>NC_137197.1:19815041-19832541 GCF_960531495.2 Zeus faber
GGGGGTGGGGGGGGGGGGACGGGGGACCGGAGGCTAAATCAAAGTCAGCACAAAGGATCAGAAATGTAGAAACGAGCCGGTTAAACCACCGGTCGAAGCCCGTGTCCTTGCGCGTGGCCGTGCCTCGACGCTGCGTTCGGTCCACTGGCACCACCCGTGCGCGCACACCCTCAGCAGCACAAACCGGCTCCAATCTGCAGGAGTCTGCGCTTTAAAGAGACAGGAGCGGCATCCGCCCACCGAGAGTGGGTGAGGCGGGCGTCGTGAGGGAGGTGGCAGTGCGTGAGGTGGGAGAGGCGTGCGAGGCGGATGAGGTGAATAAGGGGGGGGGGGGGGGGGGGGGTGCTGTGATGGACGTGGATGAGTGAGGTCTGGTGGGGCTGGGTGAGCTGAGTAAGGTGGGTGGGTGAGTCATGGGTGTGGTGGGTGAGGGTGAGGGTGGTTTGGTGGGGTTGGGTGAGTTGAGTAAGGTGGGTGGGTTGGTGGTGGGTGTGATGAGTGAGGTTTGGTGGGGTGGGGTGAGGCTGGGTGAGGTGTGTAAGGTGGGTGGGTCGTGGTTGTGATGGGTGAGGTTTGGGGCGGTTGGGTGAGGCTGGGAGGGGTGAGTAAGGTTCTCAATGTGATGGGTGTGATGGGTGTGATGGGTGAGGTGAGTAAGGTGGGTTTGTGGGTCCTGGGTGTGATGGGCGGGGATGAGTGAGGTTTGGTGAGGTTGGGTGAGTCATCGGTGTGGTGGGTGAGGATGAGGGCTGTTTGGTGGGGTTGGGTGAGGCTGGGTGGGTGGGTCGTGGGTGTGATGGGTGAGGATGGGTGAGGTTTGGCGCAGTTGGGTGAGGCTGGGAGAGGTGAGTAAGGTTCTCAATGTGATGGGTGTGATGGGTGTGATGGGTGAGGTGAGTAAGGCGGGTTTGTGGGTTGTGGGTGCAATGGGTGTGGATGAGTGGGGTTTGGTGAGGTTGGGTGAGGTAGGTGAGGTGGTAGAGGTGAGTAAGGTGGGTGGGTTTGATGGGTGCGGTGGGTCAGGCGGGTGTCGCAGGTGAGGTTGGTTGAAGTTGGGTGAGATTGGGTGAGATTAGGTGAGATTGGGTGAGATTGGGTGAGATTGGGCGAAGCTGGGTGATATGTCAGAGCGTCGTTGAGGTTTGGGGGAAGTGGGTGAGATTGGGCGAGGTTGGTTGAGGCCGGGTAAGGGTGGGCGTCGTGGGTGAGGGTGGCTGAGGCTCGGTGAGGCGGGAGAGTCGGGCGGGGGAGATGGGTGAGGCGGGCGGGGGCCCGGACGATAATTAAACAGATACGGAAGCCTTGCAGCAACATTTAATTAACGTTCCGCGCGAGCGCAACCTTCTTTTCTCTTATTTCATTACGGGCTGTTTTCACGGGTGCTCGTCGTCTCCTGCCCTGACGCGAGGGCCCGCGTCGACTCCTTTTTGACTCCTTCGCCGCCATCCATTATTCGGGGATTTCAGAGTGAAAAGACCGGAGATCATTTCGATGTCGCGCGATCTGAAGGCTCTCCCGTGTGACAAGGCTTTCCTCCCCATCTCACAGCAAACTCCCACAAGCCGTGGATCCGTACAGTACACTGCCACTCACATTAACCCCTGAGTAAACAATACCCGCAGCGTCCGTGGAGGCCGACGACCGTTCTCCTCTCTCCACCCTCCGTTGACTTCCCTCTCCTTTCACAAGAGTCTCAAATTCTGCATCTGCCGAAAAATAAATCAATCAATCAATCAGTCAAAGATAAGACTTATGGGGTGTTTTTCGAGGTCTGTAGTCGAGACGGTTAAATCAAATAAATCAACCAAACAAAGCCGGTGAGAATCGACTTCATTATCGAGGTAAAGTAAAATAATCGCCCCTTTATTACATTTTTGAAATGGCTTTGTTTTTGTGTTTTTCCACTATACACTTCGACGGCACCGATTCCAAAGAAGCGAGCGACGAAGGCGGCGGCGGCGGCGGCGCGGGCGTAGAGGGGATCGGTGTCGGTGATGGATCTTCAAACCCTCCGCAACGAGTCGATGGTAACCGCTAAACTTGGATCCAGAGGCATCCGTGAGGCGCGGCGCTACCGGAAACTGCCGCTGCTCATCGAATGCAGCGCATGCCTGTTTTTTTTGTGGGGTTTTTTTTTGTCATGATTTTCATCGAGTTCGCATCTCATCTGGCGGTTGCCGGATCCTCATACCTCTTCGCGTCCGGTTTGGAGAACCGCACCGGGGAAGGACTGTGAAGGTGCAACGGTCAACCGGTGCCCCCGTTGGTCGCCCATTGTGAGACGTGAGGCAGATGTTGTCCCGCAACCCGCTCCTCCCCCTCGTTGGTCCGCAATCTGCTCCCGGCGTGGAGCCTCCGTGGCCTGGGTTCGCTCTGGGGCAGGGAAACTGCTCCCTGGGGGATGAAGGCTCCACCCTACCATCCCGACCCCACCAGAACCCCTCCCCGACTCTTTAAAATGTTTTATCGGCGCCCGTGGCTCCTGCCCTCTCGCTGCATTGTCCCCTTGTCAGACCTGGAGAAACCCCGACATGATGGAGAGTTGCCGGGGACGGCCGGGCGTCTGCCGCACCTTTTGTCTGCCGTGAATGGGGCTGGAAAATTGGCAATGGGGGGGGGGGGGCCCAGATGCCTGTCCCGAGGCGTGAAACAAAGAGAGGGGCCACAATGGCTTAATTCTCGGCTCTAATGGAAGCGTGCTCCTTATTAAAGGCGTGACCAAGCAATGCGGCCGAAACACAAGAGGTATGAGTCACCACGGAGGAGTCGAGTGGGCGTCGCCTCGACGCGCTACCGCCCCATTCGCCAAGTTCACCGTAAATATCCTCGGCAGGTTACCACGCTCCACGCAGTTCACATGTCGCGCACGGTTCCCTTGCGAGTGTGTTTTTTAAATGTGTTGGGGTTTGACACTGCAAGGGTGTTCGGCTGAGAGGGTGCGACCCGTGGACAGAGCGGTGCCAGGGAGGTGGTGTTGACAGACAGGCAGCCGGTCTCAGGGCTCGGGGCGGTATGGATTGAATCCGACCTCGCGAACGCCTCGATATTGATAACCTGAACATGCGTCAGGTGTTTTCATAAGATATTTACGCTCTCGAAACAATCGTGAGGAATACTGATATTATATGACGAGTAAGCAGGTCGGGGGCGTTGACCGGAACAGCCTGGACGGCCCGAACGGCCTGGAAAACGTTCGTTTTTTTTAAGTCGGCCCGTCCCTCTCTCCGTCCGTCCCTCTGTCCGCCTGCCTGTCCGTGTGCGACGGCGTGGAAAGGTCCAGATGGAGGGACGGGGTCGGCCTGTCTGACCGCGGTGAAGAATGTGCCATTCAGCTGTCGCCCTTCGGCCCTCCCCCCGCCCCCTCCGGCTCCGGCTTCACGCGTTGCCGCTCGCCGTACGGATGGGTTTGGGAAAGCGCGAACTCGACACCGCGTCACCCCAAATAAAAACCCCAAATAGGATAAAGCCCACAGCCCCCAGGAGGGAAAACCCTTCTTAAAGCACTTCCGCGGCAAACGAGCCCCGTGAGACGTTTCTCAGTGGCGTCCGCGATGGCTTTCCGTCTCATATCTCTTGCCTGTATATCTATAATTACTGCATCCATATGCTGCTTCTCTATGAACAAGGGAGTTTGCTCCTGCTTCCGACCGAAGACGCAGAGGCACCGGGCCAACGGGCAGAGCACGGGCCGCGCCGATACATCAATACAACGTGGACGTCTTGATATAGGGACCGGATGCCGCCGTCTGGGACTCTGGGCTGTCGTGATACGGCTGAACGTCGTGTCGGAGGCCCGCGCGAGCCTTCCCCCCCTCCCAGTGTGCGGCGTCACGTCTCACCCCCCCCCCCCCGTCCTGCTTTCATTACGTTTCCACTCCACCCGAAAAAAAGAGGATTCTCGCCCGCCGATGGCGACCTTGTGTGACCTTGTCCGTGAGTTCCATTACATTAGCCTTGTGGGAGCCCTGCTGTGTGCACTGTACGCCCACCATAACTACACCTATCTATCTACTTATCAAATAGTGTGCGCTGCATGTGTGTGCGTGTGTGTGTGTGTGTGTGTGTGTGTGTGTGTGCGCGCGCGCGCGTGTTTTCCTGTGTGAGAGAACAAGCCCGCGCCCGCAAGACCTTCAGGTAGCCCAGAGGACTCCAGGGTTTATTTATAGACGTGTTATCACCGCGGAGCGCGGCCGGCAGCAGGTCATTTACATCGGCTGCGCTGGAGTGCTAAGGTAAGCACCTCGATATCTGGCTTTCGGCCCAGACTTTTTCCCCCTTATTTCGGAAAAAACCTTGGCGGCGCGCTCCTGGCAACGCACGGCGCGTCCTTCTCCAAAGGTGTCCGCGTCAGATCGGCCCAAATTTGGGATGTAATCAGAGGCGCGCGGAGAAAACCGGATGACTGAAGGTATAATGAACCCCCCCACCGGGCCTTTTCAATACATACACTTTTATAGACACATCATTAACTGAGTCGCCGCTCCGCTCAAGGCGATCCGCTTCCACAGGTTTGTTGATGTTTGCAGAAATGAAACAAACTGCGTCTAAATTGTCTCCCCGGAAAAAAAAAAGAAGGAATAAAAGAAGATTGCTGGGTGAGATGTAATTACTACTTGTGTTCGAGGGCCCATTGGACTTGTCTGAAGTATTACATCAAAAGCATGCAAATCCTCCCCTACCCTCCTTAGCACTTTTTTTTTTTTTTTTTTGTGTTGGAAGACCTTATGTCATTTTGTTCCCGCTCCTAAATCAACGGTAATCCGCTGCGGGGTTTTTTGCGAGCGCGTTATGGGGGCAACTTGGGAGACTTTCTCTTGTATTTCCACGCGCGCTTCCGTCAGCTCCCATGCGATCACGAGGGGCCCACTTATAATAAGCATGCGCGCCTCGCCCTAACGGTTGCACCAGAGAGGCAATTAGCACTGATATCTTTTTTATCACTCTGATGTTTTTCCACTAATTATCACTCTGGAGTTGTCATAGCGATGGGCCCCGGCGTGGAGGTTCATTTCAGGTGCTCGGAGCTCCCTCTGGTGGCCACTCTGCGCGATTGCAGGATTTGAAACGAAGATTTGCTTCCATTTTTTTGCCCCCCCCCCCCCCCCCCCCCCCCCATTGATATGCGCCCCCCCCCCCACACACACACACATATATTTTATTGATATTATTGATATTTGACTTTGCATGTTGCTTTGTGCTTTACACCTCAGCTTCTTCCTTTCTAATAATTTGATGCTTTCATTTTGTCCTAATTGTGGAGTTGTTGTGATTGTTGTATAAAAACACATTTATATGTTATATAAATACTTGTAAACATACAAATCTCATTTAAAAAAAAAAAAAAAGAAAAGAAAGATATTTAGTCCCCAGAGTCACCTGTCTTTGGCAAAAGTGACTTTTGAAAAAGATCATGTCAACAAAGCCTGTTGAAACGAAGCCTCTTATCAATAAATAAGCTTTTCTTTTCCATAAACCATCCACGCAGCTGACTTTGGGGAGGTGCTGTCTCCCCCCGGTCTCTTACGGGACTATTTTGAGTTTACATATCTTTTTCGGCAAGCGTTCCCCGTCCCAAAAATAAAAGCGCTGTCTGTCATATCATTTTATTTCTGAAGGAACACTGAAGGATGTCTTTTCTCCGCCCGTCAACTGGATTGCAACAACCTCCGACATACTGTGGTGATGGAGGAAAAAAAAGGTCCAACTGGCTCTACTCCTTTTTCCTTTCAGTCATATTTAGTCAGATATGTGAAACCTCCGCTCTCTCACACTGATAGTCCAAATGGCCACGTTGATGTTTGTTTTTTCCCCCCAGTAGATACTCTTTATCCGCGATCATGGTAAAATGTGATAACGGCGTAACTTGACCCCTCAGTAACTATATAGTAGTAAATGAATCACACTTAGGTCTAAGACTCTGCTTCTTGAATTGGTAGGTGCGTATGAATATCGAATCACGCGTGCAGTAGTTTTCCGAGACAGAGGTTTTCAGACGGATTGTGCACTTCTCTCGGAGAGGAGGCCAAAATGAGTACCTCAATATGTTAACAGCAGATTGTCTCTCAGACGGGAACCGCTAGATGGCACAAAACGACAGCAAACGTACTACAGCGAGAACCGTGCGCGTTGGACGGGGACAGCTTCAGCATGTGGCCCAAGCCCGTCACTAGGAAATGCGTTGGTTTTGGAGATGGTGTAAAGCCCGCCGTGCCAGGAAGGTTGATGCCATTCGCACAGGGGAAGCCATTCATGCTCCCAGGGCTTGGGGCACCAAGGCCAGGAGCGTACTTCACACCCCGCAGATGAGATAGCAGCGCCTGCACGCTCTGCTACTCGAACAAAGGACTAGTTCAGGAAAGGGTTTGGGGAGTTTGGGTTCAGTTTCAAAACGCCCACAATTTTCCATGTAATCCATCGCCCGGAGATCTGAGTTGTTGAGCTGGGACAGCAGCATATGCATGGACGACCTCCATGACTTCAGATGAAGCTCATTATGTCTCTATTCAGCTCACTACTCATACAGTAATAATAATAATTAAAAAAAATAATAATAATAATAATAATAATAATTGTAACCTCAATAATATCAGATAACCAACAAAAAAATGTATAAATTGCCAATTATGCATAGTAATGAATGCATGCTGCGTTCATTAGAAACTCAGAAAATTTTACTCGTTTTGGACGTAATGCCCATGTAAAGACAGCACAAGCTGATGCTACCTTCAATGAGAACTTGAAAATTTGTAATTGGTGTCGAGAATGGACTCTGTGTATTACCGCCTGCAGCTATATTTATTATAATAATAATAATAATTATTATTATCATTATTATTACCATCTTCCTTACCATGCCACTCAAGGTTTCTTACGGGTTCAGGGATGTCACAAAATCATCCTTGGAATATGAGCCTTTAAGCCATCTGGGACTGGAATACTGGGACTGGAATAAAGGGTTGTACACATATGATAACTTGATTGAAAAGGCTATTTCTAATCAAAATGTACATAACGTGTATTCGTTTTGGTGTTTTCTTTCCAAATGCAATGTCCTACAATTCCCCAAATTGTTGTTCTACTATTCTAATACCGCTGAATTCACTATAACCACGTTGTGTCTGAATGGTGCCTCTCTCCAGAACAAAAGTAATCAATAATTTATACAAAGTTGATGTGTGATTGTAGTAATATACCATGTACTTCAGCATAGGTGGATATCGGCAATGCTTGCTGATATGAATATGCGTGCTTCCTCCTGAAATACGTTTTTAAGGTTGATTTATGTTTGTCTTTCATTTTGAGACAAGACTTAGATTGGGAGAATTGTTGAACTAATGGTTGCATAGACACGTTTAGTAATTGAAATAAATCCCAAATATGACTACAACATTGTGCAAAGGACAGAAAGACTCCCAACATGAGGAGCCACATAAATAAACGAAGGAGACTGGAGTCATGTATTCACCCTATTGAACCAGGAAAACACGCAGGGTTTTTTATTTTGGCTGCGATGACACATTAAGGTGAAATCGAGTTCAGCGGCGTGACCTGCTTGTTGTTAGAGCAGACTGAAATGCGCAGAAAAGGTAATATCATGTCACAAATCCATTCCGTTCCATTACTGAAACAATACCTGGCTCCACACACATTAATATTTCACCTCACATCCCATTTATGAGCTGGGGCACGATCTCAGACGAACATCACAATGTAAGCCCCTGTTGTTTTACCTGTAACACTGAATTCTCTGCTCCAAGTCTTGAATTGGACTTTGATATATCTATAATGTAGAGCACGATAATTGAGTTGGCAATATTTCTGTGTGACAGTATGAAAAGAAATAAATAAAATAACAGAGCATTTTTAGGACTGTTTTGTAATTTATTCTAGCTAATTGGAGATGGCCTAAATAACAGGCAAAATGCAGCCACTGTGTTTGATCTGGATATCAAATGCATCTCACAGTGGAAAAAGTAAGAAAACATCTTCATAAGATGAACTGGTTATGGTTTTACTCTCCTATGTTAGCCAACAGCCATACACATTATACATTATTTTACTGACGTCATTAAGTCATGAGGCATATGGCCAAATAGACAAATCTTGGAATTTTAATTTTTACATCACATTTTAACACAAATTGCACTCTTTTTAAGTATTTTTTCTCTCAAAATGGTATATTGTAATACCAATGCCAAAATAAGAGTCTTGTGAATGCCTTTGTATAGATAGATACGAAAAACAGACAGACAGACAGACAGATAGACAGACAGATAGATAGATAGATAGATAGATAGATAGATAGATAGACAGACAGACAGACAGACAGATAGATAGACAGACAGACAGACAGATAGATAGATAGATAGATAGATAGATAGATAGATAGATAGATAGATAGATAGATAGATAGATAGATAGATAGATAGATAGATAGATAGACTGATAGATAGATAGATAGATAGATAGATAGATAGATAGATAGATAGATAGATAGATAGATAGATAGATAGATAGATAGATAGATAGATAGATAGATAGATAGATAGATAGATAGATAGACAAGGTTTGTTTAATCTGAATCTAATTAGCAGAGGAAGGAGCATATTAACCATGTCACCTTGTCATTGGCCGCTCACTGCCATCTACACTGAGAACAAGTCCTGAAAAACAACCTAGAAACATGAATTATCCCAAATCCTAAGTATTTTTTTGCTGTACTTTGGAAGCCCTGAAAAAAGGCCAAAACATGTTTGCTTCTAAATTCTCTATTGTTTTCTTTGCAAATTAAAAAAAAAAATCTACAGAAGTTGTGAAAGGCAAGCAAACGATTGAATTGCCTCCAAATTATATGTTGTTGTTTGTTTTTTTGTTTTTTTTTTGTATCTTGGAAGCCTTGAAAGGCAAGCAAAAATAAAATGCATCCAACATTTTATTTTTGATTGCTTGAGTTGTTTCGAAATCCCCCCCCCCCCCCCCAAAAAAAAAACAAAAAAAAACAACCCAAAAAACCTCCATTGCAGCTCCATTCAAGAAGCACGTTCAAGCTTTGCTTTAAATCAGCAAAAAATATATATATTATTATTATTATTATTATTATTATTATTATTAATAATAATAACAATAATAATAATGATAATAATAATAACAATAATAATAACAATAATAATAATACAAAATAAAAAAACAAACTAGAAATCAGGTCGCTCTGAGTGTGCAATTCCCCGTCCTTGCCGCCCGGGGCGCTGCGGAGCTCCTACAGGTGACCGTACGATCCTCGGGCTCCGTGCGGCGGTTAATCCCAACTCAACATGGCAGCAAAGTAGCGCGGGGCTCGGGTGCCAAAGGGGAGTGCGAGCGCAGACCCCTCAAAATGCTGTTCACTGCGACGCGAACGCTCACATTTTAGCCGGACCCCCGGCCGCCGCGCCATGTCAACTCCCGGGCGCACGCACGGCGGGGGCGGGGGGGCGAGGGAGCGCGAATCTCCACCTTTCCCCTCCGCCCCCCGGACGCCGCCCCCCGCTGCCCGCGCGAGGCGAGAGAACCGCCGCGTTGCGACCGGAGGAAGCCGCCGGAGAAGGAGCGCCGCCGGTGGATGTTGTGCCATGGAGGTGAAGACCACACTCCGCACGGTGTTGACTCTGGTGTGGATCCTCCAAGGTAAAGATCACTCGGGGGGGGGGGGTGTTCTTAACCGGGGGTCCGCGGACCCGCTCCGGGGGGGGGGATTGATAGTTGATTGATTGATAGCTGAACAAGACAAGACGTTGGCACCGGTAGAGGATGTTTTTGGGTTGTTTTTTTTTCTCCCGAAACATAGTTTTAAACTGTGTTTGCAGAACGATTTCAAATGAAGTTAAACGCGGGACAAACGGACGCGTTGTAACGGAGACGTTGTATAAAATCCGTACTTTGCCGAGACTTGAAACTTGTGACGGATGCTAATAAGATGAGATGGGATACTACGACACTTTATCACTTTGCTGGGGAGGAATTGAGCTGAGAGTTCGACAGAAGTTGACGGACATTTTAATGATCAAAAAAATAAAAATAAAAATCAACCATCGCGCTGACATCGCCATACCGCATTTAGAAATGGGGCTCCCTTTGAGATCATGGCATTTAGAGGAATACCAACACTAAATACTCGCCCATCTAAAAATTGGCCACTTGGGTCAAGTTTGGGTGAATTGAATGTCGCGGATGTGTCCCATTTCTTAAATAGCAGGCACACTTCCTCCCTGTGTTCGTCTGCCAGGCGTTGGAAACAAATAATTGAGAGCGAGCTGGCGTTGGTGCCGCACACTAAGCAGCAGCTCATTGGCTTTACCACAGAAGACCCATATAGATCACTGATCTTCAGGAACAAGCAGTCCGTGATGCTCTCTGCTGCCTTCCCCGCCTTCCGTATTGATTATTTAGGATCTGGTCACCTGAACTTTTCTGCCATGTTGCCATCTCCCCACATCAGTGGGCCGTTTCCCACGTGTTTCATTCTGTTTCAAATGTTTTAACATCTGCATGCAATTAGATGTGACGTGAATTAGTGATGGGATTGGGCGATATGGCCAAATAGACAAATCAAGTGATTTTCGACGTGGACAGATAGAAGTACATAGGACAAACATAGGACAGTTTTGTTAATGCCTTGGTATAGATAGATAGATAGACAGACAGAGAGACGGACAGACACACACACACACAGAAAGACAGACACACACACAGACAGACAGACACACACACAGACAGACAGCTATTTCGATGGACAGATACTTTATTCTTCCCTGGAGGGAAATTGCAGTTTACCTTTACAGGTGGTCTTTTGGTGATGTTCCTGAGCATCCTTGTTCATTTATTAATAAATAATAATAATAATAATAATAATAATAATAATAATAATAATAATAATAATAATAATAGCTTTATTTATATAGCACCTTTAAAAACACAGATTACAAAGTGCTTTGACGGATAAAATAATAGAGTGTTCAGATCAGGAATTTAAAAGGCAAGGGAACATTAATAAACAGGAATTAAATTCATTGATCAAATTGTAGAAGCGGATAAAGAGACAAAAATTAAATAAATAAAAAGATACAATATGATGATAAGAAATATAAATAAAAGGAAAAAACAAGTAAACAAGTAAGTAAAAGATAAAACAGATAAAGAAGAAGGCGACACCCCATTAAAGCAGATCGATTAAGAACATGTTTTGAGAAGTGATTTAAAAGAAGTGGCCGACTCTGCCGTAACTCCTCAGGGAGGTCGTTCCAAAGCCGAGGGGCCCTGACAGAAGGTCACCTTTAGTTTTGAGTCTAGACTTTGGAAGAGCCAGGAGGGCCCCGCCCGCCTGAGGATCTAAGGCTGCGCACTGGCTCATATGGGGGTCAACCTATCTGTTATGGAGCTCGGAGCCAGACCCAGCCGGGCTTTGAAAGTGATCCGTAAAATCTTAAAAATCCATTCTGAAGCGAACAGGGAGCCGACGGAGAGAAGCCTGGATCTGGGCGACGTGACGTCGTCTGAACTAGTTGGAGGCGGGAGAGTGACTTTTTTGGATGATGCCAGAAAGGAGGGCGTTACAGTCTAGTGTGGTCGAGAGAAAATGAGGGCGTGGATGACTTTTGGCTGTGTGATGGTGTTGGTTTGATTCTTTTTTTTTTAAATTTGTTGTTCAAAGTTGAGGTCAGAGTCAAACAGTGCTCCCAAGTTTCTGGGCAACAGACTTCACGTTTGCGGACAGAGCGCCAAGGCCACTCTCAGTTTGACTGGTGGATTTTGGGGGACTGAACAAAATGATTTCTGATTTTGAATTATTGAGCTGAAAAAACTGCTGTGCCGTACGGCAGGTCCGCTGTTTGGGTCACCGGGTCTCAGAGGAAGGTCCATCCGTGTGTCGCCCGCGTCGCGATGAAAAGAGACGTGGCGTCTGCGGATAATTTGGCCGGGAGGCAGCACCTAGATTAAAAATAACGGAGCAGCGTTCCCGCTCCAAGCGCACGGACGTGAGGCGGAGGCGCAGAGCTTCCTTCCCTCTGATTGGCCGCAGGACCCGACCCGTCACAGCAGCCCGAAGTAGTGATGATACAAGTCGAAACAGTACCTTTGGAAAACGCCCGAAAATTTGGAATTGACTCTGGGGAAACGGTGTGGCTTCCAGTGTGAATTATTAAACCCCTTCAGTCAACCCTGGAGCTATAGCTCTTGTCTGGGCATGAACCGGTCTCGAAGGTGGAGAAACGATGTGAAACAGTGTCATTGTCAGGTCATTGTTGATATGTTGTAAAGACGTATCCTCCCGCGGTCGAGACAAGATGGTTTGAAGTCGCTTCCACGGGAAATTTGGAGGAAACCTCACACAACAGAGTCAGAATCAGAATGAGAACCTGTTTAATGGGGCAAAGTACATTTTCATGTTCAAGGAATTTGTCTTGGTGACAGTTTGTGCGTTGTAGACAATAGCAAAAAAAACATTGTATTAATTCTTAACCCTGTATATTAAAACAAGAAATCTTAATATAAACAGAATATAAATAATGTGCCCTATGCACTAAATAAAGATAAATTACACTAAAGGTGTGGCAGGGGCTGTGTGACAGTAAGGATGCATTTATTGACCGTGTATGAATATAAATAAGAATATAAAATGTAATAATAGCTGAATTAAATAATAGCCAATGTTAATATTAACAAAATAATACATTCGTTTTTCTTATTGTACGCATACTGGTAATATAATTGTTGTTGGAATGTTTTGGTTTCTAATAATACACTCAACCCATCAGCATTGTAATTTGCAGTCACAGCGGTGAACAAGCACAATATTGAGTGGGTTTTTTTTTTTGTTTTTTTTGCTCTGTTTTGTTGAGCTAATTACACACATGGAAAACCGAGAGGAGAATTTCGGCTCCTAATCTGACTGGCTGCTCAGGTCAAGAGGGGGGTGGGGGGGGTTGTAATCCGTTGATTTGCTTTGCGGCCGCGGCCAGGAGAGGATAAGGTCCACACACACTCACTAGTGAGCTCCATCCACTGATGAGATTAAAACGTGACCAGTTGGTGACAAAGACATGACTTTGTTCCCACTGTTTATCTGGGATTAAGGTGAACGTTGTGCTGTGTGCGCGCGTGCGTGTGTGTGTGTGTGTGTGGTGTGTGTGTGTGGGTGTGAGTGCGTTTGTTCTTTTCGCTTTCAGACTGTCTGCTACGGTGGTATTCAAACTGTGGGGTCCTCTCCCCTAGTGGGTCGTAGAGGATTTGCATTGCATTTTCATTATTACTATTATTATTATTATTATTATTATTATTATTGTTATTATTATTATTATTATTATTATTATTATTATTATTAGGGGTGGAGCCCGTAGGCTGGCTGTTAGGATTCGGCAGCCCTATTGTTGTAGCTCGGGCAAAAATTCTCAGAATTTTAAAGCCTAAAACTACCTGAAACACCAACTTCGGCATAACACACGAACACGGGTTACGTCCTGTTTGAACGGCGCTGTCACAAACACCTCGTGGTGGAAGTTTCATCCAAATCGGTCCACATACGGAGCAGAAATTAGCGAAAAACCGACCAAATGAAGATCGATATTACAGAGATGAGCCGGAATATGTCCAACCTGGCTAAAACTCAAAAAAAAAAAAGATCTGGAAGACCCACTTTGGCATAAGCTACGGCCACGGTTGAAGTGTTGTTTCAACCGTTATGTCACGAGGATCTCATGGTTTCAAATTTCATCCAAATCGATCCGCATACGGAGCAGATATTAGTGAAAAACTATTTCCACAGACAACACGGTGAGTTATAACAATGAGAAGTTCTGGTTCACAGGCAAACATGGACGGTTGTTCAAAAGACAGGAGGGTTGTGCTGTGTAGACCGCATAGTGGTTGCTCCTCAAGACGGGCAAACCAACCACCCAACACGACTAAACTGGACCAGTGTACTGCTGCCTGCAGCTATATTTATCATTATTATTATTATTATTATTATATTATTATTATTATTCATTAGCTGTGCACCTTTCTGCCAATCAATAAAAGCCACAAATGACTGTGACCGCGCTACCTGATTTACTCTAAACACACGTACATTAGTTTGCATAGGACATGTTTTTTATTTGTACTTTGTGCAAAAGTAAGTTTGAATACCACCCGTGTAGCACATTATCGTGCAGGTGATCATCATATGCTGTGTGCAAATCAGACAGAGGAGAGTGGAGACCCTTTTAGCGCCATAGGAGAGGGAGAGAGAGAGAGAGAGAGAGAGGGAGAAAAAAATTGTAATAATGACCCTAATCATCTTTAATAACACAGTGGTGCACTGGTACCTCTGTGGTGCTCAGTGGGAGAAACACGGGGCACTTTGAATCACTAAATCTTTAACTAGTAAGCCTGCATTAACAAGCCGTACACTTTTAGTAATTAAAAAGCTAAGTACCAGACGTGTGTTTTTTTTATTTTATTTTCTTTCCGATTAAACTTTATCAGTCTCAGGAAATGCGCGTGCAACCGCCCGCGGTGTTCCTGCCTCCTAACCGGCAGTTTATCACCGAGACGCGAGGTTGTGACCTTGCATTCATTTTAAAGTGCCGACGGTCGACGGACGCGCTCTTGGAAGAATGTGAACTGCGCGACCTGGTGCTGAACGGCTGCAGCATTTTCAACTTTTCTTTCTTTTTTTTTTTTTTTTTAATTTGAGTTTAGTCTTTGAATCAATCTTCAAACAAACTTTTTTTTGGGATCTCCTCGTCTCCTTTTGAAGGTATGACTGAGGACCAGATAAATAAATACTGAGGCCTCGTCCACACGTGTCTGAAAACACTTTATTTTTCTCCCCTCCATTTATGAAAAAATCCCTCCATCCACGCGAAGAACGAAAAAAATTATTTCAAACGCTGTCATGAGTGCGCCGGGCCAGTAGGGGGGGGGCGCTTGTTGCGCTTGTTGCGCCACTTCATGATAATATTCTGAATGTATGCAGGGGAGCGTTTCCCAAACTTTAAATGGAGACACAGAGAACAACACAACGGGCGTCGGCCGCCTCCGTGACGCAGGGCGAGGTCCCGACGCCGCCGTTTTGAGGAAGCTCTGTTTTACTCCCTCCACACGGACACACGGAAAAGAGTTTTGAAAGCTCTCCACCTATGAAGGCCCTCTTCCAAAAATGTTTGTTTCCGGTCCCTAAAACGCGGTCTTCGCGTGGACGGGAGGCCGAGGCGCAGAGAAAATACTATGTTTTAAAAAATGATGAGGGAAATGTAAGTATTTCAAAAATAATTCTGCTGTGTGTTATTCTTTTTTTCTTTTTTTAAGTATACGGTACATAGACTGTAGGCTGCGCCGTGCGATCGCTGTGCGTTTCTCCTAACAAAACCAATAAAAACAGTGTGTTTTTATTGCTAATGTATTTATTTGATTTTTATTTTCCGGGGTTTACTTATTGAACGAAACAGAACAAAAGCTCTGTGCGGTGTCCCCCACAAGCACGGCTCCGTGCTTGTGGGGGACACCGCAACCAAAGTCGGAACAAACTTTTAAATGAGGCCGTGTAGATATAATATGAGTGAAGATTCAGCAACTGGATTGCTTGTTTCCTTCAGAAACACATTTTGGTGGACTGATGAGGTGAAATCAGCGCATCGTTTACGTACTTCATACAACAGGCTCACAGAACTGGGGCGAACAGTTCCGGGGTGGGCGTGGTGTGCAGCAGCCTTTTCATTTAAAGCAACACACACGGAGGAAAAAAACAAAACCCCGTCCTGCGACGCTTTAGTTTTGAGGCATGTTAGAATGGCTAGAATGCATCATCCCAGTTGGTATTTTCAAAGCAAAAAACTTCGAAAACAAATGTTTTGGGGACCTCAGAGACCTTTATTAACCTGTTGAATAAGGAGATCGTAATTAAACTCTTAAACTATTTTGCTCCACGGTGCTTTACAGAGCCGGGATGAAAGGAAAAAAGTGACAAAGTCAAAAATAGAAAAGAAAGCAAAACAGAAACATGTACAAGGTGCCTACAGAGGGTGATATTGTGCATTTTAAAGACGTAAAACTGGAGGAGCGGCTTCGTAACTCAGGTACACAAGAGAATAGAAATGTGTTTTAGGCAGCTTTTTGAAGGATGATTGCTCCAGAGTTGTTGGGCTGCAATTGAGACCTGAAATAACCTGCCTATCAACCCTGTCAAATGATTCTTCAATTTGAATATGGTCCCCATATTTGGGTGATGCTCTTGGCAGAGTGAGAATCTTGTCAGTTTTTGGTGACGTCTACCTGTCTGTTTTCCTTGTCTTATTGTTCTTCATTCCTGCAAAACAAACCTCTAGTTTTCTTTTAGCTCGCGGGGGAAACAGGAGAGTGCAACAGATGAGGCAGTAAAAAAAAAAATGAGACGATTAAAAAAAAAAAGTCTCTTTTCTGATGCTTGTTTCTTTTGAAGCCTAATATAAAGAAGCAGCGCCCTCCAAGTATACACCTATTGTTATTGTATCTTTTAAATATTGGTTTATTGTATATTTCACTTTTCCCCCAGATATTGACACTTTTTCAATTTTATATTTGTATTCTATTGTTTGTTATTATTTATGCCTATATCTATCTATCTATCTATCTGTCTATCTGTCTATCTATCTATCTATCTATCTGTCTATCTATCTATCTATCTATCTATCTATCTGTCTATCTATCCGTCTGTCTGTCTGTCTGTCTGTCTGTCTGTCTGTCTGTCTGTCTGTCTGTCTATCTATCTCAACATATTTACCAGTGACATAGCTCAATATGTTGTATTTCCTTCATTCGAGGCATTAATTACCTTACTTTTGTTAATTACCTTACTTTTGTTAATCACCTTACTTTTACATTTCACATTTATTATTTTGACGTTTGACTCGTACGCTTTTTATGAGCTTAATCCAGGAATTAGTGCCCGAGCACCGACACATTTTGGCATTCCCGGTAGTGGAGAGAAGTGCAGTTGGGGAGATTGAGTTTTTTTGGTTGTCTTGATAGTTCAGTAGACATGCACAAAAATACATTCATCAAGATAAGATACAATAACGCTTTGATTAATTCCCCGGAGGGAAATCCTGGCGTTACAGCAGCAAAAAAAAACAGTGCAGTCGAGAAAGAGACACAAATTAAAGTGAGATAGGGATAGAGATGGAAATAACACATATGCATGTACGCTATCCATCCTATGGCAAGCCCTTTTAACATTATTCGGGGGGGCACACTGGTCACTTGTGTTTTAGTTACTAGTTGCTTTTCCAATGGTTACCAGATATATTTTAGTTTTACTTGTACTTATTTATTAGTAACTAGTGCCTTATCTTGCTGTTATGAGTAACATTTTGAATTGAACTATCAACAAGATGTTTTGACGAGTAATCTCTCATGACAGATGACATGACATGTTTTCTCTCATAGTAACGGAGAAAAGGCACTAGTACCTAATTAATAAGTACTGGACTAGTACTAATAATAGTGA
>NC_137197.1:19837541-19885041 GCF_960531495.2 Zeus faber
CTTGTCGTATGGGGAGTCGACAGACACGTTATACTTTACATTTCAAACTTAGGTGCGCCGGCAAATTACATACACACATGAGAAATTGAAATTTGTTCCCAATGAATTTGTCACAAAATAAAGCATTTTCCCACTTTCTGCCCACAGTTGTTGGATGCTTGATCGTCTTGATATGACGACAAATGATGTGGAGAGTTTTGTTGATGCCCTGTTGCCATGACGCCGACGGTTTTCGCCGTCTCCAGCGTCACAGATTTTCCCATTCTTAAATGGTGAGCGAGCGCCCCGCCTTATCGATAACATAACGTCAATGCAGCCATGGACCATCTTGTCAGACGCTCTCCCGGAACGCTCACTCCGATAGTGGTGCAATGGCCGCGGATATGTCACACACTGAAGTTACACATCCCTACAAGGATGGGGGATTCTAATATCGGATTTCACAAGAAGAATTTTGCCTATTGCTCTTTTTTTTTTTTTTTTTTGCCAAAGGTTGGATGCTCTCTAAATTGATGGCTGCCCGGGAGAAACCTGCTCCCTCCTGATAAGCAGTGGTAACCATGGCACCTTCTGAAGCGAAGCTCAGGCATCGCTGCTCACACATCAAATGTGTTCCGGTTCAGATGGGAAGGTGAAGGCTTTACCCCTAAAATTTGGAATTTACTCCGGGGAAGCGGTGTGGCTTCCAGTGTAAATGATTTAACCCCTGCAGTCAACCCTGAAGCTGCAGCTCCTGCCTGGGCACGAAACGGTCTCGAAGGCGGAGGAACGATGTGTTAATGAGGTCGTTGTTTGTATATTTTAAAGACGTCTCCAAACGACTTGTAAACGAGGCGTTGGCTTGTAACAGTCTTGAGTTAACCGCACGCAGCGGTCAGGATGAGAATGTGTTTGTTGGGCAGAGTAAATTTTCGTGTAGGAGGAGGTTTTTTCTTGGTAATGGGTAGTGCAAACAGACAAGTAGCCTAGAAAAAGCAAGAAAAAAAACCAAGAAATGCAGTAATCCAAAATCCCCTCAATGCTCCAGATAAAGATAGGGATAAATTCCGAAAAATGCCGCGGCAGGGGCCAAGTGGCAGTAAGGATGCAGTCACTGACTGGTATATAAATATGGATATAGTGGATATTTCTGTACATGACAGTTAAAAATAATATAATAATAGTATTCAACAGTTTGGGGGCCTGAGTGTTGGTGACCAATGGTGACCATCTGCGCTTTTCTTTGTTGTTCAATCAAAGTAATGAGGCTCTTGAAGAAATGCTGAAGCGCCAATCAGTGCCACTTTGAAATAAATGTAAGACTGCTTGATGAAGTAAGAGATTATTTAACAACACACACGTTAGTCCTATTTGACTTTCAAGACAACTGAGGCTGTTTTAATGCAGATTTACAACCATCATCATCATCATCATCATCATCATCATCATCATCATCATCATCATCATCTTCACGTAGACCAGTAGTTCTCGGCTGGTCTGGCTCACGATCCAGATTTGTCCCTTTTACATTTGGCATTTAAAATGCAATCTGGATATCTGATCCTGATAAAGAAATGCGCACGTCAATGCAAGGTGTAAATGCACGAAGAACTCATTGCGATGGCAATGCTGCGGCACCTGCAGGAGGTCCGGCTCGCACCGTCATCCCGTCTGAGCCAGGTGGAAACCTTACAGATCGGCCACATCCGCCCACAAGTTGAACACATCACCTAACGAGGCCTCTGTTCATTTGGCCTAGTTTTGGTCACTCTGCGTCATTGAAGGACTGAGGGATCTTTGGACCTTTGGCGCATCCACAGAGAACGATTCGATGTTATGTTTCTAAGACGAGACGAGCCCTTCCTCGGCAAAGGAAAAGTCGGTAGAGGCCGTGGAGGAGCATTGCTTCCTGTGACCTGGGACAGGCCATGTGTGTTGAACAAGCCCGCCTCCCAAATGTACATACTGAGATCCCATCACCGTGCGGCAGAATCAAGATAACCAGAACGCTGATTAATACCTGGTGTAGACGCAAAAGCTGGTGATGGAGCGTCATTATCCAGATAACGCCTCTAGATGCAGATCATACTTTAATGCCAAAAGGGGCCTAAGTCACGTGTCTGCTTAAACTCAGTTAAATAAATAATAATAATAAAAATAAAAAAATAAAAATAATGGATGTTTTATCTAGACAGCAATATAATACAAATAGGCCTGGCAAATAACATCACGGAAATAACAAATCACCGAATTGCTTTGCCCTTGCTGTGCTTTGACAAGGTTGACATATACGTCTACGGTCCACCCGAAATGGACCCCGCGACCCAGTTTTGGATCAGGTCCCACCAGTTGAGAACCAGTGCTGTACACCTCTCTGTAATCATGTTTTTGTCTCGTAAAAAATTTCTATGGACGGGTTTCAGAGGCTGACTTTTAGATTATACCGTGTGTGTGTGTGTGTGTGTGTGTGTGTGTGTGTGTGTGTGTGTGTGTGTGTGTGTGTGTGTGTGTGTGTGTGTGCGTGTACGTGTGCGTGTACGTGTACGTGTGAGCGAGCGTGTGAGTGACAACTGTGTTTTCCAGGATTGATTTGCCGTTGTTCTGAAGGTTCATACCCGGCCAACCATGGGCTCGGTGGCATTCAGAGATGCCGCCCATTAACGGCGGCATCCGCCTCACGGCTGGTGATTGATTTTTACCTTCTCTGCACGTGCAGAAAGGTAGAAAGGTACTGTATGTCGAGTATTCTTTGGACAGCTGCGAGCGGCGAGGAGGAGAAGAAGCGTCACCTGCCATGTTGATCTTTCTTTATTTAGCATTATTATGATGGACATTAAAGGAACACATACGTTGTGCTATTTACTTTTTACCTCTTTAAAGATTTGACGTGTCCAACCCCAAAAAAAACACCGGCGGAACATTTACTCGGTCTTATCGTGCAGTTACAGTTATGCTGATGGTAACAATGGGAAATCTACCTGTCTGGCCTCACGTGGCCCAAGAAATACATGTTAAGCCCGTCTTCCCATCATGCACTGTTTTATATTGAAATTTGAAATGACAGATATGCAGTGTATCAGCTTCTGCAGACATATTAAAGGACATACAACATTACAGGGCAATAGGGCTTCAAGGGGCTTTAGTTAAAAAAGACTCATATGTGAAAATCATGATAAAAATATGATAAATATTCTTGTCATTTTGATCATACTATATCATAAAAATACACACTGATTGTCATACATTCACATCACTATTTTTATATAAACATATAAAAAATTGAATTATTAACATTGAAAAAATGGAAACATTTTCATTTTTGTGATACATCTGGAGAACACAGGAATTTGAGATTCAGTATTTCTTCTCAATAAAAAATGACTGACTGATAAGAAAAACGTTCACTCAAAGTAAAAAAAAAAAAAGAAAAGTGAGATGAACATCCTTCTTGTATTACTTTTCAATTGAACTACTTCTGTCCAGTTTAGTTTCTCCATCCCACTCCCAAATAGCTCCAGTCTTCCAGGATCATCCTCCCATCCCAGGTCAAGCTGCGTGAAGTGGATGTCTCTTCTCATGTTCCACAGAAATATTGAATTTCTCTAGTCTTTGTCAATTTGGATTTCTGGGTTTTCACGTCCCGTTCCACGTGAGGGATGAGCTTGAAAATGGGAAAGTGTGTGTGTGTGTGTGTGTGTGTGTGTGTGTGTGTGTGTGTGTGTGTGTGTGTGTGTGTGTGTGTGTGTGTGTGTGTGTGTGTGTGTGTGTGTGTGTGTGTGTGTGTGTGTGTGTGTGCTTGTGTGCGTGCGTGTCTCAGTATGTGTCAGTATGTGTGCATGCGCTAGATATGGCAGAAACCTATACCACAGTAATATTAGTGACTTTATTTACCCTCTGGGTATAACTAAAGTATCTATCCAACAATATATCATCAGAGGGAGACAGTAATACAGTAAGACAATATGTAATCTAAGATAAAGTACATATACAGTATGAGAACCATTACTAACTTTAGCATCACTGTGGTGGAGTGTGGAGTAGAGGAAAGTGTTATTTCAGTCAAAAGTGTCTTAGACACCAGGAAAAAGTGTCTGTGTGCATTAGGAAAGTGTGTGTGTGTGGGGGGGGGGGTGTGTGTGTGCAGTGTCTCTGTGCATTAGCAAAATGTCTGTGTGCATTAGGAAAGTGTGTGTACATTAGGAAAGTGTGTGTGTGTGTGTGTGTGTTCGTGTGTGTGTGTGCGCGCGCACTAGGAAAGTGTGTGTGTGTGCATTAGGTGGTCATACAGCTTGTTCATTAACTCTGATCATAAAATTTGATAGATCAGCAATTTAGAGATTTAATATTTCAGGAGAAGAAGCCTGGACAGTGTCTGCTGACAGAAATGCTGAGAGAAAGGCTTTACACACAGTGTACTTTATATGCATGTATATTTAGTTTATATACACAAGACCTTCAGAATATTTACACCAATGGATGCATTAGTTGAATGACTTGGCCCCTTTCAGGTCTTGTTTGCAAAATGCTAAAAAAAATCGATCTATCTATGATATCACGTCCTCATCAATTTTAAAGTAAAGCATCCTCATCTCCAGCGGTGTCTTTCTTTTGTTTTGACTGGGAAACCCATGCGGCCGGGTGTTGGAGTTTAATACTTTTAATTTAGAGTAAAAGTATGATTTACGTGAGCACATCATCTGAGCCGATACCGTTGTTGGAATCACTGCGTCCCTTATTAGCCACCACCAGATTAAAACGACCAATGTTGAATATCAGACATTTTCCACTACAGCATCATCCTTTTTATAGGTTGTTTTTTTTTCGTCCATGTGTGGATCCTCCATTGCACTCATGTAGAACAAAATGTCTTAAATTACAAATATATTAAAACATTATATATTAATAGCATTAAAAGTCAAGGGATCTTCTTAAATTGGAATTTATGAGGTAATAATTAATTGAATTCATTAATAAACACTTGGTCTGATTTATTTATATACAGGTGCTCCTCACTTAACAACCTGCCTGTTTAATGACCGTTCAGTAGGAACGGAACTCGGTCATTAAATGAGGAGAACCTGTATTTATTTCTGCCTATATCAGTAAAGGGCTTATCGCATCAGAGTCAACATTTCTGATGTTCTAAAATTCGAAACCTCCCAGTGACGTTGAATACCTCCCTGTCCTGATCTCAACTGACCTCAAGTTCTGTTCAGAACATTCTAGTTCATCACCGTACATCCACCGCATACGTGTCTCTGAGGGGCGTCAGGATTCCGATTCGAAATCGAAAATCGATCGCAACGGGCGTTCGATTTAGAACTTTTTGCGGTTGATATTGTCCGACCCGGTTAGTAAACAGATGCGGCGTGCGCCAGGGGGGGCGGGGCCCTCTGCCCGCGTCGACCCCGGCTCCCGGCTCCGAACCGACTCGGGGTTTGGAGAGCCGCGGTGGGCTCCGGGCAGGATTCGCCCATTCGTCCCTGAAGAATTTGAGTATTTCGAAAAAATGTAAATAAAAATCAATATAAGTTCAGCTTGTTGCACAGTGAACGCATTGTGTACAAGGGAGAGTTCCCCTTTGACCAGAACGTCCAGTAATTCCACAGATGTGGTGATGAAAATGGGAAATAAACCCGACCATCACCGACATAATGTCCTCCCGTGCAGCGGTTCCCAACCGCCGGCTCCCGGTCCGTGCCGGGACCGTGAGTAACTTCAAAGTAGCGTAATAGTTGTGTGTTATTCCAAAGTCCAGTTTTGCTAAAGCTCTTAACTGTTTCGGTGTGTTGTTTAAATATTCTCATATTTTCGTGACTATTCATCATTTTTAATATTCAAATAAAAGTAAGTTAATGGGAAACAAGTGTTTTTCCTCGCAAATCGAGACTCGAAGGTCGAGCGATGACATCGGCGTCAGTGCTGGAAAAAAACACACGTTGAAACCGACATCGAATCGTGACGTTTAAATCGAGAGACGAATCGAATCGTGGATTCGGAGAATGGTGACACCCCTAATCTCTCAAATACAAACCTCTCCCCTGTCCTACTTGCACCGTGTAGCACCTTCCTGCTGCGCTTTATTGAACAAGAGAGGGATGAATCATACAGAAAAGTAAATTAAAAGACGTCTTGAAAAGCACGAAATTTACCTCTGGAAATCAAACGAGCTGTTCTGCCTGACTTGACCTGAGACCGTAGCCGTACGTTGAATTTAGTGTTTAATGCTTTAATATGTGACAGGTGCACGGGCGCGGCCACGGGAAGCGGAAAACAACAGATTTGCAACACTTCAATGTAATTGGTTTAGATCCAGGAGGTGGACAATAGAGCCTCTGACCTCCACCATGCCTCCGAGAGCCCATTTTAATCTAGTTATTGCACTAAGCGAGTCTGTTTGTGTGTGTGTGTGTGTGTGTTCTGTTTTTTTCAAAAACCTAGTTACATTAAAAAGTTGAAGCTTGATCTTAAATGTTAACCAATTAACCCTTGATTTTTTTTTTTGGTCTCGGATGCGTGACTTTATTTTCCGAAGCGGGTGCCGAAAACGTCAGAGCTCCTCGACCGCCACGAGGGCCGTGAGAAAAATCGACCAAATCGAGCACGTGGGCGTTTTTTTGGAGGAATTCCCACGACGTCTGTCATATGAGGATATTTCGGTGCTATTTACGCACAATCAACAGTTATTGGTAGCGTGGATGTGATGAGCAGGCAGGACGGAGCAGCAGACATGCTCATGACTTGACCGTCACGCTCCTTCCAGACGACATTTAACTTTAAATCACAATATATCAATAACCAAATTCCCAGGCGATATCTAGTCTCACGGCCCTAAAGTGCAATGGTCAATATTTTCAATACCGCCCTAATTTTACTATGTTATTATATTACATTTCTGCACAACAACATTGACAAACTCATTATTATATTGTCTTGAAGGAATCAAGTTTCCAGAAAGGGGCATTGTGGAGTATTGATCCCACCCTCAGTGGGAGCGAAGCCTCCCGCTGTGGGTGGTTGGGTTATTTCAACGTCGATAATCTTTACAAATTAACTTTATACTGGAAGAAAGAGTTCCCACAAAAAGCAATCAATTTCTTTTAGCAAAAAGAGGGGTTTTTAAGCGGCCCCCAGTCATTCAGCCCGGCGAGCGAGCCTTCTGGAAGCCTCGTCGCTCGTACTAAATCAATTGTCCTCGGCGTCAAACTACAATGGCGACATTATAACGTGTTGTGTGCGACTTTTGTGTATCCCTGGCTCCCCCCGCTAAAGCCAGCTTGGGCTGATAATAAGATTAAAGTGTGGAGAGGCGGCTTAGCGACCTGGCCTAAGAAACAGCCATGCAGTGTTCCTTATCTTTAAGAGTGCGGCCGGAGAGAGAGCGCGCGAGAGAGAGAGAGAGAGAGAGAGAGAGAGAGAGAGCTAGGACTCGGAATAGAGAGTGGGCTATGAGGCCATGGGGGGTCAGGGGGCAACAGTTGCCGTCCAACTGCAGCACAAATGCATCTTTGCAATCAAAATTTTACCATCTAGTTCCATTAAGTCATTCCCCACACACTCTCTGTGCTTGCTTAATTGCTTGGCCTTCACACTGTGGACACTGCCATATATCTTGACAAGTACACCAAGAAGACACGCTCTCTCTTACTCACACACGCACACACACACACACGTGCGCACTCACACACACGCACACGCACAGACACTCCTATAAATGTATGCATCGTCTGGGTATAGACACATGTCTCCCCAGGTAAACACACACACACACACACACACAGACTTTATTATCAGCTCCCCAGAAGACATGGGAACCGGTCCTCGGGGAGCCCGGCGTGGCCTCCTGACGGCGGCACATCCATCCATCCATCCAAACTAATCAATGCTCTGCAGCAGAATTAAAGGCTTAACCCCTCTGCCACCAACTGTCTGCCGAGATCCTGCGGCGACACGGAGCGTGCGGAGCGCCAGAGCCGGTTAAACATGGCGGTGGAAGGTAAGCCACCTTCCATACTTTGTGGGCCCTCGACTATCGTGAGGAGAAATAAAGATTAAGGTATATTTAGACTCTAATAATATTATTTAGACTCCAGGGTCTAAACTGATGGCCCAAATCTGAAATTGAAGAAGAGAAGAAGAAGAACAATCTTTATTTGTCACACAGCACACCACACTACAACACATGCAAGCACACACACACACACGCACACACACACACACACATGCACATGCTTTGGATGGTGGCCGGTGAAATGAGGCCTCTGCGTTTAACCCATCTTGGCTTGTCCTTCCTCCGGGGGCACAGCCAGGAGCAGTGGGCAGCATACGTGGACGCGCCCGGGGACCAGGTGATGAGTGTCCATCGCTGGTCAGACGATGATGTGTGCGTGTTTTTGGGGGGGGGCCTTACTGACGTTAGGTGGAGGAAACCCCACATTGAGTATAATATTTATCTATTTTGTGTTAAATACATTTTGTTTGTTTGTTTTTTGTTTTTTGCTTTTTTTATTGTTATGATTTGATTGGTGTCTATTCATTAAAAGCACTTTGAGTTGCATGTTTTGTATGAAAGTGCTAAATAAATAGAAGTTGTTATTATTTATTTATTTATCTATTTGTTATTATGAGTATTATTGGAGTATTGAAGCTCCACTCAGAATATTTTTAATCAATTATACTTTAAAAATATAGAATAAAACAATCGGAATAAAATAAGATAAATAAAAAGATAGAAATAATAATAATTTTATTGCAAAGTACCCTATAAATATAATATCAATGTATATTTGCACTTAAAAGTGAAAGGGACTTTGATTTGAAGTTTGAACCGGACATTTCCGTGTTATATGTTGTGTCCGACTTAAACTCAGTGAGAGTTACAGGTTGAATTCTACTGAAACTTGGTGACCGTCCCATATTCTATTTTATTGGAGCTCAGGGACAGTTTCGTGTTCCATCATTGTTCCATAGTGAATAATGAACAATAATAAACACGGTGTCAAAATCAGCAATCTCACTATTGCGGTCACGTCTGCGTGTGCAGCTGTCCAATCCTGTGGCCGTGATCAGATCACATGTATCTGTCATCGACGTTCCGATCGGAAATCGGAATCCTCGGGTCAGACTTTTAAAAACTCAGGAATCTGAATCGGCCAACAAAATTGCAACCGATGCACCTGTAGTCGGTAAACATGTTGGCTACCTTTACCAGATGATGCATTTCAGAATCAGAATCAGAAATACTTTAATAATCCCAGGGGGAAATTACTTTTGTTACAGCTGCAAATCTACATACAACATATTTACATACAACATATAATAATTATTAAGAAACATATTTATATATAAATATATATATGAACATATCTATATGTTATAAACAAACAGTATCTATTTCAAGGGTTATATCCTAATGAGATGAGTTTGTATACTGTATATAGTTAGCTGTAGTAGCGCGCCTACGATGTGTTGGTCCTCGTTACCAGATGGTTACGGTGTGAATAACTGATGGAGTCATTCAGCTGCAGTAACTCAAACGCCACGGAGACTCCACTGTTCCACTGCGCTCACCACATTTTCCCTCAAGGTCGGCAGATCTGCACCGCATACGGTACCTCCGGCTTTTTCTCACTGGAATCCCTCTTTGATCGATCAATACATTTTTATTTGTCCTAATCAATTAAACGACCAACGAAAACTCACGGATCGGGTCCTCGGCTCGGAGGCGACCCATAGAAACCCTTTGTTTTCGGTATTTCTCGTGCGCGTTGTTGGGTGTGTAGGTGGCACGGCCGGCGGTGCTCTTCCCTGACTCTTCCTTTGTGCCTTTGGCCTTTGTGGCTCCTTATCGAACCAGACTGGTGGACGTGAACTACGGAGCCTCAAACAATCGAGGTGGATTCGACGGACAGAACTGCCGGAAGAACCCAACCTACGTCTCCAGACCAGTCCGGTTTTGACAAGCTTGACTCTGGCTCTGTCCTCGAGGGTTCCGAGCGGCTTAACCGAATACGCGCCCACCAAAAGAAAACCCGCCCTTGACCCGCATAATTGCACTGACGGTAGCTGTTATTTTCGAGGTGTTTAGAGCCGTCCGTGTTCCGTTCTGAAGCGCTCGTGCTGTTGTCGGCCAATCGGGTTCTGAGCCGTTTGGTGGCTCAACGCCTGACGTCCCCAAACCCCACTTATCTTATAAAGTCACCGCGCCCGGGCGTCGGAAAGCTTGGTAATGGACGTCAAAGCAAAGATTTTAATCCTGCAAGGTCTATTGTTCTCTTAACGGACCTGAGCCTCCACACACACGCAGGCATGCACGCACGCACGCACGCACGCACACACACACACACACACACACACACACACACACACACACACACACACACACACACACACACACACACACACACACACACCAGTGGCTGACACTTAGGGTGTCTTCTGGGGCCATTAAGAAGCTAAAGAGGATTATTCTTCAAAAGTAAAAATAAGTCTAATTCGTGTCATTGAGAATTACGTAGAGTCACAAGGTCAGACTCGACAACTGTCTTGTGTTAAGTCTCATGTAAGAGCTGTTTTTGAACGACATATTCGATAATTGACTTGCACCCTGCGGCTCATTTAGGTTTGTGTTCTGAAGAGGCTTTTAAAACGTGTCCTCACGTTCTCACGCCTTTTGACAGGGTGCGGGAACAATTATGTCCTTTGACCCTTTGACAAACCCACAGTGCGTTTCCTCCCCGTGGTGCTTGAAAACACAACACAGCATTGCTTCAAGGCTCTCCAATTCTTATTTTAGGCTATAAGGACAAATCTCCAAGTCCATTTTTCTGAATATGGGTTGTTTATTGTGTCCTACTGTGTAGTGTTGTAATGAGCACATACTACATCAACAGGTTCACTGGATTGATTTAAAGTGGTAATCCGTCAGATTACACTACAAGTCCCTGAATCCCATTATAAACTGCAACGTTTATATTTTTTTATTTAATACTATTTATATAATACTTTTCTCTAAAGCGTGCCAATTAATCACTTGATTTGCTTTGGTTTTCTTGGTCACTTTATGACGGCCTTTTGCTTCTTGGTGGCGGACCTCGCCGCCAAAAACATTGAAAACATATAGAAGGACACATGCATGGTGTAAGTACACTGAATTGTTGTTTCTTAAAAAGTGCAGAGCTAAAAAAAAGCGTAAAATTATGGATTTTCTTCACAAATTAATTTCATGGATTACCACTTTAAAACAATCATTAAGTTTATATGTTCTGCTTCAGCTTGATGTGGGCACAACTACTATTATTACTGTATCATAACTGCACCTATTGCACGCTTCTGTACTTGGTTTGAATGGAGACTTATTGGGGTGAATTTACAACAAATTGGGTTTATATGAAGTTTTCCTCTGTCTAAATATACAGTATATAGAGTACAGTATAATGTATTTCTTACTGGGGCTGTGGACAGGGGCCCCCCGACGAGCTCCCAGCTTCATAGCAGTATGTTGTTGCCGCTGCTGCTCCTGATGTCATGTTCTTTTTTCAAGACACGGAATTGCACCCATACTCTTAAATTATTCACCGGAGGTTAGGTATATGCAAAGGTCTATTTTTATTTATTTTTATTTTTTGGAATAGTCTACGTTAGTGGGTGGATGGTCTGAACAACAGATCACCGAGTCTGCGTCTACAAACAGCTGCGTAACAAGTGTGTTTTTGCTCAAGGGAGAATAACTTGAAAACTACGAGAAAAAAACGAAAAGCATAAAAGCATAGAAATCTGCATTTCGTATATGTTTGAAAATAGGCAGTACCTGTTAAGAACAGAACAAAAACTCTTAAACATGTTCATCTAAATAATAGACATAAGAAACAAGGCTGAAATGTTTTTTCTTTGCAACCATCATTTGAAAAGGTACAAGTGTACATTTTAATATTAAATGAGTAGTTAAAACGCGCAAATTATCGAATGTTTTGGCACAAGCCATGGAGCCCGGTTCCAAAACACATTGTTCTGACATATAAACCGAGGCAGAGGATGAAACGTATATCACAGAACTGAATGTGGCGGTTGGACGCCCCCCTCAACCTTGACCCCGCCTCTCCGGTTTGAGTGGAAATACCCCCCACCGAGTGCGGACCCCCATCCTCGGCGGCACCAAGGTGACCACTCTGCCGCTGACGGTGCACTCTCCCCTCCCGGGAGGGGGGGCCGGGGGACAATTCTCTGCGGATCAATTAAGTGTCACATTAGCTGGGGCACTGGCGCTGAGACGACGCTTTACGGACGGAAGCGACACGCCTCGCCGTTCCCGCCGCTCGTCCGTCAGCCCCGACGAGCTCCGCGGGTTATTTCTCTAAAACGTCCAGAGTCTTCCAGTGGCCGTTCTTACTGGTGAAGACACATTTTTCCTCTGTTATTGAGATCAGCGAGTTTGAATACTCTCTGTGTCTATTATTGTCGGTATTGCGTTCATGCAACACTGTCTGTCTGTCTGCCTGTCAATCTAGCACCCAAGTGCTATTTAATCATAGCTTGTACCTTGGTTCACTTTATTGCACCAAAAGCATTGAACCTGTAGGTCCTCATCTTATTGCTATATTTTTGGGGGGACCTTATGCCGTCTTTATCGTAGGCAATAAAAGCAGGAGCCACAATATCTTATTTTGCGATATTAAGCCACTTCTGCACCCACAAGTACAACGATGGCCTCGATGTGCAGTGTGTTCAAATGCCAATCATCCCATGTTAGAATTTAGACTATTGCCAGGATAGAATATTGCCAATTCCAAAAAGCTGATACCAACAGCGACTTTTAAAAGTCGATTTTCAGCTATCTCTCTGGCAGAGAGAAATGGCCAATTGCATTCGAATCTGAATGTGTTTATACGGCCAAGTACATGTTCATATACAAGGAATTTGAGAGACATCATTAAAAAAAAAAAAAATAATAATAATAATATATTTATATATATATATATATATATATATATATATATATATATATATATATATATATATATATATATATATATATATATATATATATATATATCGAAATATACAAAAATATACAAAAATATTCAGAATATAGAAATTGCGATTAAGTAAAATGAAAAGCTAATAACAGGGGCTTAGTGGCAGTATGACTGCTAGCATTTGTTTAGGGTATAAAATGTAAATAAAGATGGATTATCTGAACAACATGGATAACAATGGATGAGTAGGTGTAATGATCACTATGTTATTGCAGTATTGCCCCAAATAAGGAACTTAGCCCATGGCGTTCACAGTGAAAGTGAAGTACATAAATGCACCATATATGTAATCTTCCCATCAGATACTGTCAAGGGCCTACGAAGGGTCCATCCCTTGCCGCCGTTAATACGTCCTTTCAGAGGGCAGCGGGGGCGAGCCGGCCTCAGGTGTGGAGCGTGACTCAGTATTTCCTGTGGATTGAAAACCCTAAGCTCCCACTCCGGCCAACATCTGTATAGCGTTTGTGTGTGTCTGTGTGTGTGTGTGTGTGTGTGTGTGTGTGTGTGTGTGTGTGTGGGAGGCGTGCTCACATCATCCGTGCTACGTGTCATGTTTGGGCGCTGGCCTGGCACTGGCCAGCGCCGTCGTCGGCCATCTGAGCCCCGACGCTGCAGGCTCTCCAACAGCTCTTCTCCGGGATTACACCACACGCTGTATTTTTTTATCTAGAGAGCGCGATAAAACTAATGATATCATCCAGTATGCTTTTATCCAGGACTTCATCCAATAGATTTTCTGATGTTCTTCGCCTTGTTAACTCAACCAGCCGCGCAGACTTCTCTCTTACCTCGGAGCAGCCGGCCCCAGCGCCCTTTTCCTCATCCATCATCGCCGGCTCTCGCGCAGTAAATTAAAACCCAGGCTGCGATTTTTCAAGTCCATATGGGAATTATACATTTTAATATATTAACATTTTTGTATGAATATATCCTCAGATGTGATCCAGCCGGTGTAAATTTTTAATGAGCTCATTTCCGCGGCTGTGGCGTGGGGTCGTGGGCCTGGTGTTGGCTTCAATTAAACTGTCCTTCATGACAATATGAAATGAATATGCGGTGTTGAAGTGATGGTGAAATGTCATTTCTTGTGGAAAGGAGGTCAAACGTATTTTGAAGTTTCTGCGAAAGTTGTATTGGGGACAAATGGGAAAATGTGTGAAAAACATTGATTTTGTCATAGATTTGACTAAACCTGGTAAATGTATTCAGTTCACCAGGCCTTTATGGAAAGCATTCTCATTGCTTAACACAGCACAGAGCAATGTGATTTGACATCATGGGAGAAGGCCTCCCTGAGGATTAAAACACTAAATTCTTGAACTTTTCGAAAAGAAAAAAAATTCTCTTGTAAAAAGTCCTATTTACTTTCTGGCCCTATTGGCCTTTTTTTTTTACCGAAACAAGGCATGACGGTACCCGTTGCCCAGTTACCACGGACAACCAGATTTGGGCCATTGCCAACCATCTTGTGCGGTCTGGTTGCCCCCGGCTCAACTGCCTTTCACACGTTGAAAAATAAATAAACATGGTATAGCTCCATGTGGTTAGGAACCTCCACCAATATGAATTTATAAAATGATTAAAAATTGGCAACCCCTTTGTCAGACTTGGCAACCACCAGCGAATGCATGGCTGCCAACTTGACAACCATTTGTAAATGATAGGATCGGGTTGCTGAAACGTGTTTTTCTATCTTTGGGAGTCAACCCCAGTGAGAATAGAATTGTCATAATGTTCTAAATTGATCCAGTACTAGATGGAGAGAATAGCTTCAATACTGGATCAATTTAAACGGATCTGATGCCAATCAATGGGGTTGACTCCCAGCGGTTGACAAGATAAGACTTGGCTTAAATGAAAGTTTTCCTTTAATAATTAGCAGGAAGCAGCTGCAAAAGTCTCACCAAAGACAGAACGGCTCCACCCTGCAGTGTCTAAAATCCTGAGAGAAATGAAATTGTTTTTTTCTTGCACCTAATCCAACATCCCAATTTCTAGCATCCCCTCTCCCTCAAGACCCCCCCTGTATATTCCAACCCCTCCCTCCCCCCTGCAGCTTGGAAGCCCTAAATACAGCTCCACACCACACAAAAATAACCCTCTATCTCTCTCTCTCTCCCTCCTCACTTAACTTGAGAAGTATTTAAGTATTGCATGTTGAATATACAGTATACAGATTATAGGCCACCCGCGTGTAATTCCTCCCCGGCCCTGATAAGAGCTCGGCTGAAATCTGAAATCAGATCACTCAGCTTCTTAATTACGGCCGCGTCGCATTAAGCCCCCGTGCCCGGCGGGTGGCAGGCAGAGAGAGCGGGCGGAGGGCAGGCGGATGGGGGGCTGGGGAGGAAGCGTTGGGATCGTCCTAGCGTCGGAGCCGACGCCCCTCGACTTTTCGCGCCGGCAAAACCCTTATCATCCCTCCCCCTGTCACTCAGCTAATGCGGCTTCCCCCTCTCGCACGGAAACGCGCGACAGATCTGGGAGATAAAACGGCCGCCCCCTCACCCCCGCCCCCCACCTCTCCCCCCCACCCCGCCCGCTAATGGTTTATAAATATCTTCTTCAAAGAGGCCAAGACGGTAGCGTGGGGCGGCGGGGCGTGCTGGTGTGTCTGCTGGTGTGTCTGCTGGTGTGTGTGTGTGTGTGTGTGCTGTGTTTGTGGTGTGACATTGCAAGACCCACTTTGCCTTTCATGCCCCGCCACTGGGCCCGGGCCGCAGACACCCCGTGGGTTGCCAGGGGACAACGGTGGGGCCCCGCCAGGGAAGGAGGAGGGCCCGTGAGACTGACGGCTGGACCCAGAGAGGTCCGCACTCTGATTTGGAGTACAAGGCTGTTGGCGCCATCGCTCACACCTCCACCACCCTTCAACCCCCCCCCTCCACTGCTGTCGCCATGTGCGATCTCCTCAATGTCAAACAGCACAGGCTCTCTTTTACTTTTAAAGTAGAATGCAAAAATATTTATTAGACAACAAATTAAGATTAAAAAAATATATATAGAATAACATAAAAAAATTTAAAAATGAAGTAGAAACACGTAAAAGAAATACATTTGTTTTGAATTTCATGGTGCTTTTTTGAATTGCCATTCCCAAATACATAGTCGTATCTGAGTGATAAATAGACATAACGGCAGATAAACACATAAATGAATAAGGAAAGTCAAGTTTATTTAGTAGAGCACATTGCATACCATAAGGGCAGTTCAAACACTTTAGGGCGCTTTAAAATACATCATATAAAAGCAAGGAAGAAAAAAAGTGGAAATAAAAAGCAAAAAAACAGATAAAGACATTATGACAGAATAACCTACTAACTACAAATTAAAATAAATATAAATGTATTATATAAATGATGTATCTAAAATTGTCATAAAGAAAATCACATAATAACAAAGGAAACGTTTTCATTTTCCTTCTCACACACACACACACCGCACACACTGCGAACACAAATAGGTGGTTGGCGGTGTCTGAATAGGGAGGAGTCGTTATATTTACACATAAATGAATAACCTTAGTGCAACCGGGGTGTGTGTGCGTGTGTGTGTGCGTGTGTGTGTGCGTGTGTGTGTGTGTGTGCGCGCGCGTGTGTGTGAGCTCAAAGCTTGGACCCAACGCTCCCGCCCCTCCCTTCCCCGTTTCCCTCATTCATCAAAGGAGCGTTGTGTTCCTGGTCGGCCCGGTCTGGTGTTCTGTCCGTGAAGCCGTCCTCGGTGTTAGATGTCAGGGCTGTGACGCCGCGAGGCACTCGGCGTAAACGCAAACGGCCGCGTTGCGCGAGTCGGCCGCTGTCAGCGCGTAATCACTCACGGGAGCAAACCGGTTGAGGGGAGTCAGGGGAGTGAAGGCCCCAAAAAGGTCCCGGAATAACAACCGTGCTGCTGTGCGGGTACGAGCCGCAGACCCTGCAGCGCCTGTTCGCACGCGCACGCACGTGCGGGCGTTCGAACACACGCGTGCGCGGTTGATGGATGGGAGGTTCCCGCTCCCTCTCTCTGATCCCGGCTCTCAGTCAAATCGCGGCGCTGTCCGTCACCGAGCTGATGGCGCCGCGGTGTCGCTATGTGACAGTGATCAATGAAAGAATGATTATCAAACGGTTGTATTGGTAATGACCGTGTCACGGGTGATTTAAAGTTGGTGACATCATGGTTATAAAAAGCGACGGGGGGGGCGATGAGGGATTCAAAACACGTTTTGTTTTTTTGTTTTTTTCATGTTGACAGGCGCACCCCCCGCAATCAATCAGCAAAACATCTGCCTCCTCCGTGCCGTACGTCTAACCCTGACGTCCCATTCGTCTGCCTCCGCGTGGGGGGCCCAGGTGATGGAGGCGATGGAGGGGATATTGATGGAGAAAAGGGGGGAGGGGAGACATCGACTTTACTTGGCGGCTTTGTGTTTCTAGGGTGACTTGGATGTTCCACTCACAGCCTCCAGAGACCTCGCCGGTTTCATGTGGTTCTGAAAGACCGACTTATACCGTTTTTACACCAACATTCGCGGGTTCACCCCGGTTCTTTAAACCGGGGTAAACCCGCTCAACTTAGGCGATTGACGCCTTTCCCATTGCCAGGAGAAATGGCGTTTTCTTTTCACGTGTGCCACATTCGACGTGGTTCAAGTGTGATGGGGAACAAAACAGCTAAAGCAACTTAAACAAACGACATAAAAATGTCAAACTTTGGTAAAAACGTATATTTTGAGCCCCTCAAAAGAAATCCGATCACTCCGGCAGGTAGTGTGGCGGTTCTCCACTGTGCTCCCCACGGTGCGATCCCCACACTCACAACAATTTCATGGTCCCTCAGGTGGGAAAAAAAAAGTAACTTATGATTTTGATTTTGGATTCTAAATGGGAGATGAAGTGCGCCAACGTCCGGAACTTCAACGCACGGTAAAGAGGCCAAAATTAGCGGGTCGACCCAGGTGTCCCGTTCAAGCTCAAGTTCAAGTGTTTACATCAGAGGGGATCGGAGCCGATAAAAACCTGTGTCTATCGCAGGGTCATGTGACCCGGAACTGAAACCCGGGTTTTTCCTTTCCCACTGATGACAAATGGCGGATGTAAGCGGGTGTTACCGGGTTTTTTGTGCAGTGAGAAAGGGGAATTAAAAACCACTGAGTTCACCCGCTAGATTGACGGTCAAATAAAGGCCGGGCAATATCGAGGTGTTACACTCGGTGGCGTCTGGGATTTTGGTTCGCGTGACATAGTTATATAGTTACACGTTGTCTTTAAGGCGGCATGACAGTAAAGTTATGCAGTTTTCTGAACTTTATAGACCGTTCTGGTCAATGCCTCTACCTGCTTGGTGTGGTGGGGGTGAAAATCAGTTCATTTCAGATACAGTGTTTCCCACACATAGACTTTATTTGGACGTAACGCCCATCTATGTTAACGGCCACCCAAGTGTATTTGGCGACCCATTTTAGCACTTTTTATTTTTAAGAGAGGACGGCATCAGCGATCAGTTAACTACTGGACTGATTCTCTGGTATTACGTTAGAAGACGCGGACACGGCTGTCTGGTTCAGATGAATTAGGAAGTGCTCCAAGCTTGTATCCGGTCGAGAGCAGTGTTCCCAATCACAACTTCTGCCCAATTCAATTAAAAAACGCCCAAATCATAACCTTGCCAGAAACCCGTGTAAAAACATTACATACGCAATCATAAACACAAACAAAAACACATCATAAGGATTCAAAGCTTCATATCTGCATTGGATAAACAAAGATAAAATGTTATCGCAAGCCACAAAGAGTGCAGTCAGACAACAACACACAAATTAATGCACCAAGGAAATGCAAATGAAACAAAATGCAAGTGTGGTGCCCTAGGGTGACCACACTTGAAGTGCACCCTTCATGGGTATAAAGACCATAGTACAGTACAAGTACAGGCTCAACAAACATACTACAGAAAAATGTACGATACGGCCCAAAAGCCTGACACCATACTATAGAGAGACATGGGCCTACAAATGCCATAGTAGTAGCCCTTACGCTGATGCATGCAGCTCACATCCCAATGCAAAACCTCATGCTATCATTGTTTCCATGATAAATGGCCTGTATGAGGACTACATGCAAAACCAGAGTGTGCCAAAAACAATCATTACACACATACTGTATAACAAATAAGGCAAGCCCAATAACGACTGTTGCAAGCAACGGCCTTTACAAATACAAATAAACAAATGATCCAAATAAACAGTCTCTCTCTCGCTCTCTCTCGCTCTCTCTCTCTCTCTCTCTCTCTCTCTCTCTCTCTCTCTCTCTCCTCGGCGCCCTCCACGCCTCCGTGGTGGACGCACAGCACCACGGCTGTGCCGCGCAGAGCAGCTGAGGGATCTATAGAGCGCCGGGTGAGGTGATGTGAAGGTATAATATAACGGTTGTTTTGTTCTTCTGTTGTTTTTAGAGATAGAAATTAAAGGAATGAGAGCAGGATATCCACAAACGAAGAGGCTTTTTTTTTTTTTTTCGTTCCCCTGGTCAGGAACCCCGCATACAACGCTTGCGAAGGACTTTGTTTTCCTTCTTGCCTTTGTGAAACAGAAACTAAATTAGTAAACCAACGTTCAGTATGAACCGTAGCACTGAGGAATACGAAGGTGTACCACACGGGAGGGTGGATTAGTAAAATGGTCTTTGAACATATTTTCTATTGGCAATTAAGTGTTCTTATTGAAATAAGGAGCATCTCTGTCTCTTTGGCTCTCTCTACAGCTGTGCTTTGTGGCACAGCAGCACCTACTGTTTAACTGTTTTCTTATTGTTATTATATATGAATAATATATTCATATATATATATGTGTGTGTGTGTGTGTGTGTGTGTGTGTGTGTGTGTGTGTGTGTGTGTGTGTGTGTGTGTGTGTGTGTGTGTGTGTGTGTGTGTGTGTGTGTGTGTGTGAATATATTATAAATATATATATATACATATATATATATATATGAATAGTAAGAGATAAGAAAATAGTTAAAAAGGCACAGCACAGTCGCGGCTACTGACTAACTGTTTTCTTATTCTTTTTATATATGGATTATATATATATATGAATAGTAAGAATAAGAAAATAGTTGAAAAGGCACAGCAGAGGCACAGTCGTGGCTACTGACGAACTGTTTTCTTATTCTTATTATATATGAATAATATGTTTATATATATATATATATATATATATATATATACTGTATATATGAATAGTAAAAGTAAGAAAATAGTTGAAAAGGCACAGCAGCGGCACAGCAGCGGCTACACACACACACACACGCTCTATGTGCTTACTTAATTGCTTGGCCTTAACACTCTGGACACGGCCATATATCTTGACAAGTACGCCAAGAGTACACGCTCTCTCTCTCTCTCTCTCTCTCTCTCTCACACACACACACACACACAAAGCCATGAAAAACTAGTTTTTAAATTGATCAGTAAGTGGCCTAGAATGAATCGCCTACAAGTACCTAAATCAGTCACAGTGCAAATAGGCTGCGTAGAAACCCCCTTACCTTTACAAGGATCAACGTCTTCTCTCAGAGTTGAAGAGCGTTCATAACTTGAAGAACTGTGTACAAGTCACCGCTCGCCAGGTCAGCTGGCTCGCACATGGAGGAGTCGAACCTCCCCAACAGTTGCCTGGGAGGTTTGAAAGTAGCGGGCGTCCATCCATTCCTGCTCAGGCCAGAGCGCACGTCCACGAGGCTGGGAAAGCGGCGGTAGTCCCGTGCCATGGCCTGTGTCGTCCTTTAGTCATAAAAGTTTTGGTCATCTATGATCTTTGACCAGATCCCATCGGGAACAGCAAAAGATTTGACGCTGGGCACACAGCGGGACTTTTGCGTTTTTGCGGCGCCATGTTCTTCCAAATTGTTAAGTTACACTGTATGTGTTTTTCAATACTTGCAATGAGCTTTCGAGCTATCTTCTGGGACAGGGGCGACCCAGGTTTTTAGCTCAGGATCAGTCTCCCTTTGCTTCCTGTACAATTTCTTATATTTCCCCCACTTGGGCATGATGCTAGCTAACTAGCTAACTCCCAGCGTCAACAAGTAGCTAGTAGTCCATTGAACTATAATGTCAACGTGAATGATGATGACGTCAAGGTAAGTAGGTCCTCCCTTATCCCTAACACCGATTGAATGCATGCATTCAACACAATACAACATAATCTGAGTGAGTAGACGCAACCAAGTATGCTTAATTTTGTATCTGTGTTTTTGACAATAAAATGACAGCTTCTTTGTTATAATTGTTTTCAAAAAACTTTCAAAACCCCGCCAAATGTTGACAAAAACAGCCCTAATTTCATCTATCAGCCCAACGCTTTTTCCTCACCCAACGCAATCAAAAGCAGCCCAATTTAATAATGGCAACACTGGTCAAGAGACAGCAGGAAGTGATGCTGCGTTCACGGGAACTGGGAAAACTGTAATTTCTGTCGAAAGTGATGCTGCTTTCAAGGAAACTCGTAAAACTGTCATTTGTGTCGGTAGTCCCTCCCCCCTTCCGCCGGCAACCACCACATGTATATCTCAGAGCTGTGGAACACTGAGATGTGTCGTAAATATGCCTGAATTTTGATTCGTATTTCTGACAGACAATTCTCTTTACTTTAAAATGATCTCTATTTATTTTGCATCGTTGGCCCGTTTGAGGTTGCCGTCAGGGCTCTACTCGGCTCTCACCCAGCAAGGTGTCCAGAAAACATAGGCATACATAGCGAGCTAGAAATACAGGAGTGATGAGCTTGAATTGGATAGAAGAGTAGAGCCCAACAGGTGGATGCAGGGGAGGTGGAGGAAGTGGCGCAACACAGCAGCAAAGAAAGCAGTGAAGCAGGTAGAGCAAGAGGGACTGGCTACCTTACCAGGACGGCCAAATAAGGTCGTGGAAGCATGTGGCGCCGTCGAGTTGTCTGACAGAACATGCTCCGCAAGCTACGCATCATTTGTATCGTACTTTCCTCTGAGTAATGTGCAGTGTAATCCATTACAGCTACACAGTTACATGGTTTCCATTACTCCCCAACCGTGCACGAGCCAAATAAGTGGGAGCGGGCTTTTATTTTGGTGTGTCAAGATAACAAAGTATTCGCCATTGGAATAATGCTCAATATAGAGGCGGGAATCAAAGTTCTGCATTGGTTTTTGGATTTATTTTTTTATACACACACTTAACACACATACAGAAGAAAAACATGGAATGGTTGTCAATGTTATTCAGACATTCACGCATATTCTCACATGGTCATTTTTGATATAGACGCTCATTTGGTCAGTGTCATATCTCACGCCATTTTTTTCAAATGGTCTGTTCTTTGACTGTCAAAATAGATGTAAGCCTTTTGGATTTCAAGTTAAAAAGCGGAATTTGTTGGAAGTCTGCAGCATTTAGCAGAAATCCACACTGTGGACAGAGTCCTTTCACAGTCACAGGGTTTAGGAGCAGGGGTGTAATGATACACAAAACTTACCGTTCAGTACAAACCTCGGTTCTGGGCTCAAGCTTTATGTACATTCATCGGTATTTTGGGGGAAACAAAATTGATAAAGCATATTGCTTTTCATTATTTTGTTTGTCTAGTTATTAAGCGGTAGCGACACAACCACCGTGAGTGGTGAGTGTGTTTCTCTGGGACGCTGCGATGTTTCCACACTGGAGTCTGGAGACGTGACGTCCTCCAACACTGTTTCTCATTTGCCTTCATCAGAGCGATGACTCAGGCTCCTCGGGATGCACGAGAATATTTTTTGATGAGAATAAATCAACTGATTTTGATCGCAACTTTTAGTGGCTGTGGGAAAGGAGTGACAGAACTATTCTTTGGCTCCTCACTTACTTCAGCAGTAGACAAGAAAACGTGAGCGAATTCTGACGCATTGCCACTCAGAGTGGAACTCAGATGTCAAAATTTAATTTAAGTTGGGCACGTGTGAGAAAACAGCACTTGACAAATGTTTCAAGGCTAAGTGGTTCTTATATCAGAGTCCAGTATCCAATAATCCAATCTGAATATGCACAGATCAGCCACAGCATTAAAACCATCACTAATAACCACTAATATTATGTAGCTTCCCCTCGTGCCTCCAAAACAGCTGTGACCCGTGGAGGCATGGACTCCACAAGACCTCTGAAGGTGTCCTGTGGTATCTGGCACCAAGACGTTAGCAGCAGATCCTTTAAATCCTGGAAGTTGTGAGGTGGGGCCCCCATGGATCGGGCTCGTTGTTCCAGCACATCCCACAGATGCTCCATCGGATCAGACCCTAACCCCGACCATCCACATGATGTCGAGTAAAACGTGATTCATCGGACCAGGCCACCTTCTCCCATCGCTCCATGGTCCAGTTCTGACGCTCAGGTGACCATTGTTGTCCCATTGTCAGCATGGACACTCTGACTGGTCTGCAGCTACACAGCTCCATACGCAGCAAGCTGTGATGCACTGTGTGTTCTGACACCTTTCTATCATAGCAGCATTAACTTTTTCACCAATTTGTTCTACAGAAGCTCTTCTGTGGGATCGGACCAGACGGGCTGGACTTGGCTCCCCACGCCCATCAATGAGCCTTGGGCGCCCATGACCATGTCGGCGGTTCACCGGTTGTCCTTCTTTAGACCATTTTTGCTCGGTACTAACCACTGGCGTTTTAGAGATGCTCTGACCCAGTCGTCTAGCCATCACAATTTGGCCAAAGAATTTTGTCAAAGTGGCTCAGATCCTTACGCCATTTTTCCTGCTTCCAACACATCAACTTCAAGAACTGACTGTTCACTTGCTGCCTGATATATCCCACCCCTTGACGGTGCGGCCATCACCATTAAACCAATAAACGATTAAAACCACCTGTCAGTGGTTTTAAAGTTGTGGCTGATCAGTGGAGCTCTTCATTTCTTCTTTTTACCTATTTATTTGACTTTGAGGTGGGTTTTTTTCCACATTTTCCGCTAGACCTTCCTGTGCAGCCATTAAAATTCACCAATAAACTACAAGAGATTTATAGTGCAATGACCTTAAGGTGTGGGTGCACAGCATTTTCATTAATGAATGAACGCTATTTATATTATTTAGCCACGCATTTGTGAGTTTGTGTGTGTGTGTGTGTGTGTGTGTGTGTGTGTGTGTGTGTGTGTGTGTGTGTGTGTGTGTGCGTGTGTGTGTGTGTGTGTGTGGGAGCGCTTTAAATCTGCTGTGCATTAACCAGAGGGGGTTGTTGGGAGTGTGAGCGGTGTGTGTGTGTGTGTGTGTGTGTGTGTGTGTGCATGGAGAATCAATTCAAACACAATCAAAAGTTAAGAGGGATTAAAGTCCTGTGGAGAGATAGCACTGTCAAAATAGCTTAAAATAGCCGCACAGATTACACTAATGTAATCCAATTTAAAGGAGCCTTCCCCAAAATATTTATTATTGAAGCACCATCTGTTGGAAGCCTTTAGGGTCAGTCCAAACCACGCCATTACACCACCCAGACTGTTTTGTCGTCCTACATTCTCTCTTTATTCCTGCGAGTCAGATCTCCACACCACAACCCAATTTCCCCCAAAATGACCTTGTATCAATTCCACACGACCTCTGTCCTGCTTTCAGACGGAAACATCTGCGACAATTTGGTTGCAACACTTTTCTTTCCCAATGAAGAATAATATATAGATATAGATATAGATATAGATATAGATATAGATATAGATAATAAATGTCATTTCAAGCACAATCTGGAGTATTAAACCTGAAATTCAGGACTGATTAACCAGGGCTTTCACCAGACCAACAAACTTATTGTGTTTTATTGGATGGATGCTTGTTTAAGGGTGGTCACAGTTTGTTTTCCTTTGATTCGTGATTAATAAGTTCCCACACAGGAATACACTTGTATTTTCCACCTCTGAATATGGTATCGTTTTAAACTCAATCACCAAGAGGTGATTTGAGCGCCTCCGAGTGTGTAACGGAGACCGACAAAAATTTCCAATATTATTATAGGTTGTTCTCTCACGTTTTTCCCCACATGCCATCATTACTGTAATATTCCCTTATGTCTCTCGAAATTTCTCGAAATTGTTAAGGTGCAGAATGAAATGGTAAATGACTTAAATATATTTATATACAAAACAAGGGGGTTAATCTTTTAACCCCATCAACAGATCGCCGCTTTCATTTGTTGGAGATTAGCGCCGGGAGCCGTGGCTTCACCGTGGGAGTGGAATCACAGAAACGACACGGGTGGAAAGATGGATCTCACAGATCTCTCATAGAGAGAGGGAGCGTGCGCTTAATGAGGACCGGTTTATCTTCATACGTTCCCTCCAGACTGACGGGGAATGACTTCTGTCTAATCCCCAGTCGGCGAACAATTCATTCCAAATGCTCCTCTTATGTGAATGACACCTTTTTCATGGCAAATGACATGAAACTGCCGTTGTTTATCCCTGAGCCAAACTGGTGTTTGTCATTCTGACGCGTTGTCTTTATTTTGAATTCCATGTTCCTAAGGTGTTTTAAATTGAAAGGGTCTCTGTTATGTGTTCTATCGTGTGTGAGTCTGCTGCACTCTATAGGTTATCAACGGTACTACACCAATAGTACAACTCTTAATTGACACATGGAGGGTTTTGTAAATAAATGCAATGGAGGCTTCTTTTTAGCTTTTGCTGGTTTAATGACCGTCACCGTGAGGTCACACATCCACGTGCCCGTACAAACTCTCTCCAGCTGCCCTGAGGTAACATAACCCCCTATGGCTTCACTGTGTTACCGTATATCACACAGTATATGCGCATATATGACATCCCCCGCCCTCTTTTGTGTGTTATTTCAATCATCAAAGGAACGCTTTAACCTTAAATGGCTATTTAGATCGCACATAATCATAAATGTTGTGGGTGTCGCCACATTCTGACTGACAGGAACAGTCTCTCAGCCCTGGATGGAGGTGACGGCAGTTCCGCCGCAGCGCTGCGCCTCGCTTGCGCCCAGATGATGAAGGATCTCGGGGCGGTGCTCTCGCTTGAGATCACCGCTGGCAAAGACCACTTTTAATGGTCCAACTAGGACGAATACAATACTCCCGGTCCCCGGGAAGTTCAGGGGTTGGCTCCATGATGGTGGTTGAATAAGTGAGCCGGTTTAGCCTTTTCCCTCCTGTCCTCTTCTTTCACAGCTGTCCTGCTGTGAAAGAAGATTCTTCTCGAGTGGGGAGTGCGCTTTTGATTTTTCTCCCCATCAGCAGTTGTTGAGGGCAGGTGGAGGGCAATATTCCCAGAAACCTAGAGTAATAGCCTGAGATTACCAGGTAGTTGTGGTGTTTGTGCTCCCAGGGGTCCATTGCAGTTCTCTTCCAAGGTCGCTCCGAAAGCGGTGTGGAGATATGAGAGGTTCCTTTTGTCGCATTGAACACGCTCTCTCCCTACATTCAACTCGACCCCAGTGCCCTTCGGGAATTTTCTGAAGGATCTCACCTCGCATTGAACTCGGCACGACGATCCTGCTTCCTCTTAGGACAGGGCCATTGAGTTCTGGTAGCACTGATTTCACCTGTACGAACTCTCTTGCATCCACGACGGACAGCAGTTCGCCGTCTGCTGCTGCTGCCATTCGGATTTCATCCAACTTGCCTGTCGACGCAGGGATCCCCTCCACTCCACCAGCCACATAGCATGCCACCTCACTGTGCGCCTGGCCAGTGGGCTGCGTGACAGGGGGTCTGCCACCATCAGAGTTTTCCCCGGGATCATGCTCTGCTACCAGATTAAATGTCATGAGCCTCATGAGAAGACGCAGACATCGTAGAGGTACGGTGTCCAGGCCAGGCCAGGGCAGGCCAGGTTAATGAGCGGCACGAGCAGCTGGTGGTCAGTCGCTAGCTCAAACCTCTCCGGTCCATTGTGGCATCTGTCAAACTTCTCACACGTCCACACACCAGCCGGACCTTCTGCTTCAGTGAGGCATCTGGAACAATATGCCACAGGTTTCCACTGCTCCCCAGGGAGTTGGAGGAGCACACCCCCCCCCAATCCACCACTGCTTGCATGAGCTGACACAGCAGGGGGCTTGTTCACGTCATAATAGGAGCACGTTTTTTCCGAACAGTAGTCGCTTGAAGTTGAATCTGCCAAACGGCGTATTGAAGGTGGTGAGCTTACAGCTGTCTGGATGCAACAGCATCCGGAAGAACCCACTGGTGGCATTGAGTGAAGAAAGGACCGTGGGACCACTTAGCTTTGCCGTAATCTCATCGGTAGTAGACAGGATATACTCTTCTCTTTTCACAGCCTCGTTCAGCTTCTCAAGATCAACACAGACCTGGGCTTTACCTCTGCTCTTCTTCAAGACTGGCACCATGGGTGCACGCCGGTCGGTAGGCCGCGTCACCCTCTCGACGGTGCCATTTCTCTCCATCCACTGGAGCTCCTCCTTTGCCATTCGCGGCAGAGGGAGGGGATACGCGCCGTGCTGTGTGTACAGCATATGGCTGATAATATTGCTGGTGTTGACTTTCAGCTGTATTCTCACAGGTTCGGTCTTTTATGTTCCATGCCCACCATATGCCTGTGGATGTCCTTTGTTGAACACCGCTTCATCCACTTTCCTCACCATTTCAAAGACTTCGGCCTTGCTGAGTTGGTTGTTTTGCAGTGCGTCCACGGATGACATATGCTGTGAGTGGGTGAGTCTTTTCTTTGTAGCTCATAGGGCTCTGGATCTGTCCTGGGCACTGCAGCTATCTAGCGGAATATCTGCAGGCTACAATGGTCTTTTTTGGATGAGTGAATGGTCGGCCCCCTAGCTCGGGCTCCCTTGTCGATTTTTGAAAACGACCAGTGAAGAGCCCGCCAGCAACTCGACGCCCCATTGCTCTGGTGACCCGCCTGCTTTACTTACAGCCTCAAGAAAGCATGACTGCCACTGCTGCTGCTGTAACCTCACTCACTGCTTTCCCGTTCCTACACACTTCCAACAACAATTTGGTCGCGGATATTCTCATCTCTGCTCGTGCCGAATTTGCAGTGCTCCGACAGTTCATACAAAGCCCTGATGAAAGTCTCAGCTTTCTCTCCCGGTCTTTGACCCAGAGTTTCCTTAAGATAAAATTGGTGCCAGTCCACGTGTCCTGGAAGATTTCAATGTCCCGGACGAATGGGAGATATGCTGGTCAAATATTATCTGTGTTTATTGAGCTAAAAAAAAATTGATAGGCAGGCTATATAGAGAATTAAATCATGAAGCCATATGGATTCATAATATTTGTGACACAACGAAGCAAAACCTGTATTGTCGCGCATTTCTAAAATCGCCACGAGCCGCCAAAAAAACCTTTCTAGAAGGAAAATTTTATTTTTCCAGATTTGTGTTTTTTTTTTTTTATCTCTCAACGTATTTTCAAAACCAAGTTTCATTTCTAAATAGTAGATAAATGTTAAAACATCGAGTTAAATATTCCCGTTAGATTACATGGGGAAGCACAGTTCACTTACCAAGACGCTGAATAGCGCTGAATAACGCTGATCGTCCAGGTGAAAATCATTCCTCCATGTGATGTGAAGTCACAATGTGAAACCCTTTTGATAGAGTTCAACCTTTAGATATTACTACTTTTACACACACACTGAGACATTATTGTGTAGGTGGCGTATACCAACGAAGAAGACAAGCTGACGTCACCAAGTGTTGGGAAAACTTTGAGGGTGATCGTCTCAGAAACACAGTTTGCCTTCGGCTTCGGCCAGGAATTCGTCTCGGCCTCAGTTTGGTGGTGTGGGAATGGTGTGGTGAGCAGCCACACCTGACCTGGGTCTAGGTGATTGGGATCAGGGTGGCTGCATACCTGTTGCTCGTTGGTTGGTCTAACGTGCAGCAGGTAAAACCCCCATCCCCACACACACTCAGGATAGGAGCCCGTGTCATGACACATGTCTGCTTCTGGGCTAATTCCAGCTGGCCCACTCTCTACAATAAACTGGTGTTTACAACCCCACCGTCTTCTGTGTCTCTGTACTGGAGGGCCCTGAAAATGCCACTTCCCGTGGGCGGTGTGTGGTATCATCGGTAGCGATCGCTAGATGTCTTCCGATAGCATCATCTATTTAAGCCAGAGCTCGCGGCTTGTGTTTTCTAATAATTGAAAGTAAAAGTGCGCCCCGACTCAATAAAATCAGATATTTTACAAGATGTTCACTCGATTTGTTCACTTGAGAGGACAGAACAGACACCGACAGCTTGTGAGAAGTGCCGGTACCCAAGAAAAAGTCCCAGTACGCCAAAGAGTGAAACGTAGAATTGGCGGTACTGCGTAGCGGTGAGTACCGGCTCACATTGCTCTGTGTTATCATAACATAAAAAACCCACATTACTCCACCAATCAAAGATCACATTTTTCAAGTGAATAACAACGACATATGTCATCAAACACAAGTTATTACATCAACTTTGTTCAAAACTTTTTTTGTCACTGAGAGAGGGGCAGAACTTTGGTACAACAAATAATTGTGGGCTGCTAAGAACATGTGTGATAGATGTTATTAATTCAAAATAGGGTTGTCTCAGTTCACAGCTATATTGGTCAAGTTCTGGGCGAAGTTGACGAGGTGATGCACACATCAGTAGTTAGCTCCACCAACTTTTCCCTGGGTCATTTAGTTTTACTTATGGAACCTCTCCACGGCATTAAAAATGTCCCTCCCCGTCGCCGTCCCATGCGTGGCAGCTACATCTAAGAGCTCCTCGCTGGCAGTGAAGGCTGCCTTCAAGCCTCTTATAAAATTGGACAGATGCGGTGTCCGGGTTGTCTGTGCTTTCATCAACAGCTCATGAAAAAGCCAGGTAACCGCGTCTGTTTGGCCGGCTGTGTTGTCAGATCGCCTGCTAGTTCCTTAACTCGGTCTGCGATGGTGTTTCCTGACAAACTTTTACATTTTTGAAAGTCTGTATCTGGTCGGGCCTTTAGCACGCACCGCTTCAAAAATGCACCCCCTGAAAAACACTTGGAACCTCGGGCGATTTCTTCAGCCGCAATAAAGCGAGCTCTCACTGCTGCATCATTTTTGGCTGTAGCTTTTGTGAACATATTCTTCCGCGATTGAAGTCTGCCTTTTCATTCTTGGAAAATTTGATGTTTTTCTTGGAGTCTAAATTTAGCATACTTGGCTCAGTGTTTGGTGTCAAAATGCAGACGTAAATTGTATTTCTTCATCAGCGACGCTGCCTCGTAACACAGAAGACATACCGTTTTTTCTCCTTGAAGCACAAACATGTATTCGCTTTCCCATCTTTCATTAAATTGCCTTCCCTCTGCATCAATTTTTCGCTTGTTGGAAATTTATGGATTATTTATACATCTTTTTCAACTCCATCACTTGTCAGTTAAGTGTTTTAGTTAAACGCCTATATGGAAACACTGCAATCTAGTAGCAGGATGCCGTCATTTTGTGGGTCACAAAATTGACATGCATTGTGGGAGAGGTAGTTTGTGGTCACTGTATGCTGTAAAGCAGCAGAGACTTTTATTTTAAGACAATCATATGCCTTTTAAGCTCTTGCAGGCCACATAAAATGACGTGGCGGGCCTGATTCGGCCCACGGGCCTTGAGTTTGACACGTGCTTTTACTGTATTACTGTATAACACACAATATATGCGCAAGCGCATTAGACTACCGTATATGACACCTGTAGTGACTGTATGTATATGTATGTGACAAATAATCTCTTGAACTTGAACTTGAACTTGAACTTGTTTTCAAGTCTCAGTCTGCTGTCTCACTATAAACATATAAACAATATATCTTCATGCCGGAATACCTTTGGTAGTAGAAAACCATTGTGAATTGCATGGAAGATGACACATAATGCAGATTGTGTAGACTAAAACTTTCTCCTACACATCCCATTTAAGAAAAAAAAAACTTTGTTCCTTTTCTTGAATTTGAATCCCTTCCCCACATTCCGCTCTCTCTGTCTGTCTGTCTGTGTACTCCTGCAGCCGTCCCAGATGGAGACGACCACGGATTAAGGAAGATTTAACAAACAATTGAATGACACAGTTCTGAGGATAAACCTGCACAAAGAAGCACAAGAATAGTCTGGGGGTGAAGAGACGACAGGGCATTATCCTGCTTTTATTATAGAATCTTATGTATCATTCAGAATTAAGCGCCACGTTCACAGGACTCCTCTGTGCAGCTGTCACCCAATGACACAGTGAGGCGGTATGGCTCTCACTTGCACACCCAAATACAACCTGATCCCTTTTGATTTGAATGCCGGCCCACGGTGCACAATGTATATTATTAATCAAAGAAATGTAATGCCTTAGAATTTACACAATTGAGTTCGGTGAAAGCTTGTTCGAACCTTTTCTGTCGGTCAACAGACATCGGGTCTGAAAAGCTGACAGGATTCATGAGGCATGAAAATTAAATAAAACAAATCAATATAATGTAAAATATATATTAGATTATATTTTTTATCCTTTATATAATAAAAAATATACTTATATATGTATACTTGACTACCATAAACAGATGCGCGATGAAGATGAGGATGATGATGATGATAGTATTACTCTCATACGTACAAGCGTTGGCTCATTGACATTTCACGACTCTCCACCCGAACATAAGCCATGCTTGGCACCGGTGCAGGCTTCGCGATTAGTACGGATATGTTGCTGTGTTTAAAAATGACAGCTTTGCTCCGTCATGTTTTAATGTGTTGATGATAAAGTATTGACACTCACCATAAGTAGATTTGATGTACCCATAATATATAATATATCTATAATATATCATAAATATACTATAACATATTATATTTATATAAATATATGCATAGACCCACATCCATACCCATTTCCCCATGTAAATAAATATACAGTACATACCTATCTACATGTGTACAACATTGTATACACTATGTATGTATATATATATATATATATATATGTATATGTGATATATATACATAATGTATATATATACTGAATTTATATGCATATACCATATACCCATGTTTCGAAATATGCTCATACATACAATCATGACCCATATACCATACAGTATATCCCATATAGAGTATGTACAGTGCATACGTACATATACACAGTATGTGTATATGTATATGTCCAGTATATATATATATACAGTATATATATGTGTATATATACTGCACTGCATATATATATATATATATATATATATATATATATTTATATATACGTATGCACACGTCCATACGCATATACCCATGTTCATAAATATACATCCACCCATGCATATTTGAGATGACACGATACCACTTTTTCTTCTCTAATACCAATACTGCAGATACCGATTCAGTTCAAAAAAATATGTTGTTTTTAGCGACTGGTAAGCTTTAAATTAGATATTTGTAATTGATGCACTTCTCTTAATATGGCCATCTAGTGGCACCAAACTGCTCACACACTTTAGTATGACCAGTAACATGACGTGGAGAAACCTGTTGCTTTGTCTTACTCTGTGAAAAGACTTTAATTCAATACCACTTAGTGGTACATCAGTGCACATTTGTGCAAAATTAGACCATTTGTTGTTAACACATGTCACATTTTATGTTACGCCACAACAGCGATGTCACAGATGCAGGGTCAGAGAAGCCATGTCACAGAAGCAGGGTCAGAGAAGCCGTTTCACAGACGCCATGCTTCCATGCTTCTGTGTTATTTCAGGCTACATTTTGTGGCGATTGACCCGCTAGGGACGCTGGTTAACCGATCGGTGGCATCGATTCTCTCACAAACCGAAACACTCTGGACTTCTGTGGCTGGTTGTTAGAAAAATTCTTCTGCTGAATGCCCTGTTTTCTAAAAAACAACAAAGAGGAAAAAGTTATTGGTGTCAAACTGAATTTATCAACTTGTACAAGGGTCGGATCAGAGATGTGCTTCAGAGCAACTCCCTGCGACCAACAGTTTATTTTTGTGGAGTCACAAAATATATGGTCAGTTTGGCGTCACAGATTCATACGTGTACAGGATGAGGTCAACTCTGTGACGCGCAAAGGACATTGAGATGTTGTTCCTGCTCTTGCAGCTGCACCACAGTGAGGCCGAAAACAACGGTAGCAGCGGCTGGACTCCCCAGGTTGGAATGTCCGGGAACTAACACTGTGCTGAAATAAAGATATGTGACTGAGGCTATATGAGGTTGCGTGAATGCATGTACACAACATAGCAAAGTACTTCATAAAATTCCCATCACTGTTCAAAACTGATTCCACGATGCACGGAATGGAAAAAGAGCGTACGTAAATGTCACCGCGGCAACAGCGGCCATCATATGTGCTGCGTCATGGATGTCCTGAGGACGGAGCGCGGGATTGTTTGTGGATTAGTGGAGTCAGACTTTGAGACAGATTTGAGGCCGAAATTAAGGGACAGGAACACCACCCGTGGGGGGTGGGGGGTCACTTTGTCACAGGAGGAATAAGAAAGTATTGAAGATCTGTTGTTTGGCTTATGGTCAGGCTGCAGTGAGCCCTATCCCTCCCTTTCTCTCTCTCACTCCCTCCCTCCCTCTCTCGCTCGCTCCCTCCCTCCCTCCATCGGTCTAAATCTCTCTCGTGCACATGCTTTTAGTCTGAAAAAGTGGGAAGGCGTGTCTGCAGAGCTCAGGTCTGTGCTCTCCTGCGGTCAGGAGGAGGAGGAGGAGTAGGAGGAGGACGCGGGGCCGTGCTCGTGCATGTGGTGTTTACATGTGTGTGTGTGTGTGTTTGTGTGTGTGTGTGTGTGTGTGTGTGTATGTGTGTGGAGGGGGTTGTGCGCGTTATATTGTTATTGTCGACTCCCGTGTTTTACTTTCCACGTCTGGGAAGAGGCTCAAACTGGCTGCACAGGAGGACACCGACTGTTGGGATCGGTGGATCCAGCTGCAGCTGTCGGGCTCAGGAGACTGGGAAGCCTGTGAGTCGAGCACCTTTCTCTTTTTTCCCTTTCTTTTCATCCCTTCTTCCTCCATCGTCTTCCTCATCCGGCTTTTTTTACTTCACACGGTTTTACTGTCGACGTTCTTGGTTGTGCCGCCAAAAGAAAAAGTCTGAGCACTCTGCCTTCACCGACGCACTCTGTCTGGAACGAGGTTAGTTCTTAATGTAACTTAGAGCGGCGGCCAATCGGCATTAACCTGATGATCAGATTGTTGTGTGTTATTTGCTCGGTAACGCTTCTTTCGCCACGCAAGTGTGAATTTAGGAGCAAAGGTTTTAAACCAAGGTGTTTCTACGCCCAGCAGGCTCACAGCACAGGTTAAAAAAATAAAAATGAAATAAAAAAAAAAGGAGCAAAGGTTTGAAACCAAAACCGACATTCCATCCGGCTTGGCGTAGTGGGGACATTAATGAGGGATTATGTGACCTCATAAGCAGGATGGTGTCCGAGCAACATGCAGAGTGTGGAAGGTAATGGGAGACGCCAGTGATGTGGGATTTAAAGAGCCGTCTTTAAACCCAGTTTTTGGAGTTTGTGCCCAGACGCGGCACCCCCTTGCGTCAAACATTGAGGATGGCGTACGCTCATTCTACTTATTAGCTCTCTTCCTTCGGGGTCTGGTGTTGCTGGTTGGCCTCCTGTAGCCGGTGCTCGTGGGACCGCATGTCAATGTGTTGGGTCTTGGTAAAGCGAACGTATTATTAACGCGACAAAAGACGTATCAAATCTCAACCTAAGTCAGCCAACTTCTTTGGTTCTTCTGTTGCTTTTGCTCCTGTGGTCCCTCTCTTGATTCCTAAGGTTGAGGATTAAACGGCCCCGAGGTCCTCGTTGTTAATCTTCAAGTGGAAAAGATGACGCAACGCTATGGAAATGTCTGACTCAGGATTTGCCACATGGTCCTGTTTGGTCTGGAGGTTTCGGCTTGTGATGAGTTCTTAGAAAAAACGCTGTGACCTTTTAATGCTGCTGTGTTTTAACTCCTGAAACGCCGTGTCTTGTCCCAGGTGACACCCAGGGGGTGGAGATCCCCAGAAAGCAGATGGAGGTGGTCCGGGGGCAGATGGTGGTGCTGCAGGCCTGGTACAGCCCCAACTCGGACATCGGCGAAAACTCCGTCATTTGGCACTTCATGGGGAACGAGTCCAAGCAGGTGAGTGGGTGGGTGGAGCGCCCGAAACTCTACTTCTGGTTTTGGATTTTTCTCCACCTGCGAGTGGAGACCTTCATTAAGTAGGAGGGAGAGGAATTGGACTTAAGCTGCTTTTTGGGCAAGTCTCCACCTCCACTCCCACTGTGATCCACAACCTGATGCTGAAGGACAATCTGAGAGGAGCAGGAAGGAATAACCTAACAATCCATATTTTCTTCTGTCTTCCCTGTTCCTGACCATAATTTAGACTAGAGCTGTCACAGTGATCACATAGTCACCTGATCGCCATTATTTGAGCTGAGCATTTTTTAATACATGTCACTGTCATTTCAAGCCAAAGTGATTGCAACAGATGAAGTGCAAATTTGCAATCAATTTGGTCGAGGAAAATGAAATGCCTGCCCAAATGTTACAATACCTCTGTTGTCAAGGTGGATTATAGCACTATCATATGCTAAGACTGTTTCCCATTTTGAATCTGTCCATTGGCCTTCTTTGTATTTTTTAAAGCAGTTTGGTGCAATTTTTATTTGCTCCATACGTGATTGGATTTTATAATAGTGACGTAAAAAGATGATTCATTCATTAATCCAGATTATTTATATTTCAACTAATCATAAAATAACACAGTCCTGCTCCCTTCTCACTCCTGCATCAAAATCCTTGGCAGGAAAAAGAACAACACATCAGCACAATGCTCTTTTTATTCACCTGCAGTCATTGCTGGTTTACCTAAACCTAACCAGGCTTGAGCAACCGGCCCGGTGATCGGGAAGGTGAAGGATGCCGGTCTGCAGATAAGGGTTATTTCCAAGGAAGGAAATCTGTAATGAAGCCCAGTGTGTCGCTAATGACATTACTGCACCATATCATACATACACTGTATACCACGTGCTGCTGCTTGAAACGTGTCAAATGTGTGTGTGTGTGTGTGTGTGTGTGTGTGTGTGTGTGTGTGTGTGTGTGTGTGTGTGTGTGTGTGTGTGTGTGTGTGTGTGTGTGTGTGTGTGTGTGTGTGTGTGTGTGTGTGTGTGTGTCTGTGAGTACGTGCGTGCGTGCGTGCGTGCGCATAGAGTGTGCAGGGCAGTCTTTGCGGTGATTATTATAATCTGTGTAGTTTCACTGTCTGTTGCCTGTGGGCTTATCTCCACCAGAAAATCAGCCTAAAAAAAAAAATTCCAACGTGCACCATCTGCACATACATACCGGGATTATCTTCATGAAGGACGTGGAATTCTGCTTATACGGTTAATCTGGGCAGTTTAATATACTTTGGGAGAAAATCTAAACAGTAATATTCATTTATCTGAATAGTGGCCACATGGAGACGGAGGGAAGTCGCTGAAACTTCCGTTGGAAAAATATTTTTATTCATTTATGTATTTATTCTGTTTATTGCAAAAAAAATGTTCATGGTTTAGTTGGTGCGTAAAAAATATTTATTTGAGTAAAAATTATGTATGTAAGTATCATATAAACCAAATATATAATAAAGATAAATATTAATGTAGTATCTTTGGATATTATTGTAATAATAATATGTATACAACAGTATGGACACTGCCAATAATGGATGACATAGACAAATTTATCACTGTCAACAATATATGCCGCGTGTATTTATCATTTTGTAGACTTTATTAATCCCTTTAAAAATTAGAGATTCCAGAATCTTTGCTGATGCCTTGCTCAGGGGCATCGGCAGTGCGTGTCTTTTTGGGGATAGGGGAACCTGGAGGAACCAGAGGGAAACCCATGTGAACACGGGGAGAAGATTCCTTTTCGGCTTCAAGCCCACAACCTTCTTGCTGGGAGGCCCCAGCGCTAACCTCCGATCGGCCGCGCCCCCATATCTATATATATCCCTATCGACAGTATATCCATATATAAATATAATGTACGGGTGCATGACGTCTCCCCCTCGCGCCTCCCTCTGTCTCCATTAAGGTGATAAACTTCAGCTCGGGCAAGGTGGGACACGGTCAGAACGAGTTCACCAAGCGGGCGGGCTTCAGCGTGGCCATGCCCTCCACCAACCTCTCCATCTACATCAACAACACGCAGGAGTTCGACTCCGGACGCTACATCTGCAACGTCATCATCCCCGGGGGAGCCGGCGTCTCCGGAGAGATGCACCTCAACGTCAAAGGTAGTGGGGGTGTCGTCGTTTTTAGGATGGGGGGGGGGGGGGGGTTATGAATTGGTTGCCAGTTGGCGTTAAAATATATGAAGGATGGAAATAAAATGGCATTGGTGGCGATCAATTGGTGGCCCCGCGGCCCAAATGTGGCCCCCGCCTTAATGCAGAGCGGCCCTTTGAATACATTCCAAGGTTAGTGATGAGCTGGAGTTGCCTTCATTTCAGGGATAGATGGATGGGTGGATGGATAAATGGATGGGTGGATGGACAAATGGATAGATGGATGGGTGGATGGATGGATAAACGGATGGGTGGATGGATAAATGGATGGGTGGATGGACAAATGGATAGATGGATGGGTGGATGGATGGATAAACGGATGGGTGGTTGGATAAATGGATGGATAGATAGATGGATAAATGGATGGATAAATGGATGGGTGGAAGGATAAATGGATGGATAGATAGATGGATGGGTGGATGGATGGATATATGGATGGGTGGATGGATAAATGGATGGATAGATGGATGGATGGATGGATGGATACATAAATGGATGGGTGGATGGATAAATGGATGGGTGGAAGGATAAATGGATGGATACATGGGTGGATAGATGGATAAATGGGAGGGTGGATGGATAAATTAATGGATGGGTGGATGGATAAATGGATGGGTGGATGGATAAATGGAAGGATCAATGGATGGATAGATGGATGGGGGGATATATGAATTGCAGTGTCACAGCAGCTCACATACAAAAAACAGGCGATAAAAATAAAGTAATAAAGATCAAAATATAAAAAATAAAATGGGAATATGCAATAAACTTCACAATTAGCTGGAATATTGCAATATACAAGAAATGAATAATAGTGCCAACAAGCATAAAACTCTGCAGAAGTGCATTCAGGAACATAAAACTATATTATCTAGCAGCGCATAAGTTCATTTTAATATTTTGAACGAACGCTCCAGCGCCAACACGACTTCACATTCCAGGATAAATACAGAATAATCCAAACTTTTAGAGTTCAGAAACATTCTAAATGTCTGTTAAGAGTCACCCACCATGATGCATCTCTTAAAAGCAAAGAGATGTCCTGAACGGTTTGGGGATTCACCAAGCCTCTTCATTTATTATGGCAGCTCAAGGTTCATTCATGTTTCGTTAGGCACCAGCAGCGGATTACAACTCCTGGGGGGCACTTGTTATATATTTGGGCTAAAGCGTAATAATTCATCATTTATCCCCTATTTTATTTACACTGTTTACTGTTAACATTTGTGTTTTATTCTTATAGCATTTTTTGTCAATATTTAATGTTTTGTCTTCAGGTTTATTGTACATTAACCTTCTTCCTTTATCTTAGGTTAAACTTTCTGGTTCTATCTATCTATCTATCTATCTATCTGTCTGTCTGTCTGTCTGTCTGTCTGTCTGTCTGTTCGTCCGTCTGTCTATCTGTCTAGCTATTTATCAATCTGTCTACCCGTCTATCTGTCTGTCTGTGTGTCCATCCGGCCGTCTGGCCGTCCATCCATCCCAATAATTTATCTTGTGCCTTGAATTGCATTATTCTAATTTTGAATATTCCGTGTTCTTTTATATATTTGGCTGTTTCTGTTCTTTACATTTTGGCGATTTGTGTATATTTGGCAGGGTTTTTTTTTTCTTATTTTATATAATTTTATTTTTTTATTTCACTTTTTATCCCTCAGATGACAAATTTCTTGTATATGAAAATACACGGAATAGAGGTATCTTGATGCTGATTGAGCTGCTTGTTAACTTTTTTTTTTTTTGATGCATTTCCATCTCCATTCTCCTCTGTTTCCCCCGTCTCCCTCCCCTCCTCCTCCCCCTCAGTCCCTCCCTCCCCCCCGGTGTGCTCGGTGGCCGGCAGCCCGGTTCTGAAGGGGAACGTGACGCTGAGCTGCAGGTCCAGCCAGGGGAAGCCGGCGCCCCAGTACAAGTGGACCAAGGCCGCGCCCCTGTCCGAGGTCTTCTTCTCCCCGATGCAGAGTGAGTTCCTTAAGGGGCGCTCGCATTTCGATGCCATTTCATTTTATGTTATTTCATTGTACTTTTTGATTTTTTTTTAATTATTTCCTTCTTGGCTTGCATTGATTTTTTTGCTTCTGTAACGCCTGAATTTCCCCCATTTTTTGAGCTGAACTGTCTGCTGAACAACTTGTCTCACTAAGTTTAAAAATGGAAAAAAAGTTTTGATGCGATACCAATCCGTGACCCTCTCAAAGAAGTGAAAGATAAAATTGATTTCATTATGGTATAGTTATTTATTATGGTATAGTTAGTTATATATAGTTACCTGGAACCGGCCCGTCAGGATGGAACCCAAAAAAAAAAAAAAAAAAGTTGTTTCTCGACATTGGGAATGGGAAGCGGTGCCCTTGGCCAGCACAAACCCATCGGCTCCGTCGCTGGCAGGTTTCACGTAGGAAAAAAAAAAAGAGCCGCGCTTCACACCGAACGCGGAATCGCATCGAGCAGTCGGCCCCTTCCCCGGGTGGCTGTCGGGTGAACTGCGTACGTTTTGGGTTTTTTTCTGGTTTTTTTCGGGGTTTTTTTTTACATACGACATGTTTTGTGATGCGAAACTTGAGACGCGTCACACAAACGCGTCAGGGAAAGTGAGAAATCTCGTTTTTTTTTCCCCCTGGAGAAACGCGAGTAGTTCTCTCAGCCGGACATATGTTATGCTCCATGAATGAGAGTTTAAAACTCCCTTTACTGTATGTGTGGAAAAATATATACACACATATATTAAGAGAGATGTAGTGGTAGTAAATATGGTGACATCCAACAGTGTAACTTATATACTTAGTTTTAAGCTCATTTCCAATAAAAAACTCGACCGTCGCAGCTTTTTCGGACACGAGACCTCGCCCCCCCGCGGGGCGAGCGGACCAGCTGGTAATTGTCGTTTGTCGTACTCGGTGTGAAGCGGCCTTTACAGGCGATACAAGTGCCTGGGTTTTTTTTGTTTGTTTTTTTCTTTCTTTCTCTGGACCTGCTCCTGTTGGCGTGTTCCTCCGCGGGGAAAGCAGTGTCTGTTTGGGGACAACGGCGCTCGGCGCTGACGCCGTATTGACATCGCCGCGGATGAAAACTACTCTCGCTGATTATGCCCCCAGCCCCGGCCTCCGCTTTGCCCCCCGTGCACCTGCACCTGCACCTGCACGCGCTTACGCCCTCTTATTATACCGCCCGAGTTTTTACCTTATTTAAAATTTTTGTTTTTCTCTGTCGGTGCTGATACGCACACTCTCTGACGCCAAAACTTGTTGCGCTTAGCTCCTCCAGCTCTCTCTCTCTCGCTCTCTCTCTCTATTTCTCTCTCTCTCTCTCTCTCTCATCTCTCTCTATCTCTATCTCTCTCTACCTCCATCTCTCTCTACCTCTCTCTCTGACTTACTGCAAATAAAGGAATCTTAAAAGTCAAAGTCTCTCTTTGTCTCTCTCTCTCTCTCTCCATCTCCATCTCCATCTCTCTCTACCTACCTCTCGCTCTCCCTCTCTCTCTCTCTCTCTCTCTCTCTCTCTCTCTCTCTCTCTCTCTCTCTCTCTCTCTCTCTTCCTCTCTCTCTTTTCTGTTAACCTTGCTCCCAAACCTAACAAGCCCCGTGCCCTCAGCTGTCTTAAGAGGAAACGCTTGGATTTTTGGACGGAGCTTTTGGGACACCCCCCATCCCTCCACCCTCCCACCATCTATCTCATCACTCCATCTCTCCTCTCATTTCTCCTTCTGCAAAAAAAAACAAAAAAAACAACAAAACACAAACACACCCAGAGTGGAGGGCCTGCCCCCAGCCCATGCTTGTCCTTGGGTTCATGGGTAAGGGCTCAAGTCACTTCCACTTGCATCCCCGCTCCCCTGATCCTCCTCATAATAACCTGGAGTCAAACCCAAACGTCCCAAATGTTTACCGTGAGTTCAAGGAAAAATCAGCTGGAAAGACACAGGAATCCAATATGAACCATTTGCCTGAAAGAGAAACCTTAAACTCAAGCTTTTACATTTCACTCCACATGAAGGAAGTTATATTGGATTCCAAACGCTATGAGGGTGTTTGGAAGGTATTCAGGCAAATGGTATTGCATAAATAACTAAAAAAATACATTTAAATTTCTTCAAGGGAGTCCTCTTCCGAGAGCGGTTGACCTTGAAAGGAGCTATCCGGTCTCCACAAAAATAATGTTATATTATTTACACAATTATATTACTTAAATAAGGATTTTTATTGAATATAGTTTATTCATTTGGATTTTAATATATTCTGAAAAATAATGAATCTACTAAATAAATACTTAATAAAAATACTGATATACTTCAAATATAATAGTAATAATAATAATATATAATTATATTCTTATATAATGATATTAATCAACTTGAGTCTCAGGTTCTTGTAAGGTTGATTTTTCCTTTAACAACTGTGTTTGTTTGCCTTAGAATAGATATTAGCCTCATTGGATTTACACTTGATAGTATAATTTAATATTAGTTTTATGTCGACCACCTGTGGGACAGTCGTAGTAGAAATATGTGTTTTTAGGTTTAGTTAAGTGAGAGATTGAAGGGGTTCTCTTGATAAGGTTGTTTTTTTATATCACGGCACTGCAGTATAACCCTGCGGCCATCTGTGCAAACGAACTGGGCGCAATGCAACAGAATTAATATATATGTGACTAAATAGTAACGAGGAGTAATGCAGCAAATCATAAATACACTAATTCATATACTTGCTGCGTGATACAGCGCCTGGTGCACCATATGGCGTCCATACAGGGAAACATCGGCTTCGATATTTAATACTTTATACGCCTGAGAGCCCTTTGTTTGTCTCTCAATGAGTTTTTAAAGACTCGTCCAATTCACAGGGACAAAGTTGAGGATTGAGAATGTGAGCAGGTCATTGTTCGGATTCTTTTTTTTTTTTTTTTTTCCCAAGTCCTTCAACTTTTCCCGCGATGAAATACGGCATTCTACGGCATCCCAAAGCCCGTGCGGCCACATCGGCTGCTAAGATTAATTTATGTGCGTGTTGATTTTGCAGCAGGATCATGGGGCCCCTTCGGCCGCTGCCGGTCCTGTACGGCGCAGCGTGGCGCTCCTCACGCTCCGTCCTGTCGCTTTACATTAGCGGTGTTTCCCCCCCGCCCCCCCGCGGCTTCCGATGAACGCTGTGGATCGACCTTGAGCGTAACATGATTAAAGCTCTGCTCGCGCTGCGCAGCAGCAGCGGGCGTCGCTGGGCGCCGCAGTCAGCTGCTCCTCCGCTAATCTGCCACAATTGGGTTTAGTTCTTAACAACTGGCTTTTTGGCCACGGAGCGGATAATCACAGGGAGACGGGGAGACTTACTGGAGCGCTCCACGGTGGCGGCCGCGGGCTATTGGAGGCGCCGCGTGGAGTGTGACCTCAGGTGAGACGTCCAGCCCCCCATGGTTGGAAGATTAAAAAGTCTCTCAAGAGTCTTCAACTGGGATCTGTCGTGGGTTTATAAAATTCTTATTTCATCGTATTTATATATAAGTTGAGATACAGCCTTTGCTACAGCGTGTAAAGTGTTTTTGCACCTAGGGCCGGGGGGATATTGACTTAATCAAATATTTTGGATGACTTACTTCACAATATTATTGGAAATATTCCACATATTTCAGAAACAGTCATTAGTAATCAATAATCAATCATTTCGATATTATGACCGAGAAGGGAGACAGCAGCTGAACTGCGTAGGCTGAAGTTCAGAAAGTGACACTCACTTTAAAAGTAATGCCCATAATCCCTAAAAACAACATTTGACTATATCGCGATGTTACAAAAAACAACATCCCAGACGATATCTAATCTCAGATCATGATATCGATATTTTTTCCATACTTCATCCAGTCCTAGTTGCACCCACTACCGTTTAAAAAACAACATCCAACCGCGGCACATTTTACAACATTGCCGTTGACATGACATATTTTTTTCCTTCCCATATTTGATTAGTTTGGATAAAAAAAAATAAAAGAAAATGCTGACTACAAGGATTTAATCCCATATGAAGCCGAGCCCCTGAGAATTTGAGATATGGACACTAGTCTCTCTCTCTCTCTCTCTCTCTGCTGCATTAGCGCTGCATTCTCAGGGCGGTTCGGTATTAAAACCCTCGACCCCAATTCGGCGTCACGGTGAAGTTGAGGTAATTCGGCAAAATACCAGATGCACATTGGCCGTAGTGGCTCCTAAATCCCCGTGGAACACAAAACAAAACACAAAGAAAAACAGAAGAAACATATTTGATGAAAACACGGCCCCTGACGTGGCGAGTGGATTTGGGGGGATTTGCTTGATAAGTCCCTGGTAATGTGTGTTTATTCTTCCGCGGCCCATGCTCGTAACAACAGGGCATTTTAAAGCCAGATGTGCCAAAGGGAACAGATTGGGTGGAACGCAAACACCGCGAATGAATAAAATATTGGCGCCCACAGAATACTTTTATTGTGCAGAGCTGTAAAATCACCGGCGTTCTGTACGGTCGCTACTGGAGATGGAGACCAGAGCACCGCGGAATCTCCGGGAACTGCCCCCCCTTTGGTGGCGTATGAGGTACGGCGTGAATATGCGTCGTTAACGGGTCAGTTCTGCCGAAGCGGTCACATTGCGGTTCAGGGGGTCCTCTGGAAATCGGGAGGGTCGCTGGTTCGATCCCCGGCTCTCTCGGGCAGCCTTTTGAGGTGCCCCTTGAGCAAGGCGTGGCGAACCCCCCTCCCGATTCGTGATATTGGAGCCTTGCACGGCTCCAATATAAAGTGTGATCTTATCTTAAAAAAAAAAAAAAAAAACCCCAGTGCGTGTGGTTCCCCTGCAGTGTAGCATCCGTAGCATAAGCCTCTAGAGGGAGACGTGTCTACCTTTTTAAAATTCATGTGTAGTGCCCATCCTATACAGTAGCAGAGGACACATATTTGGTGTTTTCCTAATAAAGGGTGTGTGTGTGTGTGTGTGTGTGTGTGTGTGTGTGTGTGTGTGTGTGTGTGTGTGTGTGTGTGTGTGTGTGTGTGTGTGTGTGTGTGTGTGTGTGTGTGTGTGTGTGTGTTCCAGACGAGCGCCAGGGCACCCTGAGGCTCAGCAACCTGACCCAGAGCATGTCGGGGAAGTACGTGTGCCGAGCCAGCAACACGGCCGGCTCCGACAGCTGCTCCGTCAACATGGAGGTCATCAGCTGTGCGTGGCAGCGCCCATCCCACACCTCCGCCCAACGTCGTTCCGGGGAACTGCCACCGCCCCCTCTTGACTCTGACTTCCTGTCGCTGTGTTTTCCCCTCCCGCAGCCTCCAACGCCGGCGTGATCGTGGCGGCCACGCTGGGCTCGGTGGTGGGGCTGGTGGCCATGGCGCTCTTCTTCATCTTCATCCTGAAGAGGAGGAGGAGGGACACCGAGGAGGAGATCGCCAACGAGATCAAGTGAGACAGAACAAATTGCTCATTCAAAGGAAAAGAAAAAAAAAAGGGGGGGGTTATTGAAACAAAAAAGAAAAGCAAAGCAGGACCCTTCGGAAAGCTCTTAAAAAGGGGGATCCCTTCCTACCCCCCTTGAATGCATCTACACATGTGTGACTGTGATTTCATTTCATGTGGAATAACTAAAATGGGATGAAAACAAAAAAAATAAGCCCCGCGCGTAACGTAACAGGGACACTTTCTCAGTCACTCTCGTACCCCTGCCTGAACAGTATAACATAATATAATTCCTGAAATTCAGTTTCGGTGTGGACAGGAGTCTAGTTACTAGTGGGTAAGGAAGAATATTGACTTGGTGTCGGCACCTTCTATTATATTTATATTTGTTTTATATATTTATATTTATTGTATTTATATTTGTTTGTCTACGGGTTTGTATGTATCTTTAAAAAATGTCCGTCTTTTTAAAATCTTTCCAGGGAAGACGCGCAGGCCCCTAAGCGCGTGTCCTGGGCGAAGAGCAACACGGGCTCGGACATCGGGTCCAAGAACGGCACCCTGTCCTCCATCACCACCAGCCCGCGGCCCCGGGACCCCCGGAACCCCCTCCTGGAGCCCTCCTTCCACTACACCTACTCCCCCGTGCCGGCCTCCGAGTCGGGCTCCGTCATCAAGGCCTACCAGCTGCGGCCTGGGGCCAACACCCTGCAGGGGCTTCCCGGGTACAACCTGGGCGGGACCCCGCCGCGGAAGCTGAAGCGGCCCCAGAGCACCAATGGGTTCCCGCCCCAGCAGCAGCAGCAGCAGCAGCTTCAGCAGCAGCAGCAGCAGCAGCAGCAGCAGCAGCAGCAGCAGCAGCAGCAGCAGCAGCTTCAGCAGCAGCAGCAGCAGCAGCAGCAGCAGCAGCAGCAGCAGCAGCAGCCCCAGGGAGCCCGGAGCCCCAGGGCCAAGCTCCCCAACAGGACTGACGGGGCTCAACCTCAGGCTCCGCACCCTCTCCCTTCCTCCCCGCAGTTCAGCTCCGTGTCTCTGACGCGCTCGGGGGCCATGGCCGTCCTGGTGCCGGCCCAGAACCAGGCCGGGTCACTGGTGTAGCCAAGAAGGACCGCAGGTATGACGACCAGACACTGGAGGCGGGTTTAGGACGGAGACGCTGCCTTGGAACATTAAAAAAGAAAAAAGAAAAAAAGCGTTTTCCAAAAAAAAAAGGACTAAGAAGAGTGTTTGAGGAGAGAGCACATCTCTGTTGAATTCCGCTACATTCAACTATGCACAAACTTCTCGTTTCTATCGTTTGGATTTCTGTTGTTTTGTACGGCGCGTTCAGGTTCACCGCAGGGGTGAGGGCCGGGGGGGGGGGGGGGCACGGCCGCCCTGACACAATCGCTGCCCCCCCCCCCCCCCACCCCCGGCTCCCCCTCGCGAGTCGCAACATTTTTTTCAGGAGCTACGGCGGTTAATCAGTCTCAGAACCCGCCTGAGCACAGAACAGTATCCGCCAGCGGGGAACCAGGCGCTCCCCAACATCTCAAACCCTCGCTCGTGACGTTGACCTTGAGACTTTGGAGGCGGGGTCACTTTAAATACGATAGAATTTATGAGAAGTTGTTAAAATGCACAATACGTACACATACGTCCTACGGCAAAACAGAATTCCTGAAATTCAGTTTTGGTGTGCCACCCCAACATTTTCAGTGGCGTCATCTGGCCACACATACTGTAGGAAAGATCTCCGAGGGCGCCACCGGTTCACCGGAGAATCTTTATAATTGTAAGAATATAAACGGCTCTTTAACGGTGTTTCTATATTATGTTTCTATTATCGGATTATATGCCAGTTTGAGGTTCCAAAAAAAAAATAAAAAATGCCAACGGTTACACAAACGTTCTGTAAGCCAATCTCCGCTAAAGCCCCCTTCAATAGTTCTCTCATTTGAAATGTTCGACTTCAGGTTTGGAGTATTTGTGATTTGTTTTTATAACTGCGTATGTAAGCGAGGGCAAATGACGTTGACGTTTCAGGACCTCGCCGCGTTCCTCTTACTCTCAGTTCATCTTCTCAGGCTTACGGTACTTGTCTCCAGCAAAAATCCAGCAAAAACAACTTAAAAGTTCAGGTTTTTCGTAGGATCAATGACGTTTGTTACCTTTTCCGACGGCAGTTTGCATTGAGCACCGCTCCATTGTATTCATGTGTAATTAGAACACGTTGCCATGCTTATTAGGATAGATTGGTAGAAGTCGAATTGTTGATGAAGCTGCTGAGTTCTAGCTGTTTGACGCATTTGGGCCCTTTTTTGTCAATAAAAGTCTGTCTCAGATGATTTGTTTTATGATGAATATCAACAACAAACTACAACCATCAGACGGAAGCGAGTGACGCCACCTGCGATTCATTGTTTTATTCGGAGGGGAGCAAGGGAAAGACATTTTGCAAGGTGGCATTTGAATAACATGATACTCAGAGCGCGCACACGCACACACACACGCACACACACACACACACACACACACTCTCTCTACAACTCTACTGTATATTGTACTTTTATTTTTTCACTACTTTACAGGTAACGCCAAAGGAAAATAAAATAGAATTCAGTAACCGTGGGGCAAGTCAGATATGAAAGGAAGGCCTCTTTGAGGATTTGATGTACTGATGTTAATTTTTAAGAGAATAAACCCAGGTAACAATAAACCCCTGACTAAGATGATTAGCTTGATCTAGTGTGAAAGTATTCCAACAGTTT
>NC_137197.1:19890041-20120041 GCF_960531495.2 Zeus faber
TGGCGATGTTGAAGCCCTGACCTTCCGCCCCGAGCCGGCTGGCCACGGGAACGGCGCAGTCCTCGAATATCACGGCCCTGGTGGGCTGCGAGTTCCACCCCACCTGGAGGAGGGGACGCGGCTCTCTGCGGTTATCCACTCTGGGTTCGGGAGCGGCAGGCTGTCTCTGCTGCCCCCCCCCCCACCAAAAAAAAACAAAAACTGACGGGATCTCAGAGACGAGCTCTGAGGAGAAGACGCTTACCTTCTTCTCCTTCTTGCCGAAGCTCAGCCCGGGAGTTTCCTTTTCCACTACCAGGCAGGAGATTCCTTTGGGTCCTTTGCCTCCGGTTCGGCACATCACCACGTACACGTCCGTGTCGCCACCGCCGCTGATGAACGCCTGGAGGGACGAAGGGAAAGCGTTGACGAGAGAAGGATCCATCCTTCTGTTTAACCAGCACTGCACGATGGAGAAACAAAAAGTAAAAAGACGCCGGTAGAACCTTGGAGCCGTTCAGGACGTAGTGGTCTCCTTTCAGCTGAGCGGTCGTGAGAAGGGACCCAGCATCACTGCCACTGCCTAAAAAGTTAAATGACCACAGTAGAATACGATAAAATATAATAAAACACCTGTGGTTGAGTTTGTTTCCATGTGCGCAACAGAAATGCTTGCCCCTTGTGCCACCTCAACAATACAAGTAGAGCAATGGGTAAAAGATAAGAATAAGCACTAAATTAGGAAGGAAATTAATCAACTGCAAAAAAAAATACAAATGTGTATTTAAACTGTGTATTTCAACTGCAGTTCAGAGCAGACGCGCGACAATGACACAGTGACGTACGATGAGAGACGGACCTGGTTCAGTGAGACAGTAGGAGCCGAACTTCTCCATGGCACACAGGTCGGGGCAGAACTTCTCTCTCTGCTCCTGGTTCCCGAACGTGTCGATCATCCAGGCGCACATGCTGCCAGGGAAGGACCGCGCTTAAACACATCGGCCGTTGAAGATGCGCGAGGACAGTAACCATCACCGGCGATCGCAGAATAGCATTCACCGTCGAATCACGTTTTCACTTTGTTTTCAGATGAAATATATATATATATTTTTTTTATATAATGCCATAATAGCAACCATTCAAGGGAAAGGGGCATATTGTTTGAAAAGTTCAGCCAACCCCGCAATTCTGATCCATCTAATTCTTATTCCAAATAATGCGTTAACATTTAATAAATCAAACTCACAACATTACTTAGATTATCATGTATGCATGGATTCGGTCAAATGCTTTGGATTTGATCATCAGGATTCAAGATTCAAGAGGTTTATTTGTCACATACATACAGTATACATACTTTCATACATACTGTATATGCAGTGAAATGTCTTTGCAACGCACCCGGAGATTATGCACAATAGTTACTAAACTGAACATAACAACTAACCTAATTCCTACCTAGCTAACTAACTGAAACTAGCTGATTCCAAAAAACGTAATGCAGTAAGTGAATAGAATAATATAAATGAAATAAAAATAAAATAAGACTCAAAAAGATAATACAAAGTGGGGGTACAAAATAGAAGGGAATAGAGTTATGTATATGGGTTAGGCTATTTGTATGTACAGATATGTGCAGTAAAGTGCAATGACAATTAGTAGATATTTACATCACATCACATGATGTCCTGATCAGATGCTTTTATCCAAAGTGACTGACCAGAAGTACATTTAGCCATAGCATCAAAGCAGCCGCAAATCACAGCTAAACATTCTCTGCGAATAAGCAACACCAGCAGAGTCTTACTTGTGGATGCTGATGTAGGCCGTGGTGCTGACGCAGCCCGTGGACAGGGCCTCGAAGATGACGGACGTGTCCAGACGCGACAGGCCTGATCCGCCCACGTCGGGCTGCACGTAGATCCCACCGAAACCCAGCTGAGCGGCTTTTCGCATCGTGGCCACTGGGAATATTTCCTGAGAATTTTTCAATTAAAATGAATAAAAATGGATTATCTTATTTGAACTGGAACAATATCCATAATATGGCAAAAGCAAAACAACTCACAGGTAAAATACTAATAGATACAACTGTTATTATGGGTTATGTAATCAACAGCTAAGGCAATAGCATCATAGTGATTGTGTTGCAAAACGCTTTTGTTTATTTTAGGCTGCAAGCTCTATCAAACTCTGATAAATGTATAAAACTAGAAAATAAACCAGACTTTTGAATAGATAAAGATGTCATGACTGCATCCCATGATATTTTAAAGCAGACATCATCATGGGCCTGGTACTCTGGTACTCTACCTTTTGGTCCCACTCGGCCATGTTGGGAGACATTTCGTTGGCGGCGAAGTCGAAGGCGACCTTCTGAAACTCCCTCTGTTCGTCCGTGAGGCCATGAGAAGCTGCCACGACACAAACGATGTTTTAAAATAAAAACAAACGCAAAGATATTCACAAACATCTGAGAAATGTGTGTGCTTACCCTACACTGATCAGCCACAACATTAAAACCACTGACAGCTGAAGTGAATAACATTGATCAACTGGTTCCAGTGGCACCTGTCAAGTGGTGGGATATACTGCATGAGGCAGCAAGTGAACAGTCACTTCTTGAAGTTGATGTGTTGGAAGCAGGAAAAATGGGCAAGTGTAGGATCTGCAGGATCTGAGTGACTTTGACAAGGGCCAAATATTGTGACGGCTAGACGACTGGGTCAGAGCATCTCCAAAACGCCAGGTCTTGTGGGGCCAATGATGCGGGTGAATAGTGAAGTCCGGCCCGTCTGGTCCGATCCCACAGTAGAGCTACTGTAGAACAAATTGGTGAAAAAGTTAATGCTGCTATGGTAGAAAGGTGTCAGAACACACAGTGCATCACAGCTTGCTGCGTATGGAGCTGTGTAGCTGCAGACCGGTCACAGTGTCCATGCTGACCCCTGTCCACCGCTGAAAGCACCTACAATGGACACGTGAGCGTCAGAACTGGACCATGGAGCGATGGGAGAAGGTGGCCTGGTCTGATGAATCACGTTTTCCTCGACATCATGTGGATGGTCGGGGTTCGGGTCCGATCCGATGGAGCATCTGTAGGATGTGCTGGAACAACGAGCCCGATCCATGGGGGCCCCACCTCACAACTTCCAGGACTTAAAGGATCTGCTGCTAACGTCTTGGTGCCAGATACCACAGAACACCTTCAGAGGTCTTGTGGAGTCCATGCCTCCACGGGTCACAGCTGTTTTGGTGTCATGACGGGGAGCTACACAATATTAGTGGCTAGTATTGGTGGTTTTAATGCTGTGGCTGATCAGTGTCTAGCTTATCAGATAGTCACTACTAAAGAATGGCAGAATTGGTGTTTTGAATCATCACATAGTCCTTTAAAATAACGTACGCAGCGTAACAAGGCTGAAGTCAGCAGCCGATTCGCAGGGTCTTTTTTTTTTTATGGAGCGTTCAAGTTCCTCTGAATTCTTTACCTTTTTTAAGTCCACGCAGACAACTTAAAACCAGGTCTAGATAAAAAAATAATAATAATACTACTGTACTTATAGTTGTCAAACCTGGATTAGATTATAATACTGTTGTTATGACACTGTTTGTATGTAAAAGACAGATGTATGATTTTTAGACCCGTGAGATACAAATTTGTCACCATGTACACTCAGAACTTTATACTGTTTATAGTTGTCCTCACTGACGTGGTGGGGTTGTTTGTAGATAAGGCCAACCCTGACCCCGGACCCTGGTGACGGCATCTGCAGTCAGGTGACGTCACCGGGGTCCTGTGTCCAAAGCCGAACACAGCGAATCCAACTCAAATGGAGGCTTCACATTTAATGATCCAGCAGCAACTGTCCCTCACATTAAATATGCCTTCACTTAAAACGCAAAAGTCATGAGCATAAAGACGAACGTTTTCTAGTTGTTTTTAAATTTAAAAAACAAAGGTGTTGTTTTGATTGTATGTTTAGCTCTTTGTCAAATAATAAAACAAATCACAACATTTGACCCTTTTCTGCCACAGCCTGTTTATTTTAGTATACAACTTCAGATTTTTGACCCTCTCTCCTCAGTGCTTTTTACCGACAACCACTCACGGTCGACGCACGAAGCTATTCCTCGCCTCTGACCGCCGCTTGTCAGCCGCTGGCTCCTTCCAGCGTAACCGCGGAGTCTTCTCGCCGCCGTCAATAAGGTCCTGGCGGCCGCCATGTTTGACCCGGAACGCCGCTGTACGGGGGCTGCTGGGAAATTCGACGAAATCTTTGGTTTCAATCCCCGTTAGAATTCACCATTAGAACTGATCGAAAAAGTGTTTTTTTGGTTTTTTTAATGATTGGCTTTGACGTGATGCGCTTCGGATTGTTCTTTATTTATTATTATTATTTATGAATGAACTAAGAGTCGTGTGATCTCGTCGACAGCGGCATTGGAAGTGTTTTTAGTTTTTTGTCGTTGTATCATTGTTTATCGTTTATAATCGTTTCAGTTTTTATTTTGGAAATGTCTTTTTTTTTTTTCTTTTTTTTTTTAAAGGCCGAAGCGACCCAAATGTATTTCATTAATTTTACAAAATTACTTTCGCATAAAAAGTTAAAGCGTCGTTCTTATTTGTTTGACCTGGACGTTCGTGCAAACTATTTAGACTGACGCCAATAAAAAAGGCTATGAAAGTCATTTATGTTTGTACAAATAGATACATATAAATAAATAAACCATTTTTTTTTTTGTTAAATGTATAATAATAATTAAAGTATATTTCTGTAATATTAAACGTATATCCATTGGTTTGTGTGTATTGTTTCTTCTTAACAGTAAAATCCTTCAACCACGGCTCTTCGGCGTTTTTCCACCGCCGGGTGCATTGTGGGAAAGCTGCTGATGGGAGTTACGGCTCTTTCGAGTGAACCGGATCTTATGGCTCCATTCGTTTCCGAGAGCCGTTCAAAAAGAAAGCCTCTCAGTAGGATTATTATTATTTTTTATTTTTTACCCCCGTTATTTGTTAATTTTTTTTTTTGGAATATAAATATATATTTTAAAGTTTCATAATAAAAAAAAAGAAATAAAACAACTACTTTAGTGAGTTATTCGTACGCAGAACGGGAATAAACACAATACATTTAGGCACATAAATGACGATAGTAACAGCAAAACGCGACGCAGTCTCCCAGGTACTGCACACCACGCTCACGCATCTGGATGGCCGGAAGGGGGCCTATGTGAGAATGCTGTTCATCGATCCCCACCAGACTGGCTGTCAAGCTGAAGGAGCTCGGACTGAATGCTCCGCTGTGTGCCTGGATCCTGGACTTCCTCACAGCCCGGCCCCAGGTGATTAGGGTGGGGAAGCACATGTCCAGCTCCCTCACCCTGAATACAGGATCCCCCCAGGGCTGCGTCCTCAGCCCCCTACTGTACTCCCTGTACACACATGACTGTGTGGCCAGGTCCAGCTCCAACACCATCATCAAGTTTGCTGACGACACCGTGGTCGTGGGCCTGATCACCGACTGCGATGAGATGGCCTACCGCGAGGAGGTGGCTGACCTGTCACTCTGGTGCCAGGACAACAGCCTCCACCTGAACGTCAGCAAAACCAAGGAGCTGATTGTGGACTTTAGGCGAGGATCACAATCGAGGAGCCACACACATAGGCTCCACTACCTTACTGTACTGTATGTAGCATACTGTACCGCATACTGTGTCACTGTTCAGGGTTGTTCGTGATGCTGTATTGCTGCGCCGTACTGTTGTATACTGTGCTGTATTATCACAAACACTACCTCACTTTATTCACATGCCACTTTAATGCACATATCTGTATATACATAATTGCCTATTCCATATACATAAGCATATTCCCTCTATCTATTCCATTTTATTTTATTGTATTTTGTTTTATTCTATATATTTTTATTCTATTCTATAAGTATTCGACTTACTGTATTACGTTTTAGGAGTCGGTTAGTTGGTCTGTTAGAAATATTTTTTTTTCCTAGTACATATTGAGTGTTATCACCGGGTGCGTTGCGTTACATTTCACTGCATATATGTATGAAAGTATGTATATGTATGTGACGAATAAACCTCTTGAATCTTGAATCTTGAAAATAACCTTTAAAAACAAAAAGGTTTTTATCAACGTCAAAGCGTCTGAACTGTCTCTTAAACGAGGAAAGGAGGAAACTCCTCTCCGTAAAACTTGGCCAGCCCCCCGACCCGCAGCCCCTTCGTTCCCGCAGCGGAGCCGTTCAAGAGAACCGGGTCGTCCGTAAACGCGGCGGCGGCGGCGGCGGCGGCGCGGGCTTGACGCGGGAGCGAGCCCCCGGGAGGGAGTGACGTCGCGGGGCTGCGTCGGCTCGGCCTCGTGTCGCCGTCCAGCAGAACTGAAGCGTTGTCTGTAAGTGAATCCTGCAGCCGACGCCCCGGGAGTCTGCGTTCCGCGACCCGTTTTTTTTGACCCGAAAAACAGTGACGCTCGCACTCGTCCGGAGCAGCGCCGAAGCGGTTCCCCGAAAGGACCTCGGCGCTGGTGCGCGGAGGGGGGCGGACGTGGGACCCGCTGCGTCCTACGGTTGTTGTTGTTGTTTTGTTTTTATTGCTGATCGCTGCACCGTGTCCCCCGTGACGAGGCAGCGAGAACCTGGAACTCATGCGATGCCCCCTTTTTTTTTTTTAGATCTGGTTTTACGGTATTACGTTAAAATGTTATGACATGAAGTCAGAAATAACTGTTAGGAACACACTGACCTATGGAGGGACAATGCACCAATGCAATGTTTTCTTTTAATTATTAAGAATAGTTACATATATTTAATATACTATCATTATATAATATATCATAATATATAGTTGTTAAAAAAAATCAACACTAACGTACCAAATATAATTATAATAGAATCAGTGATTTTGACTCAGTGAAAAATCAGTCACTGGTTCAGAGGAGACAATGTTTTGGGTTATTTTATTTTTTTACTTTGTTTTTGCATGAAAACTAACACCTCCCAAAACCTATTCTCTCGGTTCCTTCTCATACACAATCTTCTTTCTGAATGATGTGAAGCAAACCATCCGGTGGGTGAAGTTTGTCCGGTAAGGACGTACTGATAATAGAGTGCGAGTCTTTAAAAAAAAAAAAAAAAAAAAAAAGCTGCTTTGCCATTTCCGGTCTGTACACTGTCTGCACACTGTTGTCCATCTAGATTGGAAATGGCACCAAAGAAACGGACCAGGGCAAGTACAAGGACGGCAAAGCCAAGTGAGGAAGCGTACATCTTTCACGCCTCGAAAAGCGCAAATGCAACCGAGGACCCGTGGCTTTCACGGTGCGTTTTTAACTAACTGTTGCCTCCCCAGCGGGCGGCGATGACCCCGCTCCGCACGACGACGACGGCGGCGGGGAGCTCTCCCCGGCGGAGGGCGGGGCGGGGGCGGCCGGGGGCAAAAGGAAGGCCCCGGCTCCCGAAAAGAGCGAGGGTCGGGCGGAGGCGAGAGGCGGCGGGTCGCCCGCCCGCCCGCGGCACCGTCACTGGCTGATGAAGTCTGAGCCCGAGAGCCGATTTGAGAACGGGATTGACGTGAAGGTGCGTGTCCCCGTTGATGGGATTACGTCGCTCAATCGCTCTTTGGCTGCCCCCTTGTTTACGTTTCTGCCCCCCCCCCCCGCTCAACAGTTTGGGATTGAGGATTTGAAGGCTCTGCCCGATCAGACCGGATGCTGGGATGGCGTTCGCAATTATCAGGTGGTAGATTTACTCGTTTAATAAGGGGAGGGGGGTTGAACTGCTGCTGACCCAAAAGAAGCGACGAAATGCAATGTCTTATAATCTCACATATTCTCATATTCCGTGTCTTCGGAAGCGCCGCTGATGTTGTCGTTTGCTCTCCCCGCGTGACTCGCCTTCTGGTCGCCAGGCACGCAACTTCATGAGGGACATGAGAGAGGGCCACCGGGCGTTCTTCTACCACAGCAACTGCAAGGAACCCGGGGTGGCGGGAATCATGGAAGTAAGACTCCGCGTATCGCCGCCGGGAGTCGCCAGCGGGGCGGACGGTACGACTTGCTTTCGCTCACCCGCCTCGTCTCATCTAGGTCGTGAAGGAGGCGTACGTGGACCACACGCAGTTCGACAAGAAAGACGTCCATTTCGACGCCTCCAGCAAGGCGGATAATCCCAAATGGAGCATGGTACACTCAATATAAATACCACCCAATCCCAACATAAACATCTGCACCGTATAGGTACATCCCAATACTATGGATGTTTGTCTTTATCCTTTTTTTTTTTTTTTTTCCCCCCTTCTTCTTTTTCTCCTAAAGGTAGACGTCAAGTATCAAAGAATGCTGAAGCGTTTTATTCCTTTGGCCGAGCTTAAGAAATACCACCTTCGGCATAAAGCCGGAGGAGGGCCCTTAAAAGACATGGCCCTGTTCACCAGAGCGAGGCTGTCGGTCCAACCCCTCACCAGCGGTACGTAGAGAACGTCTGTTCGCGCTGCTTCTGGGAATCCCCTCGAAAAAACGGTAGATCTCCCTCTTTTACGGTCACATGAGCTCATCTCGTATCTCTTCCCCTCAGAGGAGTTTGACTTTGTCTTGGACTTGGAGAACAAGGATCCGCTGTGAGAAGACCAGATGACAAGAAACAGCTGCTGTCAATCGCTCTTTCTAATCCATTGCTTGTATGGTGTATGTTTTGTTTATAAAAATGGTATATATTAAAAAATGTTGAAAATGTAACATATTTGGAAGTTTGTTATTCTGTTAGCAGCTTATGAGATCCACACCTACCATAGAGAGCAAGGCACTGCAGAACCATCTCGGCAACTAGTTCTGTGTCTGTGTGTGTGTGTGTGTGTGTGTGTGTGTGTGTGTGTGTGTGTGTGTGTGTGTGTGTGTGTGTGTGTGTGTGTGTGTGTGTGTGTGTGTGTGTGTGTGTGTGTGTGTGTGTGTGTGTGTCATTCTGCATCAAGTACACTTCTGTGGTGGGCTTTCCATTTGGCATCAATTTATTTGAGTTCAGGGGACAATGAATAATTCATTAGTAATTTGCAAAAGATAAAATAGTTATACTGTACTCTTTCCAGGTTAAAATACTAAAAATTATATGGTAGCCAACAGCATTTAATTTGCTAGATACACACCAACTTTTTGAGTCTCTAATGTGGAAGATACTTAACACTTTATAATACCAGACCTTAACAAGCACTTTGACACCTTCTAACACCATTGGAACGCTGAGGTAAAGCATGTAAATAGAATCGGGCTTGATGGATGCACACAAGCTTCAACAGGGAACTGGATAATAACAGATTCTGATAGCTACTCTTATGTACAGATCATACAACGTATTAATGAATAATACAGCATCCCTCTAGCTCGGTGGGGGAGAAAAAGAACAAAAAAAAAAACGTAATCCCATTCCAGATTTCCATTTGCGTGTTGTTTTTTTTCCTTTGTGAACTACACGATAAGTCAACTAAAAGAAAACAATATATTCAGAGAGAAATAGCAGTGCAAAGTTATTTGAGATTTCGTGACCTTACAACGGTGTTAGGAATGCGTTTGATTAAATGTGGAATGTCGAGAATCTATTACATTTCTTGGAGATTTCATGACTAATCAAGTTTCATAAAAGTCTAGGGTACATTCAAATTAATTTACACAAACAAAAAAAAAAAAAGAAGTGTTAGAATGCGTCTCGGGGACCAAACAAAGTTGGGCACTTGAGGATGAAATAAATGTAGAATTTCCGGTGGAAGTTTTCATACACAGGAGGTTTGTGACAGGTGATTAGCTTGATTCTGAATTAAAAAAAAAAAAAAAAAAAAAAAAAAAAAAGGACCAGATCAGCAGCCCAAGGCCATGTAGAAAGGCTCATGCACACTGCTTGTTTCCATTGTTCACATGTATCTCCATCTACCTTCTCCCTTTTTCAGCAGCCGGGGAAAAAAAAAAAAGAAAAAAGAAAAGCTGCTACCTCTGGTATGGTGGGCCAGACCGATACCTGCACCACCCGGGTTAAGTGTGCCGCGGCCACGCTAGCCGCTCTCCTCCTTCGCCGCTTGCTCCAGCGCGCTCTCTGAGGTGGCCGAGCCCTCGAACCGCTGGGCGCCGATGGTGGCCTGGTGGGACATGCTCTTCCGCACGACGTCGCCTTTCCGCCACAGCGTGATCTCCTGGGGTGGGAAGAAAAGAGCTCAGACCGTGACGCACATCAAGAACCAACTTTAAAAGGAGCGACAGACGGCTTTTTTTGCTTTTACTTAGCGTGATGACGTTCACGCTGATTGCACAGTGTGATGGCGGTGGGATGATGACACCTTGGGCGTTCAGATCCCTTCCCTTTAAGCCTCCGTATCCCTGTGCCCTGGGACCGCCGCCGGGTACGAACTCCCCGGGAAAATGATCGATTTACGGCAGTGCTTCGCAGGAAGTGCGTCAACCAATGTGCAATCATTAGCGGAAATGGCGGTGGAGCAATCTACTCCGTGTAGATAATTAAACCTTGCATATTAAAGACGACGAGAAAAGATAACGTTATATTGCTTTTTATCCCAAAAAAAGGCAGCTCCCCCGTTGACAGGTCGGTCTTACCCGTTCCAATATGGCGGCGACGACGTTTCGCAGTAACAAGCCTTATTAGTCAATGCGGCGTCTGTGTATATATCTCTATGATTGATATGATATGATTGCTCCAGGGGCCCCAGAGCAGCCCCCAGAGCAGCCCCCAGCGCAGAGCCAGCCTTCTTTATCAGTTTGTTCAGTTTTTTGGAGTCGCTGGCTCTAATGCTGCGGCATCAACATGATGCAGGGCGTTGCGTTTCTACCTGCTGTTTGAAGTAGCGTCTCTCCTCCTCGTCGATCAGAACCAGGTTCAGGTAGTACCGCACGGAGAACTTCTTGTTGATGTCGCGCATGGTGGGGGTCATCTCGTAGCCGGCCAGAAAGAGCCGGATCGGAATGGATTCTCCTGCGAGTCACGATCCACGGACGGAGACACATTTTAGAGCCGGGCGTCATTTGGAGAGAACGGGCCGCAGCCCTGAATGCACGACACGACCGACGGCGAGCGAGCGCTTCCGTCGCCCACCGTGCCACTCACCCCTGACCGGCGCCCCGTCCATGATCTCGTACTTTGCGATGGTGTCGTTTTCGTGGTACACGCTGGGGCCGGTGCCCGTCGTCTCGCGTTTGATGATGTCGATTTCCATGTGTTTGATCTTGATCCTCACCAGCAGGAAGTAGATCTTCCCCACAATGACATCCTTCAGGTGGTACCTGTGAAGAAACGGAATCTTAATAACAGAAAGCAAATGCGCTTCTATTATATACGATACTTGTGTGAAACATATTAGGGCGGGTGGGTAAATGTTATGGCCGCAATTCAGAGATGCACAGGTAGACATGGGTGCAATATGTAGTCATTTTTATCTGATTTTGTGTTAAATTAAAGAATAAATCCATTATTGAACATAACAAGGTCTTCAAAATCAATAATCCCACGATTACTGTCAGTGAAAAGTATGGTGAATAAGTATATGATGAGTTGGCTGAAAATGTCACTGTACTTGGTAGTACTTGGTATTGGCAGTAAAGACAGAGTAGTACATAGTACTCGTACATAGTCAAAAAAATACGGTATCGTCCATCTGTGGTGTAACTGTCAAACAACCTCATGGTTTAAGCGACTTGCGTCTTGGCCATTTCATCTTGTGAAGACTCACTTGGATTTGTTGTACTCAAACTCAATGTGAAGGCAGTCCTCGATCCCAACTTCCATTTTGATTGAAGAGTTGAGCTCGGGGTAGGTGCTCAGTGTGTGGACCACGATGTCCATCTCTTTACTAATATCATTCAGTCGTCTGCTGACCGTGGCTCGCAAAAAGTACCTGCAAATCAAAAACGACGCAGCGCAGACTGTCAGAAAAAAAACATACTGTGGAGGCTGCGGCTGGTGCAAGGTGAGGATCCGTCTGGATAAAGAATTAACGCGCGGGTGAGGGGCTCGGTTGGGTTAAAGAGTGACGGGAAGTGGGAGGTTTAACTGGGGTGAATGTTTAAGCGGCGATCCTCTTGCCTTAGCTTGACATTCTGGCCAGTGTAGGACTCGTACGGTTTCTCAACGTGCGTGAACTCAAAGTCGAAGGTCTGCGACTGGGTGAGTTCGCCGGGCCGGGCGAGGTCCTTCACCAGGGACACAAACTCATGGTGGTTCCCTCTGTCGTAGTACAGCTCTGCGGAGGAGGGCACAAGAACGGGGAACAACATGTCAAATAATAGGTTCACACAGAGTATACGTACACATGTTGTTGTATATACACACCGTATGTGGACGCAAACTTGCACAATTTGTGTCTGTTCAGCTGAGTACAGAGGTCGTTGCTGTTTTTTTGGTTAATCGCGTGCCATTTTTCTGCTTTTTACTCCTATTGCTTTAGTGGTATTTGTTTTGACATGAGTTGATGTCACACCACAACTTCCTGTATCTATCTATCTATATCGATTCATCCATTATTACGTTTTCATTTTTTTATCCATCTTAGAACGATTGCAAAACACAACTTTGTTTATTTTTTCCACACACAGAGACACACACACACAGACTCAGACACACATGCACCGACACACACACACACTCAGACACATATGCTCACACAGACAGAGACTCAGATAGACACAGACAGACACACACACACACACACACGTACGTACACACACAGACACACACACACACAGCTCACCAATCTGGCCTACGAACTCCACCTTGACCCCCTGGTGCTCCAGCCTCTTGCCGGGGTTCTTCAGGGTGACGTTCACCTTCCCGCTCACGGTCTCCCCATCATAGAATAGGAAGTAGCGATCCTTCTTCCCGTCCTCCGCCTTGTGCTCCACCTTCTTCCTGCTCTCCGCGTCGTTCAGAACAACGTCTATCTCGGCGCTTTGGCCAAAACTGAAGAAGCTCATGGTCGAGCGGTGTGAAATGTGTCACTCACACACACGTACGCACGCACGCACGCACGCACACACACACACACACACACACACGGTACAACAGCTGTTTCCACACACACACACACACACACACACACACACGGTACAACTGCTGTTTCCAAACACACACACACACACACACACACACACACACACACACACACACACACACACACACACGGTACAACAGCTGTTTCCAAACACACACACACACACAAACACACACACCCACGGGCGTTATGAAAGAAATGGAAGTAAAAACCCAACAGAGAAGGTCTCCTCCAGCTCACATCTCCATCGGGTCGACGAGCAACGGCACTCTCAATACGGGCAGAAATGCGACATTTCCCTCCGGATCAGCGGATTTATTTTCACTTCCAGTCGGATTTAACAACGTCCGCAGTAATCACAGAAACCCAAAACGTGGTCGAAGAAACGAACGCGATGTGATCCGTGACCAAACATCACATTTCAGGGATCGGAGCAGCAAATGTTGTCAAACGGCCCGGAAGTGCGCCTGATGTATTACGGTAACTACTTCCGGGTTGCCGGGATTTCAAAGTAGAAGCGCAACGTCTCAATGCCCGTTTGCGCGTTGAATCGACGCTGTATCTCCTTTATGGATTCGATGTTTGAGCCTAAATGTAGCAGCCGTGATGAATGCGGCTTCAAATATGAATAATAATAATAATATCATATAATATTAAAGAGAAAAGATTGTTGACAAGACGGTCCGCTGCACGAGATGGTTTAATGTGATTACTTCCGAGTTGGGTAGTTTTTCAAAGTAAAGCCCCCCCATGTATTATTGTAATTAAGATCAAGATAAAGATAAAGATACTTTATTAATCCCAGTGTTCACAATAATTTCAGTGTTGCAGCAGCAATGACATACATGACAAAACACACATAATATACAAAGATATATATATATGTATATATATATATGTGTGTGTACAAGCATATATATATATATATATATATATATATATATATATATATATATATATATATATATATATATATATATATATATATGTGTGTTTGTGTACAAGCATATATATATGTATATATATGTATATATATATATATATATAAACACATAAATAAATAAATAAATATATATATATATATATATATATATATATATATATATATATATATATATGTATATATATATATATATATTCAAGATTCAAGATTTTTATTTGTCACATACACATACATACTTTCATACATATATGCAGTGAAATGTAATGCAACAGTGATAACACACACTAAAAAAAATTCTTTCTAATAGACCGACTAACTGACTCCTGTATATATATATATATATATATGTATATATATACATTAAAATTATTATTTATATATATATATATATATATATATATATATATATATATATTTATATATTTATATATATACACACACATACATATACATGCACACACACACACACACACACACATATATATATATATATATACACACACATACATATACACACACACACACATATAAATATATATATATATATATATATATACAGATACACACACATGCATATGTGTATATACATATGCATACAAAATAACTACTGTACGATATAAAAATAAATATAATAAAATAGAATTTAACTTAGTGAAAGGCAAAGCTTGAAAGGGGAAGTCAAATGTGAAGTAACGTTGTGCCTTGTGCGTTGCCATTCAGGAGTTACCTCTCCTGGCACGGAGGGGAGTCGTTGTAGGTGCTACCGCGGGGGCAGGGATGACCTCCTGTAACGGTCCTTATTGCAGCGGAGCTGAAGGAGCCTCTGGCTGAACACACTCTGTTGTGTGAGCAGTGGGCTGTGTAGGGGGTGCACAGTGTTGTCCTTTATGCCGAGCCGCTTATGCAACATCCTTCTCTCCACCACCAGCTCCAGGGGCCCCAGAGCAGCCCCCAGCACAGAGCCAGCCTTCTTTATCAGTTTGTTCAGTTTTTTGGAGTCGCTGGCTCTAATGCTGCTGCATCAACATGATGACTGCAAAGGAAGCTGCACGAGCCACAACAGACTGGTAGAAGGTATGCAACATCCTGCTGCACGCATTGAAGGACCTGAGCTTCCTCAAGGCGTAGAGTCTGCTCTGTCCCTTCCTGTAGACAGCCTCAGTGTTGCATTTCCAGTCCAGTCTGCTGTCCAGGTGAACGCCCAGGTACCCGTAATCCTCCACCGCCTCCGCCTCTTCTCCCAGGATGGAAATAGTGTTCGGCTTAGTCCCCGTCCTCCTGAAATCCACAACCATCTCCTTCGTCTTGGTCGCATTCGAGAGGAGGTGGTTGTTTCCACAGCGTGCCACAAAGCGATCCTTCAGTTCCATGTGCTCAGTCTCCTGTCCACCAGCGATAAACCCCTTAACTGCAGAGTTGTCCGAAAATGTCTGCAGATGACAGGACTCCGAGTTGTATTGGAAATCTGAGGTACAGTACACAGGGTAAGGAGGACAGGTGAGAGTACAGTCCCCTGCGGTGCTCCTGTGTTGCTAACCACCCGCTCAGACACGCGTTCCCTCAGCCGCACAAACTGTCTGTCTGTCAGGTAGTCAAAAAAATCCAGGAGGTTTGTGGAGGCGTCCACCTGCATCTCTTGGAGCTTCTCTCGCAGCGGTGCAGGCTGGGTCGTGTTGAAAGCAAAAAAACATGATCCCGACAGTGCTGCTTTGCTTTGTTCAGGTGAGAGCGGTTCTCGCTGAAGCAGGTAGATGACGGCGTCTTCAACTCCAGCCTTGAGAGGGCAGGCAAACTGCAGCGGGTCCAGAGCGGTGCTCACCTGAGGTGTGAGATGGGCCAGTATCAGTCCTCTCCAGGACTTTCATGATGTGTGATGTTAAGGCAGCCGGTCTGCAGTCATTGGGGGCAGATGGAGAGCACTTCTTAGGCAGGATGTCCACAGCACTGGAACCTTCTCTTGGCTCAGGTTGAGGTTAAAGAGGCGCTGTAGCATCCCACATAGCTGGTCCGCGCAGACCTTCAGGACCCCGGGGCTGATGCCGTCCGGACCCGCAGTCTTGTTCTGGTGCAGTCTCCCCAGCCGCCGTCTTCACCTGACTGCAGGAAACAGACAGGTGGGTGGCAGAGTGGGGCTACTTATTTCTTGATGCGGGGGTAGGTGTTGATGGGGCTGTATTGAAGTCCAGGGTGGGGGTCGGGGGGTGAGGGGAGGCAGGAGAGGGAAGCAGCTCCGGTGGCAGGGAGGGTGTGGGGTCTGTGTGGCTGGGGGTAGGGGAGAAGGCAGCCAAGGGTTCTGTGACGAACCTGTTGAAGAACAAGTTCAACTCATTGGCTCTGTCCAGGCTTCCCTCAGACTGATCCCCCCCCTTCAACCTTGAAGCCTGTGAAGCCTTTTACATTCCTGACCACACATCCTGCACCTTGTTTTGCTGGAGCTTGCTCTCCAGCTTTTGCCCGTGTGCCTCTGTGCACACTCCTCAGTAATTCCCTGTCCCCGTCCCTGAAGGCTCTCCCCTTCGTTATTCGGCAGCTCCTTCAGGTCGCTGGTGAAGCGAGGCTTGTTTTTGCGGAAACATGGCACCGTCCTGGTGGGGATGGTGTTATCCACACAGAAGCTGATGCACTGTGTTATACAGTCAGTCATGGAGTTGATGTCATCTCCATGGGACTCAGGAGCACGTCCCAGTCTGTGGCCTCAAAACACCCCTGAAGAGTCTGATTCGCTTGAGTGGAGCTATATGCATCCCTCAAATTTGCATGAAGTAAGTCCAGCATTTTATTTTCTCTGGCGGGGCAGTTGACAAGAAATTGTATGTAATCAGATAAAGACTCTGAGGTGGTTTACGATCCAATAAACTCCTAAAATATAATAATAATAATAATAATAATAATAACAGTAATTAACATAATAGTTTTAATTATTATGTAATTTATTTTTCATATTATTGAGGATAATCCAGTCTTCCATCACAATACAAATGCAGTTAATGTTCCAGTGTTTCTCAGACACACACAGACACACAGACACACACAGAAATTACACTTTGAAACCAGTTTCCAATTCAAATGTATTTAATTGTAACAAAACAAAAATGAACATTGAACAATAATATCAAATGAACACTGGACATTTTACAACAGTTCCTGAGTAATTACACAAATCCTTCTACCGAAAACTTTGAACACTAATACTTTTGTTTCAGACAATGTACTGTTATTGATGAGAGACTGACAAGGTCAACACTGCAGATACACGCCGGACAATAAGTACTGTAAATTTATGCCCAACCAACAGTTTATTGCCGTATTTACAATTAGGTTAGCTGTAAATGTATCAAATGTATCGAACCCAGGACCTTCTTGCTGTGAGGCAGCAGTTCAATTCCCACCTGGGGCGCTCTCCCAAACAGGAGCCTTTCTGTGTGGAGTTTGCATGTTCTCCCCGTGCTCACATGGGGTTTCCTCCACCTGCCATCAGTAAGGACCCCCACCAAAAACATGCACAGATCACCATCGTCTGACCAGCGCTGGACACTTGGTACCAGGTCCCCGGGCGCGTCGACGAATGGTGCCCACTGCTCCTGGCTGCCCCCCCGGAGGAAGGACAAAGCCAGGATGGGAGAAATGCAGAGGCCACGTTTCACTGGCCACCATCCAAAGCATGTATGTGTGTGTGTATGTGTGTGTGTGTATATATATATATATATATATATATATATATATATATATATATATATATATATATATATATATATATATATATATATATATATATATATATATATATATATATATATATATATATATATATATGCGCATGTGTTGTAGTGCGGTCATGTGACAAATAAAAAGATTCTTCTTCTTCTTCTTCTATAGAAATAAAAATAACAAAAATCTTATGTTTTATGTACAATTAATACTGATTAAAAACTGGACAATATGTCCAATAATCACAAAATAATTCATAAAGCACAGAAGGTCACTTATACACAGAAACAGCACTTTTACCAAGTTTATAGTACATAGTGAATTGCAGCATAATGGGATATATGTTGTCGGGATTTATTGACGTTATTTTGTACCGGGACATACTTTTAATCATCTGTAAATATCATTAACGCCAATTCATTGTGCCTCATAAGACTAAGATCAGCAGCCCTCAGGATTCCTCTACGTATCGCCTGGATAACTATGATATTTACAAAAGAATTGTAATCTTTCATCCACATGACCAGAGGATGTTTTAACTTGTAATTTTTATATAACACGAATCACTTTGTAAACCAGTCCAGGTGTAGAAAAAAAAAAAAGAGGATTTGTCCGAACTCTGTGTAACGGAATGCAACTTCCAGCAGCTTCTACCGTGAAACCATAATGAAACCTCACAGCTTTGAGAGTGTACTGATTGTATCATAAAAGTTCTGATGTCACAAGAAAAAATCATAATAAAAAAATAATAACAATTTGAAAAACCTCACTGTCGTGGTGAAATAAAACTTTGGCAAAATTGGTTGTTGTTCTTTTTTGTATGTGCATCGTAGTATAATGTGCCATGTTACATCTCATATTGTGTCTCCTCGACTAGAGTTGTTGCGAGCTGACGTTTGTAAGTTTCTTTCTTTTCGTGGCTTCCTCTCGTCCCCTTCCTCCGGTGTCAGATGACAAAAGACGATTTGTGGCGAAAATGGCCCTAGACGACGACGACGACGACAATAAAAAAAACAATGAAAAAAACAAAACAAATCAGGAAGGAGTGGGTTATTAGAAATATCATTGATTGCAATCATCATTTTCAAACAGAGTAAAAAAACAAAAAAAACAAAGTTGGTTTGTTTACCTCGTCTCCGTAGTCCACACCGTCATCCTGAGCTGGGAGTTTGTAGCTGAAATTCAGAAACACAACATTTTATTTCTTCATAAAGGTGAACAGATAAAAAAAAAAAAAAAAAAAACAGCAACCTGCAAATGCCACAAAATATCATGATAATCCCACTTCATCGAATCATCATTGGATGCCCCTACAAGGCCGTTAAGTGTTGCAGTTTATGTTTGATAGTCAGTTTATAACAGTTTGAAAATAAAGAAAATATAATAACGTAAAGGTTTTATAATAATATAAGAAGCAAATACATTTATTAATGTGACCGTGATCTTAAAGCAACCACAATATGAGACCGTGGGAAAAGTGCATTATTCTTAACGGTACGATGTCACTTCCTTTATGTTTGGCTCCTGTAATTACCGTTTTTTTCCAAAATTAATAATAAAAAAATGATAAACTTGCCAGTCAAAAGTTCCTGTAATAATGTTGATACAAAGCGTAGCTGCTCCACATCCCCGACGGCGCAGATGACACTGGCCAGCACTTACTGGCTCTCACTTTCACTGCGCCACGGTGTTTGTTTCACCCTCTGATTCGCGCGTGCGAGCCAATCTGCCAGGCCGAGCACATCTGGTACCTACACCGGGGGGTCCATCCCCGCGCCCTCACTACCCGGGGCTCCGGGGAGCCGTGGACTGAGTGGCCGCTGGAGATGTGACGGAGTGTCCCCGTTACGCGCGGTTACACGCGGGGATTTTTTTTGTTTTTTTGTTTCATTCAATTGAAAAACACAGAGTAAAATAAATAAATCTACAATGAAAACACACTTTGTTTGGAAAAAAGATCGCTCTGATCTCATCTGATCCATTTTGCCATGGCAACAATGCATTTCTTTGCATGTATTTACGGATGTAGGCTAAAATAAATAAAACAATGAATCATGATGAGTTAGATATTCAGCTCTGAAAACACTAGAGAATTGCGTGGTTTTACCCACACTTGACGACAGTCTGACAGAGCGGGATGATGACAAAGCAGCGTCTGAAATCAAACCTCGTTTCAGTCCGTACGATGTGTGTGCATTATGGGATAGGACAGGAGGAAGTTTACATCACGGGCACAAAAAAAATTCCTCTCTGATCGGCCCGCCTCGGAATTCTCGGAAAGGAATTCTGAGAAAGCAAAACTCCTGCAGCGCACACCGCCACATGCACACGCACACCCTTCTCCCTCTCCCATTTGGAAAACAGTAGCCTTAGTTTTTTTTAATTTTATTATGACCGTTTTGAATAGGCAAATTTAAAGAGTAAGGTTTGCAGAACGTAAAAAAAATAAAATAAAAACGAAAAAAACAATTGATTTTCAATTTTAGCGTCGACACGGGGAACCTGTCGACAGTTGATTAGCCGACACATTTTAACATCCCCAATGTTGACCCCGCCCTTCACAGGTTTTTAAGCTGTACGGTGCACGTTGTACTTACTTGTTTTCACCGTGGTCTTTGCTGGAGAAACATCCATGTTTATGGGCGTGGCAGATCCCGACAGTCACACAGATCAAGGCAACCAGAGCAGCAAAGGACTTGAAGAATATTCCAACGATGTCTACATCATCTGATTTTTTTTTTATTATAAAAAAAAAAAAAAAAAGACATGAAATGATTGGACACATGAGATCTTAATACAAGGTAAGACAACACAACAGGCTACTTGAATGAAATCTTAATTAAATCTAAACATTATTCACCCTTCATAAATGAACAGCACAAACACATTATGACCCAACAGGTGAATTACTATCCAGCTGGATCTCTCTTGTCACCCAGCGCCTTTATTTTATCATTGTATTATTACCACGGTCGAATGTATTGTAGTGTAATGTATGTTGTAATGTATCGTAGCATTTACGTTGAACGTGATTCGGATTTGAGCTTGTGAAAAATTATTTTGACGAGACTAAAATGTAATGTATTTCTGTTACGCACGCTACAGTATTTTTTTTTTTTTTTTTTTTAAAGAAGAATCTTTATTAGTCACGCGACACACCACAGTACGACACATACACACACACATGCACATGCTTTGGATGGGGGCCGGTGAAATGTGGCCTCTGCATTTGACCCATCGTGGCTTGTCCTTCCTCCGGGGGGGCATCGACGCACCCGGGAAACCCATATCCTTGAATTTGTTATTAAAAAAACCCAATAATATATATATATATATATATATATATATAGTAATGTTATCAGCAGAAAATTGTGAAATGGCCAATAGAGAGAAAATGTTTTTTGGAAGTAGAGATTATGAACGAAAACATATCCCGCACACAGTGAGTCACACGCTGTGGTATTTTGGAAAGGAGTGGATCCACTTACAGACTTCCATCACCTGTGGGGGACACTGAGCGTGTCCCGCATCGTTCTTGGCCTGGCAGTAGTACTCCCCCGCGTCCGCCTTCCTCACCCTGCGGAATTTCTGTGAAAATAAATAACATACCCAGAAATTATGTATGTAAAAAAATAATCTCTTGAATTTGAATAATATAGCATAACGGCGTCAGCTAAGGCCGGCGTCACACCCAATCCGACAAACTATGGAGAGGGTTCACATCTCTCAACTCACTTTCTTATTGGATTCGGGCTTAAAACGAAGAAAATAAATTGTGTATATAAAATAATAACATTATTGATGTTAAAGTTGGATGTCACCCTATTCACTATCGAGTAAATCTCTTGTGTGTATAATTGTGTGTATTTTATTTTTTTGCACTTTGCAAGCACTTTGGAAAGGGAGTTTTTAACTCTCCGTCATGGAACATGGTAAAACTCCTCCCTGCTGTACTGGAAAAAACAAGCGCTCCCATTTCTTCAGACATATTTGTGACGCCAGACTCAGAGGCAGTTCATCCGACGGCCACCAGGGGGAGGAGGAGGCTTAAAAGCGGGGACGCGTAGAAACAGGCTGCAAGAAGCAAGACGCGTCAAAGCCACGGAGCGGGTCCCCCCTCAGCCCATCTGGGTTCCTCACCAGGCCCCCGGTGTCGGGGTTGACGGTGTAGGAGGAGTTGATGAACCTGGGGCTGCTCTTGGGGTCCTGCGGCAGCTCCTCGTTGTTGTGGAACCAGCGGTACTGCGACGCCGGGAAGCCCTCGTTCTCCAGGCAGCGCAGCTCCGAGGACGTCCCCACCGTGACGGCCACCGGCACGCTGCAGCGCGGCACCACGGGCTTCACTGCACACGGACAAGCACCGGCGTTACCGGCTGCTGCCGAAACACAAAGCGCTGCGCTCCGTCTCCAAGGAGAGGGGAGGGGTGGGGAGGGGGAGGCGTGGGGAGGGGGGGGAGGGCGGCTTTTCAGGGATGTACCGAGGAGGTCGAGTTAAACACTTCATCAGCCCCTTTGAATGAAATGCATTATTTATTCATGGTGATAATATTCACTCTACTTCCGTCAGGGTGGAGGTCTGGCTGTGGCTTTCCCAGGGGTGGTTCCAGCGGGTACACAACCTCTTTTATCCCAGCAGGCCTTGGGGTTTTTGAATAAATGTGTTTCATTTTGTATTCATATTCTTACATATTACATTTTGTTGTAGACAGCGGCGTTGGCTACCTGCTCGTGTGTGGAGCTCTGGTAGTCAAGTTGACAGTGATATTTTATTTTATTTTCTATTCATTATGTGTTTTTACTGTACTGTGTGTTGTGTATGTGACTGCGAGCTGTAAAGCAAACTGGCCCCGATGAGGTATTAAAGGTTACTACATACTGTAAGGTTGCTGTTTATTACCCTTAGATCTCTGTCCACTCAGCCCTCACTATTTCATTTTTGCCAAAGATCAAATGACCGTCGATGGGGGAAAATGTTGGCTTTTTGAAACCCGAAAAGTGCCTTTTCAGGTTGCGATTTTTCCCGGCGGTACCTCTCACTGCCAGACTGATGAGAATCTCATCAAAGTCTCTTTGGTCGTCGATGGCGGCCACTTCACAGCGGTACTCTGCCGTGTCGGCGCGACTGGTGTTGAAGATCAGAATGTTGGCCGGCTCTCTGAGCTGAGCCCTGTGCTCCAAGTCGCCTGGGAGGGAAAGGGAAAAAAACAAAACAAACAAAAAAACGCACACACACACACACACACACAAAACAGGCGCTCATTGAAAAACAGTTCACGGCTGAAAGTCTGGACTCAGCAGCATTTTCAGCACTTCACTTTGACAAGTTGGACGAAGACGTCTGCGTCCGTCAAAAAAAAAAAAAAAAAAGAAAAGAAAAGAAAAGAGAAGAAACTGGCAGATTTATTCCCAAGTAAAGAAGCTTTACCCCAAAAAAACTGCTTACCTGATATCCTATTTTGAAAGTACACATAACTGGGAATGCCATTTTTGATCTTCTTCCACTCGATCCTCGGGTTGTTGGTCGAGATTGACTCTATTAAACAAGTCAGCTCGATGGCTGCGGAGGAAGCAGAGAGCGGTGGCAGACGGGGAAGAAAGAAAAGCTTCTTGAAACCGGGAGGCCCGACGGGGCTGCCGGATACTTACGCTCAAACTCATTTGCCCACACGATCTTGTCCGTGGTCCGGAGAATGACCCCCAGCGCTGGAACTTGGCCTGGGAATCAAGAAGAAGCCAGTCACAACCGCCCGGACTCCAGTCGGGAGTGGGTGTGAAAAAAAAAAGTGAAAAAGAAAAAACGAGCGCGGCGCCCGGGGACGGGATTTACGTAACCGTATCTTATTAATTACGTTCCGATCGTTTCCCCGGAGATGAGCACCTGAGGCCGGAGCCGCGGATGGTTCATTTGCGCCGTGCGCGTGCGAGCCGCCGGATAAAGCCCATCCCGTCCCTACACGAGCGGCTTTGTCGGGAGAAAATCCCCCTAAATGGAGTCACACCGATGCTCTCGCGCGTTTGCGCCGACAGTCGGAGGGTTTGGCGATTGGGGGGAAAAAAAGGAAGGAGGGCGAAAGCGTCCCGCTCGAGGCCCGCGCCCGGGAAAAAAGCTGGACGGAAAACAACGGCAAACGACATTTTCAGTGATTTCGGATCAGTTGTGCTCCTTGACTCTACTCGGTGGCGGTTGACGTCACATTTGACACGGCCTTCCAAAAATGGACGAACACATGCTTTCGAAACAGTGTTTGTCGCCGCTGTGAACGGTCCCGTCGGAAAGCATTCCGCGGCGACAACGAAGGTGATGGAAATAATAACATCAGAGATTTTCGAGTCTTTTATTCTTAGCCTTCTATTAGCGGGTTTTCACGGCACATTTAAAAAAATATATATTTTTTTTAGTTCACATAATCCCCGTCTTTCTCGGCCTCCAACGTCATTTTTGTTTTGTTCGTTTGTTTCGAGTCGGCTCTCGGGGAAGCGTCCCATTAGGTGCCGTAATTGCGCCGACGAAAGCATTTAAAGGCTCTCGCTGCTTCTGTTGTCATGTGTGGGAACAAGCCGTCGCAACAAATTAATTTGCCGTTCTCAGCGGGAGTTAATTAGTACTTAAATCTACGCCCGATCTCGCTCGCTCTCCGAGGAGTCGTTTTGGTCCCCCCCCCCCTAATGGCGCTTGCGTGATGAAGTGGGACGCACGCGGTGACTCACGGCTCGGACGCGTATTCTCGACACTTCGTTTGACGGATCACAAAAGCAAAAAAGCAAAAAACAAACAAAAAAGAAACAGAAGAAAAAACACATTTAATCAGCTTTTATACTGTATTTACCCAAATGCAGAGTGAAAAACATCCCAAACGCAAGTGGGCCGACGCAGGTTTTATGACGTTTTGGTTTTCAGCCTATTTTGGATGTGCACTCCTTGTAGCGATGAGCGTCATTTGGTAAATGCCAGATTGCAAAGGCGACATCTTGTTATTTGATGAATCATAACTAGATTTAGCCTAAAACGGGGGTCTCAAACTCCAACTGGCCAGGGTGTCTTCTTCTAGGGGCATCAAAGGTAAAAATAACTGAAATAATAATAATAATAATAATAATAATAATAATAATAATAACTGGAACCGTCATCATGAAAAAATTAAATCTTTGTTACATTATTTTTTACTCTGTTTTATATTCCGAAAATATAAATCGAAACTATATTGTTTAAGTCAGCTTTATGGTTTCAGAATTAAGTTGAGTGCCAGATTTAACAATGTATTATAAACATGTAGAGGGCCACATTCAATTGTCTCTCGGGCCGGATGTGGCCCCCGGGCCTATGGTTTGAGACACCTGGCCTAAAAATGCTTTGCCTCATCATCAGAAGTACGAACTGTGGAGGATCACGGCGCTTAGCCTTCACGTCGTTTACTCAAAAAAATCGTACTCTAAAAAGATTTTTATGGCGGAAAAAAAAAAAAAAAAAAGTTTTTCATTATTCCAATGGATCAGATGGAAATGGAAGCGTGTTTTTTTTTTAGCTGTGCATGTACAGCGGTGGAGAAAATTCAGGTTCAGAAAGTAAAAGTCCCGCCAGGCTTTTGCTCCGGCCGTGCGCTGATGCGGCTCGTTCCCTCATCAGCTGGACCTCCCCGTGGCCATACATAGCAAATCCACATGGGATCTTCCACCTCTGTTTACGTTCCAGCGAGTGCCGGTACTAAACTTAGATTGTCTGCTCCCCACTTAATGCCACGGAAGTACTTTTATACTCCACTAAGTACTATTATTGGACGGCGCAGCCCTGCTGTGTAATGAGGCCCATTGGAGGGAGGCGTCCCGACGAGGGGGTTGCATTAAACGATAATAAGCACCCTGGATCTGAGCGGGCGGCTTATTTAGGATGCCTCCAGACAGTAACCAACGTTGACGTGTTGTTTCTTTATCGGCGACGCACACTTCACTTACCCGGCCCCCCCCAGCGTCGGCTCTGCCTACATGTGAAATATACATCAAAGCGGCATGACAATACGGCGGATCGTAATGCGAGCGGGCGACAAGGCAAAATGAGGGAATAGTGTCTCTTGGATCTAGTAGTTCGCGCTAATCCCGGCGGTGGAGGCGGCCCGGGTCCCGTCTGGAGCGTCCCTTCATGTCAACACGACGGCGCCCGTGATTCGACTTGACTCCGAGGTCTCGGCTTCCGTCGCCGCTGCTGACTTTCCCACCCTGTGCATCGGCGGCTATTTTTATCCCCGCAGTGACTGGACATCCTGGGAGACGCCTCCCCCTCCAGAATATGGATAGGGTTTTTCTTTTTTTTGGGGTTTTTTTTTTTTTTTCCCCCCAGTCTGTGGTATGAGAAAGCTCTGTCACTCAAAGCAGCGCCACGGCTCCGCCATACAAATGAGATTAAATGAACAAACGGGGAGGTTTGGCTGTGAGGCTCAAACATGAAAAGAGTTTTGATTCTCTGCCTTTCAGTGAGAAGTCAGGAAATAAAGTTGTGCAGTGGTGGGAGAAGTACGCAGAGCCTTTACTGAAGTTGAAGTACAAATACGCACAAAAAAAAAAACAACAGATAAGTAAAAAAGTAGAAAAGTCCGAGCTGTAAAATGTACTTAAAGTATTAAAAGTAAAAGCACTCATATTCAGACTATAATACTTCATAAAGTACTACTTAATTTTTCTTTCTGCAGATGAGTGCTCAGCATATCCTGATGTGTCCTGCTGTTGATAGATATGAATAAAAATCCTGATTTAAAGAATGTGCATGGATATAAATGCATATTTTCGAAAACAAAATACATTAATATAAATTCAGATAAATAAATAAAAACTAAAGTAACATAATGGTTAAAAATTAAATTAAAAAATGTACTTAAGTACTTGTACTTTCTTACTTTCCACCACTGCATTAAGGGTGGTTTAAGGCACCGGTACGTTAAAAAGTCATCACAACAGTTGTATAGTTAAAGAAACTCATGAAACATTCCATTGGCACTCTTACAAAAAGCGACGGCATTGACTGAAGGAGTTGAATAAGAGCCTCAAGATGAATAAATATTGATGAACTAAAACACTTTTACTGCCGTTTTCTTCTTTATATTTTTTATTACATTGCTTTATATTATTATTTAACATTTACTATGCTGTTGCCGACACCGCAATTTTCCTCTGGGGATGAATAAAGTATGTATCCATCCATCACACTCAGGATCCGAATCAGAATGACTTTAATTCGGCAGGTGTAATTACGTGTACTAGGTACTTGTCATGGTGATTTTTGATTTTTGTGATGGTAATGCTGATTGTGATGGTGATTGCGGTGGCGTTCTGATTCTGATTGATCCATCCATCCATTAATCCATCCATCCGTTTAAGGACATACTGAAAACATGTAGCGGGCCATATTAAATTGTCTCGCAGGCCAGATGTGTGCCCCGGGCCTGGTGTTTTGAGACAGCTGGCCTAAAAATGCTTTGCTACAAAATTTGAAGGATGAACTGTGGAAGTTCACAGCTTTTCAGTTTTGGTTTCACAGCTTCATGTGGGTTACTCTAAAATTCTGCAGGTTAAAAAGTGGAAAAATCCAGGATCAGATAGTAAAAATCCTCCTGGTTTTTGCTCCAGCCGTGCAGTGACGCAGGTCCGAACCCGGATTTTCTACCTCTGTGCAGATATTTACATTACAACAAGTCCTTTCTATCTATCTATCTATCTATCTATCTATCATCCACCCACCCGCCCATCCATCTATCTATCTATCTCTCCATGCATATATCTGTCTATGTATCTTGGTCACTCATAGGGTAAATAATGACTATAGCGCTTTGGTTTTTAAATAGAGTGCATGTAAAAACTAGGTTAATCTAAACACAAGTATCGTTCCACAGCCACTGCACTGCGCCTGTGCTTAATCTCAACTCTTATTGTGTGGCTTTATCTGGAAGCGACATAATGCAGACCAGTGACTAGCAATGGCCTCTTTCTTGTGTTCCCAGCTCCATCCTCACATCCTTTTCGGGTCCCCCCCCACCCCCCAAGTAAAACAAAACATTTAAGGCCGTGGGAAAGAATGAACACAGTCAATTAAAAAAGACAATGGCGAACTAAATGCTAATATGTTCTGAGCATAAATGCATTCGTAGACATAATAGAGCATCCCCCGTGGCACAATGTAGTCCACCGAGGCGAGTTTTATTATTATAGAAAAGAAAAAATAATCCCAATGCTGGTCGGAAAGCCTACGCGAGCTGTTTTTAATCTCTTTGGTTGTAATTGTAGGTCCAGAGTGTGTTCCGAGGAAAATACTCACTTAAATAGCCACATTTCCCAATCCTCTTAAGCACATGAAAACAACTGCCTGTCCCCGTCCCCGTCCCCTCCCCAGATACAAAGTTGTTGATCCAGCATATCTAAAAAAAGCCTTTTTTCCAAGACATTCCAACGCGGTCATCGCACAAAAAGACTCAAAACCCCCAAACTATGACACATTACAACATGAAATAAAAGGACTTTCAAGTTCTTTTTTGAGCTTTTTCATATTTAATGATTATTATGAGGGTCAAATAACTATATACTATCATTTTTTTATTAGATTACGATTTAAATAACAAAACCGGGGGGGGGGGGGGGGGTGCTATTTTCACGGTTTTCCAGTGATTCAATTTCTAAATACAAAATTCAAGGACTCCAAGCACCTCAAGGACCTGGTAAGAACCTTGTTGTGCACCGGTGACTAAGGCGGAAATAGAGCAGAGGCTCAAACATCAAACGATCCGAGTAAAACGTCGGAGCACATTGAGGGGGGTTAGAAACGGTTTGAGAGGAAGCTGTTGCCTTGGATTATCCACGGTGAAAACAAAACAACAAACAAACAAACGAGGAGGTTTCAGGATTCTCCGAAACGTCCCCTGTGTCACGCAGATGGTGCGACAACTAATGACGAAAGCTCTCATCGCGTGCGGCTATTCACAAAACAACTGGGTGTAAAAGGTGAATTTACCGTCTTGCGTTCGGGACTATTTGTCGTGATGGGGTCCTGCAGTCTGCAGGGAGCTCAGTAAAAAGACCTTTTAACACCCTGACCCTGAAGCTGTCCAACGTGATTCCACTGGGGCCGTGGTTCTCAAACCTTTTTTAGTAGTGCGCCCCCTCTGAGGGGATTCACTGGCACAAAACATTTTTTGGGAGGAAAAAAAATGAAAATTAAAGAACATAAATGACGTAGTGTCTGTGCGTGGTATGTGTTGCTCTGACGTGAACGTTCAAAAGGTGCAGCTCCTAACAACTGATGATTTGCTGATTGAAAAAAAGGCTGCACTGAAAATATTTGCTATGGCAAAGAAGAAGAAGAATCATTTATTATTTGTCTCAGGTGAAGATATCAAACTTGTGTATGCTGACTTCATTAACCAGAATTGTATTTTTTATTTTTTAAGTGACACTTTTTTGACATTTTGCCCCAGCCCCATTCGAGAAACAGTGCACTAGGGGACTTTAAGCATCTCATGAAGTAACTGGAGATGGACTCCATTTGGACTCACTCACTCTATGCACATGCACACTTGAACCTTTAATGTTGTTACTGTATTATCTGCTTTCCCCTGTTCATCATGTTTATTTCACGGTACCTTATGTACTTTTGTTTCCTGCACCCTTAATGTTGATGTGATGCTTGATGTGATGCTTGATGTGATGCTGCTGTCTTAATCAGGACTCCCTGGTAAATGAGACTCCTTCTCTCACTCAGCGTGCTTCACTTGAATAAGCCGACCGCACTCGGGTTAAGGCGATGTTCCCAATATTGCAACCGTCATGTAAGCACCGTCGCCCGATTATCTTTATCGAAGTACAAACAGACTTGGATTTCTCCTCAATTGTTCCATTTATCGTGACGTGTTTACACCTTAACCCGGATATGAACGGCGTATTCAAACTGCGCCTCGAAATCCAGCGATTCCACCGCAGATTTTTTTGGCCCGGAAAGAGCTGTTTGGGCAGATAAACAACGGTCACCACGGCAACCGCCGGTTAACAAACACACTTTCGGTGGGAAGGTGAGAGCGTTTTTATGTCCACTTTGACGAAGGAGCTTAATATAGTGACATATGGATGAGATGGGGACAAAGTGAAGAAAGTGTCGCAGAGGACTGTCGACGCAGGTTTTTCCCGGGGGGTCGGGGACAAGCACTTCCTGTCAATAACCCGACTACGCCACTCGCCGTGTAAACTCTGGGTTTTCTGTCATGTGCATGTAAACGCACTGAATGAGACCTTCCCTGTTAAATAAAAAATGAGTAAAAATACTCCCTTCAATTATTAAACTAGATATCACAAACATCTGTTACGAGCGCATAGCACGCACTAGACAAAAATCCATCTCATTTCGGGATCCAAAAAATATCATTTTATGAGGAGAGTCCCTGAGGAGAAGCTTCGGTTTGCTCCTGGTTTCATCATGCCCCCGTTGAGATGAGAAAACAACGGCTCGGACCGCGCAAACCGTCCCCCAATTTATCATGTTTGATCGACTCCATAAAAGTCCAACAGAGTCTAACAGATGGTTCGCAGCCGGCAGCCAACACATCAACCATCCACCCATGAGCACGAACACGGAAATTCAACGCACGCCTTATGAAAGGTTAAAAAAAAAAATAATAATTAAATATAAATTTGGGACATAAAGTCACATTAAGTGAGTCAGCGCGACGGGGGGGAAATATCACGGAGCATCAGCCACATTACATCCATCCCAGTTAACCCACTGGAGGGCGTGGCACCACAACTCTCTGGCTGCAATTTAACCTCGGAGACATTTAACACCCGCCGCTGTCCTTGACCTCAGACCATCTGGGAAACCTTCATTAACCACTGTCAATGTGACCACGGAGGTAAAGAGGTAAAAATACAATAAAAAAAAATTAAATTAATTAAAAGAGAGAGCGAGTGCCTTATCCACTCTAGGGCTTGGAAAGAATCCAGCAACGATAGTTTAAGGGTAAATTTATACAATAACACATGGGACTATCAACAACATTATGAAAAAAACATTATTATTATTATTATTATTAATAATAATAAAATCAAAGATAAAACTGTATTAATTACATACATATACTATTACATAAACTAAATGTGAAGCTCTCTGTGTTCACGGTTCAAATTAATTGTTCTGTACATGATGATACTGGTAGCAAATCCTAGTTTTCATCAAAAATCCTTCCTTTGGATGCTCAGAGTTTTTATAAGATAAGTTAAGATAAGATAAGATACGATACGATAAGATACTATATGATAAGATAAGATCATATACGATAAGATAAGATACGATAATATACGATAAGACAAGATAATATACGATAAGATAAGATAATATACGATAAGATAAGATAAGATAAAATAAGATAATGTTCGATAAGATAAGATAATATACAATAAGAAGAGATGAGATGAGATAAGACAACGATAGAATAAGGTTAGATAATATATGATAAAATAAGATAAAATAAGATAAAATAGCATAAGATAAGATAAGGTAATATACGACAATATAAAACAAGATACAATAAAATAAGATAATTCCGTCGGAACTTCAGCTCTCATTTGAGACCCTTAAATATGAATATCGTCCCTTTTTTTTTGTTGCGAACGCACAAACATCAGTCCTCTGACACGACTCACACAGCCCCGGGACTACGACGCACACGACAAATGAAAAAAAGATTAAAAAAAGTTCCACAAGATGAGGATCGAACAACAGTTTCGCCTCGACGTGAAGAGCTCGGTCGTTCCGTTCTCATCTTTCGTGCGACGGTCGCACTTTCCAACAACTCTTAGAAACCCGCGACTCCCGGGCGCGTCGCGAGTTCAATGAAACAACGTCAGATACGTTCGCTCCGTCGCGAACTCCGCCCGACGCGAGACGCGAGTTCTACAGGTTCGTTTTTTTGTTTTTGTTTGGTTTTGTTGGTTTGTTTCCCTTTTGGCGTCTCGTTCGAATCGAACCACAGCGGCCGTAAACACCACCGGCTCCACCGCTCGACGACGCCGTCGCCACCTCCTCGGTTCACCCGGAACACCCCCCCCCCCCCCCCCCGCGAATACACGCACGGCGGCGAAACGAACGCCCCGAGCCGCGACACGTCGGCCGAGGCCAACGGAATAACGACGGAAAGGAAAAACGAAAAACCGAAAATCCCCAAAATCCGTGAGAATGAAGCGGTTCGTCTGACTCGGAACGAGAACGCACCACGGCGACGGAGCGAGAGGAGCCGACGCCGGATTTCAGCGCGTTCGCCTCCTTTGTTTGTTTGTTTGTTTGTTGTTTTTTTTTTAAATAACCAAAACGAGGGACTCACAGATGCCGGAGAGGAGGAGGATGACGGCGGCGGGTCCCGCCATCTTGTCGCCTGCCTGTGCGGGTAGCGGCCGGGCGGTGCTCGGTGCTCGGTGCTCGGTGCGTGTGTGTGTGTGTGTGTGTGTGTGTGCGCGGGGGATGGAGCGCACCGCTGCCGTCTGCGGCAGCTGGATGCTGCTGGGTCGTGCTGCGCCGTTCCCATGGCGACGGAGGGCTACCGGACCGGAAGCGGCGACGGTCACACGCCGGAAATTCCTCCACGCGGCGGCTCCGACGGATGACGCGAAAGAGATGGATTTATCATATGAGGTCATGATGATATAGTACGTACACCATGTACATAGCATATATAATATGTATTGTACATGGTATATACATGTGTCAAATTGTATACCATTTATATCTACTATATAGAGATATAAATATTTCACATGTACTTCAATTACAATATTCCACATATCACACATGTATAAAATATACATTTACTATTAATGTACTAGATAGCATATATACCATATAGATAATATATTTACATATACCAATACCATATATGGTATTTTGACTGAAGTTTTGATATCAAACGGGAACCTATTTGCACAATTATATATATATATATATATATATATATATATGACAAAATTAATTCAACGATCAAAAACAAAAAATATTTATACATATATATACAGTTTATATTTATATAAAATAAATATATATTTTATTTCCCGTTTTTGGTTGTTGAATTCATGCCATTCTCGGTACATATATATTCATCAAAAATACAAAAAAACACAACTGTTTTTTTTTTTTTTATTTGGGATTTTTTTATTGAGAAATTTAATTTAAGTATGATACACCGATTGACATCACCAGTGGTTGAACCGTGACGTTTAATCACTTTAATCACCACTAATATTGTGTAGCTTCCCCTCGTGCCACCAAAACAGCTGCGACCCGTGGAGGCGTGGACTCCACAAGACCTCCGAAGGTGGAAGTTGTGAGGTGGGGCCCCCATGGATCAGGCTTGTTGTTCCGGCACATCCCACAGATGCTCCATCGGATCGGATCCTAACCCCGACCATCCACATGATGTAGAAGAAAAGGTGATTCATCAGACCAGGCCACCTTCTTCCATCGCTCCATGGTCCAGTTCTGACGCACATGTGTCCATTGTAGGTGCTTTCGGGGGTGGACAGGTGTCAGCATGGACACTCTGACCGGTCTGCAGCTACGCAGCCCCATACGCAGCAAGCTGTGATGCACTGTGTGTTCTGAAACCTTTCTATCATAGCAGCATTAACTTTTTCACCAATTTGTTCTACAGTAGCTCTATTGTGGGATCAGACCAGACGGGCTGGACTTCCACCCGCATCATTAGCCCATGGGCGCCCATGACTCTGTTGCCGATTCAACGGTTGTCTTTCCTTGGACCACTGTTGGTCGGTACTAACCACTGCATGCCGGGAACACCGCATAAGACCTGGCGTTTTGGAGATGCTCTGACCGTGTCGTCTAGCCATCACTATTTGGTCCTTGTCAAAGTGGCTCAGATCCTTACGCTTGCCCCTTTTTCCTGCTTCCAACACATCAACTTCCAGAACGGACTGTTCACTTGCTGCCTAATATATCCCTCCCCTTGACAGTTGCCATTGGAACCAGACGATCCATGGTATTCACTTCAGCTGTCAGTGGTTTTAATGATGTGGCTACGCAGAGCTGTGCTGTGTTCCTCTGCTTGTCCAGCAGGCGGCAATGTGACACCAAATACCACCACCACCACTCTCAACGCAACAGAGCCTTGAGCTTCTGAAACACTCATTCATTATAATAATGGTTAATTATACTAATTATTTTCTCTAGCTGTCAGCTGTCTCAGATTACTCTGATTGCATCCAGTACGTTGTGTATCTAGAATTGACCTGTATATTTTTACACTGCAAGTAATTACTGCAAATATTCACGTCTGTTCCTCTCCTTTCAGGTGTTTATAACTACGTTAATCTGAAACATAAATATGATAATGTTTTTTGCTCCATCTGTCAGCCGTCTCAGATTAATTTGATTGCATACAATGTGTACCTTGCATATTGTATATCTTGTATCTTGTATATTTTTCAAGTAATAAACTGCAAATATGCAATCTGAGTCATATTTAATCAATGTGCATGCTAGTTGGTGCTTAATCTTTTTCAAATGAAACTTCCCTGCCTTGTAGAACTCATTAACTTCAATGTAAGAAACTCCATTCCAATTTCCATTCTCAAATCTGTGCACGATGGATTAAAAGGTTTAAAAAGATTTAAAAATAATACAATAACACACAAACTCATCCTCCCCTTTGTGGCTCTACACGCACATACCATCACTCTAATTCTTCATTTATTGGTCATTGGTGTAGTGTGCCTTTCAAGGAATTATTTTCTTATTATTGACGCCGGGCGACGTCTCCAGAGGAATCTGAGGGTCCCAACAAGAGGAAAGGAAAGAAAGAAATAAGCAACCCGAAACCAAAAGCCAATTTACTTTCCGCTGATGCTGCAAATTGACCTTTATGGGGCAAGAACCTCTCTAATGTGTTTCTATGGAAGAATGACACTCGGATCCGTTATGAATTAGGAAAAAACAAAAATAAAATGAGGTTATTCTGAGGATCACATTAGTCACATCCTTATATAACAGATTGAGTCACATTTTAGGCGCTATTAGGCCGGCGCTCTCCGTGGAATTGATTAAATTAGGTGCTGTGCAATGTGAGTATTTGTTTTCGTATGAAGCAAGTGCTTGATTTCAAATTGAACTAAACCAACTCCAGATGTCAGAATCACAGGGGACCATGGTCTCATAACATTGTTCAAAATTTACTGAAAGTTGGAAAAGAATCACGAGTTTGAATAAAAAGAAAGTAAGTAACTGTACGACTGCATTTTTTTATGGAAATAAATTCACCTCAAATAATGTGATGTGATGTGTGTGAAAAATGTGTTTATACTTCTGTTTCTATACCCAGCTCCGTCCAAAATGGCTTGGACGTTTGATAAAGGTCTTAACATCGAACACAACACCGTCCTAATGTCACACTATGTTAAGTAATGTGTAAATAGTAGAGAATGTAAAAGTGTGATGATGATAATAAAATGGAAATTAGATTTAAAAAAAAAAGAATAATAACAAGAACTCATTAAAGAGAAGAAAACCTCCTTCAGTCAGTGAGTTGCTTCACAGGGAGGTTAAAGGTCCTTATTTACTCAAAACATATGCACTGTGTTTATGCAAATCCATTTTTATAGCGAGACAACGCACATTTCAGAAGGCTGAAGGTGTTCCGAAGACTCTAAGGCCTTCTGCAACGTGCTTTTGATGTTTCCATATCACTTTATCACTTTCACTTTCATGACCATTCTAACAATTATTAATAAACACACTGATGTCACTTTAGTACATATTTCCATGCTTCTTTGCACATTCCTCATTTTATTTTATTTTATTTTATTATGACCCATAATTAATAACGTATTTTATTTTGCATGTCACTGAAACTACACTGAAGATTCGTGAGCAGGTTATTTTTATTATTATATCAGTACTTATTACCTATTTTGTTTCAATTTGTTGAGCTGTTAATTACTCTTTATTTAATTTTAACATATATATCTTAGAATTGAGTGTTTATCCTCTTACTCTGTACTTCATGCTCCCCATTGAGCTGCTGCAATGCCTGAAGTTAGTATTGTCTTATCTTATCTTATCATATCTTATCTTATCATATCATATCATATCATATCATATCATATCATATCATATCTTGTCTTATCTTGTCTTATCTTGTCTTATCTTGTCTTATCTTGTCTTATCGTATCTTATCTTGTATAGCACACAGTTCCTTCCCAAAGTGCCATGTGACCTGCACGACCCACGGTGCATGACAGCTTGATTTAATGATGTGAGTTATTTCTGGCTCCTCTGTAGAAATCCACAGATCACAAACCCCTCCGTTTTCTCACCATTAAGAGCTATTTTGGACTAATACAGTGAAGGATTAAGTGTAGTCTTCCCTGGTGATTTCCGAGCACTGCTACACCAATATTTTCTAACCCTTTCCCCTGACGCTTAATGGCTTCATAAAACAGCATCACAATATGCCACGTATATATTATACCGAACAACAAGGCATTTTAAGACCAAAATGAATCTCCACAAGTGCCAAAAATGAGTCATTCTGCGACTGAACAAACCTTTTTCAATAAAACATTCAATTTTGTTGCATGGTGTTATGATATAATCCATCCAAACAAAATACTTGTTTTTGTGTTATTTTCCAGGAAATAGCAATGCACAAAAAAACAAAAAACAGCCTCTCAATTAAAATGCACAAAATCAACCTTTCTGAAAAGTTGGCAAAGTACAAGTTGACCTTGCATTATTCCTTTGAAAACAGCATAAAAAAGGTTCCATCCCAGTGTTCCAGACTCTGGACTCTCGAGGGAGCTGCAGTTTGAGTTTCTCGCGTTCCGTTTGTGTTGTTTATATATAAATTAACGCGGCAGCAGTGCTAATAAGACCCAAACTGCCTTACCAAAATTAACGCTGATTGGAACATTTTCTGCAGGATCCTGACACAGTATGATCTGGAAATGTCAAGGACGTGTTGGAGAACGTGTCATACGCGGTATTTTAAGTGTATTTATCCTCCTGGGCGCGATCCTCTCTGCATGCGAGACGCACGTATAGACACCATTCCACCAAAAGTTTTGTGTTGCGTGATTTAGAACAAATTTAAATGAGGAGCCATTTTGCTCGTAATATTTTCCCCTATTTTAAACTTTTTCATTTAATAGTCATAGTTAAACAAATCATACGCCATCAAGGTGTTTTAATATAAACTGATAGAACAGAAAGAAAAACAATAAATTAAAAGCATATGGTGTCACGACTAAGCCAACGAAACCTAACCTCAGGTTTAACGATTAATCCTGATGCACCAAATTTAAATTATAACAAAATAAAAATTTAAATCGTCCTTTTAGCATTAAATGTAATTTTCAAATTACACCCGTTCTCTCATTTAACTCTCCCGTTATTTAGAAGTGTTGATAAGATGGAGTTCATAAATCCGTAAACGTTATTGTGGATCCTGCAGCAAGTGACGCCCGTAACTTTCTAGAAAATAACATCTAATATATTAGCTCAGCTATTAGCGTTAACTCGTGCTAAACGGCAAAATAAACACACAGCACAATTATTTTTGAAATACCTACATTTCCCTTGTCTGCAGTTTTGTCATTTGGACAGTTGGTGTTATTTCCTCTTTAATTTGAAAGATTTGTGCTGGTCCGTGCAGCCAACAGCAGAGCACTTCCCATGCTTAGCTCTTCGCTTCCACATAATGCCAGCGGGGGGTCCGGCACTTGTGAGAAAAAATGGCGCACCTTCACAAAAGTAGTTCTCAAGCCACGGGCGGAGATACTCAGATGGGGGGCGGTATTATTCGAATAACCCTAACCCTAACCCCCACTTCACGTAGGAGGGGGAGCCAAATGTGATCGGCTTTTTGTGTTAAAAGGCCCATCAGAGACCCAAATGTGCGTGCACAAGCACTGAAAAGGGTGAGTTTTTCATAATCGGTGACCTTTGAGATTGTCTTTTGTTTTCCTTTTTCTTTACACCCGCTGTCCCGATATTAAAGTGTTTTCTGTTTGAATACACCGCTTAGTTATTCATTATTTATCATCCTGGGAGCTGCAATCTCCCAGGAAGCTGGTAGCGGGAGACTGACATCGTCTCCATCACAAAAAAAAAAAAAGGGCCGAGCCGAGCCAGCCGGGGAAGGTCAGCCCGCCTCAGGAACGGCTGGGTCCGTCCCCTCCACCTCCATCACCGCGCGGTTTGGCACCGCCTCTAAACGGGACGCACACCGGCTGCGGCGCGTCACCGGGTCACCGACCCCTGGCAGCCTGGCCGTCACGTCTTTGAACCCCACCCCACTCCAGAAGGTGCTTCAGAGCCCTGCATCCATCACCAGAATCTCCAGACACAGGAACGGCTCCTTCCCCCATCACTTCAATAGACAATTAACCATTAAGCCACGTGACCTGTTACCGCCTGTCGTCAGGGAAACGCCTGTCGACCATATATGGTCGTACACACCCACAGCCATGTTCACTGTGCAATAAATGATCCGTACATTTGTTATTTTTAGTATATGTAGTATGTTTAGCATATTTAGTTTGTATGTTGATTGTTGAATGCGGGTACAGTGTGAGTCACTGTGAAACCGGAGTAAAATTCCTTACATGTGTGAAAGCATGTTTGGCAAAATAAAACCCGATTCTGATTCTGATTCAATGTATGAGGATAATATTTGTGTCAATTGATAAGATATATAACAAGGATAGCGTGCTGTCAAAAAATGCATTAATTTTTTTTTTTATAATAACACTTGGATTACCCTACTGGGATCAATAAAGTGTTATCCTACAGTAACTTATCTTATTGCTTTATTTTTAGGATAATGTTATCTTGTCTTATTTTCTGAAGTTCGTACACTCTTAAAACATTCAAACCATTCAATCTTTTCCAGAAAAGTAAATTTACAAATGTCTCCATTTGTAAACACGCTGACTAGGTAAATAAAAATGTGTGCCACAGGACTCTGAGGCCAACAGAGGGGGGCAGCACACACATGCAGACAGCTTCATCCCACAGTAATATCACTGCTGAAATCTGGCTGGAATGGTTGTGTTGTAAGGTATGTAGAATGTTGAATATTTCCATTGTATAAATCAACTTCCAGCCCAAACTGTGCTGCAGATCTAGGAGTGAAGGTGCTGCTGCATATGGGAACACACAATGCAGACACTGAACCTAGAGCTCAATTAACACCAAGTATAAATAGACCTCACAACTTGGCTGAGAGACCACGAGACACAGGAGGAGGACGCTGATTTACATGTTATAGAGACAGCTTTTAATGAATACATTTGGGTAAATAACAATAAATAAAGGAATAAATCAATAATACAATTTTCTTTTGTTTTGTGTATAATTATTATTATTATTATTATTATTATTATTATTACTACACATTATTCTGGTATCAGTGACGCTGCACGAATTTGTGTGAGGGTGGCATGGCAATGGGTGGCAAGAAGGGTGTGTGTGTGTGTGTGACTGAGAGAGAGAGAGAGAGACTGAGAGGAGACTAAAAGACTGAATGAGACACATGATGCTGTTTTCTTTCTTGTTTAATACAGAGAAATGGATTAATGGATTAAAATCCTGGTTGTTTAGTGTATAAAAAAACCCCCACACCATTTATCAATAAAATTTGTCTGGGAAATAATCTTCTTGGCTGTGCTCCTTTTTCTTTCAATACAACCGTTAAAAGGGAACGTTGTGTGGTTACTGTTGTATTCGTGTTCAACATTTTTTACATTGATGCAAATAGAATTTTCCCCCGTGCCCTCGGGGATAATAAAGATTTGAGGTGTCTTGGGGTTGTTGAAATGAAATGTAACCTCCTTTAGGTTTCAGAGGCAATGCTTCTTTTTTTGTTTGTCTTTGTAAATATCTCCTCACACACTTTGTTCTCCCACCACTTTGTCAGTGATTAAAGTCTTTGTACTTCAAACACGAAAAACCTTTAAGTACTTTTCCAAAGGATGCAGGAATCCTGCGTCCTATGAAAAAGTACTTAAAGGATGTAATGAATCATTGCATCCTAAAATGGCTTAATTCCACAACTTTGTTAGAGTGTAAATTTAAACATCTGAATACTGCTTGAAAGAAGATATCTGTCCTTAAGAATAAATAGATAGATTGATAGATGGATAGATAGATAGATAGATAGATAGATTATATGGATAGCTGGATAGATAGATAGTGTGTGTGTGTGTGTGCGTGTCGGTGTGCGTGCAGGTGGGTGTGTGTGTGTGTGCGCGTGTGCGTATACATTTGAGTGCATGTCTGTATTTGTGTGTTTGCGGGTGTGCATGTGTGTGTGCGTGCAGGTGTGTGTGTGTGTGTGTGTGTGTGTGTGTGTGTGTGTGTGTGTGTTATCCCGTACTGTGTGACCTCATTCTTCGCACCCAAAAGTCTGCTTGTTGAAGCTGTGGTAATATTTTCTTATTTGCTCTGTTTTTGTTTTTTTTATATGATTTGAGATTATTTTTAGCCCTCTGTATCTATTCTCTGTCACAGTCTGTCACCCTATTCTGGAACAAAAAGCAATCACATGCTGACGGAAAGAAAAAAAAGACCCCAATTCTTTCTGTGTTGGTACCTCATGAAGCCAACAAATGCCATTACGTAATGTTTGTGTCACCGTGGAAACAGATGGTACCCATGAGATGGTTTGGTGGTTAGCCTAAAACACATAGACTCGCACACAAATCTTACTCTGAACAACACTGCACCAGACCAGGGTCTGCGGGGCAGGAGGGGTGCGCGTGATTCGGGTTTGATTTGCTTGAAGGACTCGCACCCCCACACCTGGCAATTTAAACGGCAATTGCCAACAGCAGCACACATTGAGCGTTGGGGTTTTCCGGGGTGGCGGGGTGCTGTTGGGTTGGTGCGGGGGCCGGTGGGCCCCAGTCGGCTCGCATCTGGTTGGCTGTAGTGGGGCGGGCCTCGGTCTTGAGTGGGGCGCGGGTGGGCATGGGGGTCCTGTCGGCTCGCCTGCGGGGCAGGCGGTTCAGGTGGGACGTCGGTCTGTCAGCGTGGGGCCTAGTCCGGGTTTGGTCCGTGCCTGGCCTGAGTGCTGCGCCTGCGGCTGTGTCTTGTGCCTGCACATGGGGGTGGGTTGTATGTGTGCGCCTCAGGTCACACTGCTCCCTGGGACTGGGTTATGCACCTCAGGGCTGGGCATGAGGGTTGCTCCGTTGCTGGCTTCTCTGGGGGCCGGGGGGTCTTCTGTGGCTGCAGGGCGGGGTGCTCGGGGCTTTTCCACACAGACACCCCACGGCTGCGGGACTCAGGGGTATCTTTGGGGCCTTTTCCACCCCCTCCACACATACAGGCGGTCTCGTCACAGGCACACACACACATTCACCACCAACACCTGCTTTAAACACACCCCAACACCCTCCTGGTTACATCCCTTTCCTTTTCTCCCTCCTTTACTGCCATAACAATGACTAGAAGAGGCCACGTGACCAATTGCTGTTCCAGTTTTCCTGGACTTAATTAACTCTTGTTTTTTCGATAAATGTTGTCGTCCGATGTTTCTATGTTCATGTTTTTCCATGTACATGTTGTTTGGTTCTATGTTTATTTTTTGGGTGAATCTCCCCCTCTTGGAGTAGTGATCAGTTGTTTATAGACCCAAACATGGTAAAATAGTTCTCCAAAGAGGGGGGTTAGTGGTGGTCCTGTACAATAAAAAACCTAGGATGTTGGACCTAGGATGGAGCTGAGGTTGGAGGCAGAGAGAGTTTGGGGATGGAGCCGAGGTGGGGTTGAGGTTGGAGGCAGAGACTTTGGGCTTGTAGGCAGCGTGGGGTTGGGGTTTCACTTCTTGCATCGATCCAAATTTTCTCTACATTCAGCTCCCATAAAACTCACTCTCCCACCAAAAGTGTGTGTGTGTGTTTACCAGCGGTTGCCACGGTGACCGTTGTTCATCCGCCCAAACAACTCTTTCTGGGTCAGATATCTGCGGCGGAATCTCTGGGTTTTGCGGCGCTTGCGCGGTTTGGATCCACCGCCGTTCATATCTGTGTTCAGGTGTTTACACGCCACGACAAACGGAACGATTGAGGAGGAATCCAGGTCTGTTGATCGGGTCGCGCTTGTGCCTATTTCGGGTTTAACTCGACTAAGATAATGGGGGCGAGGTGTTTACGTGACAGTTGGGATATTGGCAATGTTGCCTTCATCTGATCGTGATCGACTGATTCAAGCGCATGTCAACGCACCCACTGACCTTGTCAGCGGTCACAGCACCCCTGTGCACCCACCACTAACACTAAATGACAAAAAGCATCCGGGTGCACTTTGTCTGCCCCTGAAACAAGACATACAGTGTGCTCTTTCTACAAAATACAGACTGTCACACAACCACTGACGCCTCAATACTCTGGAAATAAATTATAAATCGGATTAAGAGCTATCCGGCTAGATTTGCTCATGAAAAAGCTTCCCTGCAGCCTCCCGAAGGTTGGCCACTTTGGCTGCAGATGAAGTTATTTCACTTGGCATTGGAACAGACTGGATGACACGTGAACAACCGTTTTCTGGGTCTTTTGGAAGACACAGTCCTGTCGGTTGAAAAGCACCAAGTTCTGTGGCACGGCTCGGGGGACCCATCAAGGAAACTGTCAACATTCATGAATGCTATCAACTGTTCTTCCAGCTCTTTGCATTTATGTTGTAATATGCCTTTTTTTTAATTAAGCGCATATTTTCCCTTGTATGACACCAATTGGTACTTACATCTGCTACAGTATATATGCTTCCACTAGTAACCAGATCAGCCACGATTAAATGCACTTTATTTATCAAATAGATAAATCAATTAATATATTTTTTTATTTATGTACAGTATATAAATAGTTATGAATAAACCAATTCCAAAAAAAACAAAACTTAATGATTGAAAAAAAAAACATTAACCATGTGTCCCATGACTCCCTATTGTGCAAATACAATAGCCTAAGAATAAACGAGCCAGCCAAGAACAATACTTTAAACCGTATGATGGTGGATAAGACTAAAGACAACAGCATGTACCAAATGAGGATTGCCTTTCGGTTAAAAGACGTGTCTGCATGTCCATTGCTTATTTCAATCCCCCAAAACACAAAGAAGGGAGACATTTACACAATTTGCATCGAAGCAACTTCCATTTTCATAAGGAGCCCAAAACGCAATTGCATGACATCTCAGTATCTGTGCATGCACCCTTAAATTCAGAGAGAGAGGGTGAGAGAGAGAGAGAGAGAGGGAGAGAGAGAGAGAGAGAGAGAGAGAGAGAGTATGTGTGTGAGCGTATGTGAGCGGCTTATGATGCAGGGTCACAAAGCCATGTGCAGTGCGCAGAGGGCGGCAGCCAGCAGCAGCAGTAGCAGTAGCAGCAGCAGCAGCAGCAGCAGCATGCATAAGCAGCATGCAGCAGCAGTATGCAGCAGCAGCAAGCAGCCGCAGCTTCAGCAGCAGTGGCAGAAGCAGCATCTTCAGCAGGCAGCAGCAGTTTCAAGAGCAGCAGCAGCAGCAGCAGCAGCAGCTTCAGCATGCAGCATGCAGCAGCAGCAGCATGCAGAAGCAGCAGCATGCAGAAGCAGCAGCTTCAGCATTAGCAACAGCTTCAGCAGCAGCAGCTTCAGCAGCAGCAGCTTCAGCAGCAGCAGCAACAGCTTCAGCAGCAGCAGCAGCAGCAGCAGCAGCAGCTTCAGCAGCAGCAGCAACAGCTTCAGCAGCAGCAGCAACAGCTTCAGCAGCTTCAGCATGCAGCATGCAGCAGCAGCAGCATGCAGAAGCAGCAGCATGCAGAAGCAGCAGCTTCAGCATTAGCAACAGCTTCAGCAGCAGCAGCTTCAGCAGCAGCAGCTTCAGCAGCAGCAGCAACAGCTTCAGCAGCAGCAGCAGCAGCAGCAGCAGCAGCTTCAGCAGCAGCAGCAACAGCTTCAGCAGCAGCAGCAACAGCTTCAGCAGCAGCAGCAGCAGCAGCAGCAGCTTCAGCAGCATGCATAAGCAGTATGCAGCAGCAGCAAGCAGCCGCAGCTTCAGCAGCAGTGGCAGAAGCAGCAGCTTCAGCAGCAGCAGCAGCAGCAGCAGCAGTAGCAGCAGCAGTAGCAGCAGCAGCTTCAGCAGCAGCAGTAGCAGCAGCAGCAGCAGCAGCAGCAGCAGCTTCAGCAGCTTCAGCAGCAGCAGCTTCAGCAGCAGCAGCAGCTTCAGCAGCAGCAGCAGCAGCAGCAGCAGCAGCTTCAGCAGCAGCAGCTTCAACAGCAGCAGCAGCAGCAGCAGCAGTAGCAGCAGCAGCAGCAGCAGCAGCAGCTTCAGCAGCAGCAGCTTCAGCAGCAGCAGCAGCAGCAGCTTCAGCAGCAGCAGCAGCAGCAGCAGCAGCTTCAGCAGCAGCAGCAGCAGCAGCAGCAGCTTCAGCAGCTTCAGCAGCAGCAGCAGCAGCAGCTTCAGCAGCTTCAGCAGCAGCAGCAGCAGCTTCAGCAGCAGCAGCTTCAGCAGCAGCAGCAGCAGCTTCAGCAGCTTCAGCAGCAGCAGCAGCAGCAGCTTCAGCAGCTTCAGCAGCTTCAGCAGCAGCAGCAGCAGCAGCTTCAGCAGCTTCAGCAGCAGCAGCAGCAGCAGCAGCTTCAGCAGCAGCAGCAGCAGCAGCAGCTTCAGCAGCTTCAGCAGCAGCAGCAGCAGCAGCAGCAGCAGCAGCTTCAGCAGCAGCAGCAGCAGCAGCAGCTTCAGCAGCTTCAGCAGCAGCTTCAGCAGCAGCAGCAGCAGCAGCTTCAGCAGCAGCAGCAGCAGCAGCAGCTTCAGCAGCTTCAGCAGCAGCAGCAGCCGCCGCCTGGCGTTTGCAGTTGGCGAGGAAACAGGGGGAAAAAAAAAAAAAAAAAAAAAAAGATATCGCATCCGTCGCCACACCCATCACACACGAGGCGGGCGAGAAGGAGCCTTCGTCCCGATCGGCCTGGGGATGATGGGTGGTGGAAGCGGATCAAATCTGCTTCTCCACCCTCCATAACGCATAGAGACACCCACCCCTATCGCCACTGACACCACCACCCCCACCACCACTACTACTATAAATCACAACAACAACAACAACAATAAGAACCATAATCATAATCAGAACAATCATAATAATAATGCGCGTTATTAATAAGGTGCAGATGAATGGATGATCATGAAGGGGGTGATCATGAAGGGGTGACCATGCAGGGGGTGATCATGAAGGGGGTGATCATGAAGGGGTGACCATGCAGGGGGTGATCATGAAGGGGTGACCATGAAGGGGGTGATCATGAAGGGGGTGATCATGAAGGTGTGATCATGAAGGGGTGATCATGAAGGGGTGATCATGAAGGGGGTGATCATGAAGGGGTGATCATGAAGGGGGTGATCATGAAGGGGTGATCATGAAGGGGTGATCATGAAGGGGTGATCATGAAGGGGGTGATCATGAAGGGGTGATCATGAAGGGGGTGATCATGAAGGGGTGATCATGAAGGGGTGATCATGAAGGGGGTGATCATGAAGGGGGTGATCATGAAGGGGTGACGAGGCTCCACGTGGTGGCGAGGCGTTGGAAGACGCGCACGAGGCTCCTCTCCGTCAGTGCGCATGATACTGCGGCTCCGCTACTACGGCACGCGCCAACTCACCTTGGTCGGCGCGCGCGCGACTCCCCGCTCCGCCGTCGTCCGCGCGCGCGCGGGGCCGCTACCGGCAGCCAATGCACGCGCCCGAAAGCGTCGACGGGCAGCCAATCAGGGGGCGGGGGGGAGGCGGGCCCGCCGCTGCGTGTCCCGCCGTGCGGCCGTACAATAGTGGTGAGAGGTTCGACTCTGTTTTTAGATTCGGTTCCGGACGACTCACTCGGTATTAACCCCCCCCCCCCTCAAAAAAAAAACAAAACCAAAAGAGAGTCGTTCTTTCGTGTGATCCGTGTGAGGGAGGACTTCCGTCGGTCGGCGCTGAGTTATGAATGGAAATGTGGAATGGAATCCTCACCGGAGTCATTTGATTCCGTCAACATTATCTATATATTTGTTTATGGGGATGGATGGAGATTCAACGGTGACATTCATTTTCACGGAGAAACGCCGAAAGTGCGAATCACATAAACACTGTACTTCCTTCGCAATTGTTTATTTTGGTGGAATACGAAAGGGTAAATCAGTCCCACTCACTATGAATACACACCGAATATGTTGATTTTTTTTTCTTTTTTTTGCCTTGGACTTCAATTAAGTCGTCGGTAATTATTTGCCGCTTTGTGAGTCGGAGGAACCGCGCACTTGCTCGCCCGAGTCAGCGACTCCCGACTCCTGAGTCATTTAAAAAAAAAAAAAAAAAAAAAAAAAAAAGAACCGTTCGCCGAGAACGAGTCGTCCGCGAGTCCCGCATCACTCCCGTACAACGACGGCTCCGTCTGCTCCAACCGGCGGTGCAGGTGCTGTGCGTCTGAGAGGAGGATGCGGATGGGAGAAGGACGGGGGAGGGAAGAAGAAGAAGAAGGAGGAGAAGACGGGATGAAGGGAATGTAGAGAGCAGGAGAGAGGGATGCCGAGGAGATAGACAGACAGAGAGGCGCAAGGTCGAACATGACAGATTGGTCGAACGGGGCACTTTGCTTGGCAATAGTACTATGATTTGGTATGTGGCCGCTCTGATAGCAAGTGTATTCAGCACCAGAGGAACGGCCGCTCAAGGTGAGTTGAAGTGCAATATATGTGGGGATGCTGTGGTGCTTGGTGTTTCCTCCTGATGGGGTGGTTTTTATTTTTATTAATAAAAAAAAAAAAAAAAAAAAATTGGGGGGGGGGGGGATCACAATCATCACATTCATTGCATAGCCTGTGTGTGTGTGTGTGTGTGTGTGTGTGTGTGTGTGTGTGTGTGTGTGTGTGTTTATTTATTTATTTATATATTTTTTTTAAAATGATGGATCACGTGCGGTGTTGGCTATTTCATCGTAACAAATGGCTGCATATCTCACGTCACGTGAAAGTTCTGCCTTGGATAATTCGATTTTTTTAATTTTTATTTTAGGGGGTGGGGGGGGGGGGGTGGGGGGGGTTGCAAATGCATTGGGTTTTGCGCTGGTATGCACCATCGTAGTGTGGATCATTCAATCATGTGCGGATCAGTCAGTTCAGCGATGCCGTTGCTCAACGTCCAGAATGACTGATCAGTGATCAAATGCTTTTTACAGATAGAATCCGTTTATTGGGGGTCTAAATGCTGTGACCCGGACCGCTATTTGTGCAGCGAAGAAAAAAATAAAATGGATAAAATACAGCCAAATGTGGTTACCATGGAAATAATGTTACCCCTGAAGTCGAATGGTATGCAACGCTGCTGTGTCCAGCCGGCGGACCCATTCCGGCTCCTCACACAGGTGTGACCACCCCACTCAAAATGAAAGTTTCCGACTTTTCCCGGAATTAATTTTCCGCGTTTATTTACTTCGCATGCTGAAGATGCATCGCGGAAAACGTCAGCAGCCGCTTGCCCACACACAGCTGTATGGCCGGCCGCAGCTGTACAGCGGCTCCGCGCTGACGCAAGTGAGTGACTGGATGTTCGATTCCTGAAGAATTCAACATTGCGACCTGGCGGTTTTCCCTCGTTATCGCCTTATATCCGCTCGTGCACTTATAACCTTGCTCTCCCACTCGTGTCCAGAGGAGGGAGACTTGTGCCACGCTGTCGCCTGGAAAGTGATCTCCATGACCCCGCGTAGACACTGGCCTGCCACTGAGAGGCTTGGAGCAGGTTCAAGCACCGGATGAAAAGTTGTCCTGGTGTCGGTCATTTCTGCCAGGGTTGGAGCGCGGACGGGGACTGGAAATGGAGGAATCGAATATGAAAAGAGACTTTTAGGGTTTAGCCACGAATAGCCCGATAAATTGCCCCAGGGAGCGGTACGAACACAATGGATCATTCCCTCCTCCCGCCTCACCCCGGGGTCGAGTGAAGACGGCAAATTCAGACGGGAATGATCAGGATAAGGGTTCCCGAGTGTGAAAGTTGTAAATGAAAGGCTTCATGAAGCTCCTGCGCATCATTCATGGTCATGGCAGGGATTCAACTCAGTTTTGGACCACGGTTAGGGCGGCAGCTCCAAATTATGCCACAGATCGACCGGTGCTTTGACGCCCGATGGAGAAATTCCAACTTGGTTTTGACAAAATGTCAACGTGATCCATGGTATGACATGAGAAAAATAATTGGACATAGTTATGACGTAGTTTGACTCTTTTTTTGGTATTACATGTTGTCAATCAGTGCATTTATACGGGTTAGGATTGCTGCTGTCATAGGAGTGACGCACATATATCGAAATGAAGTGGCTGGTAAACGTCTTCACATGATGTTGTGTAGAGGCATTTTTTTAGAGACAGTTTTCTTCTGCTTTTGGTTCCGGATATGCTGACGCAAATTCTGCGGCCGCCCCTCCAGGGCAGATGTACATTTTGAGGGAACTGTTTCAAATAATATCATAACCAAAATGTGAAATTTGTTCATGAAAACCTACACAACAATATAAAATGAACATGTGAATGTGAGAGTGAAAGTATGACGTCGAGTGTGACGTCCCTTCCCGCCGGTCCGCAGAGCAGTGTTTCTCAAAGTGGGGTCCGCGGGGGCCCCCAGGGCTCCTTGGAGAGGCTCCAGGAGGTCCGCAGCAAAATGATAACTCGTCAAACTTCACTGTTATTTCATTTGCGAGATGTTAGCGCCGTGAGAGAACGTACAACAACGACTGTTGGGATCCTAGTTTCGCTGTTATCTCCCATAACCGGCGTATGGGCAGGTGTCCGTGCGGGACTAAGTCAGATCTAACCATAAAAGCAACAAAAATAACAATTAAATCTGTGGCCTAATTCGCATCCAATGTGACGGTCCTCTTTAGAATCACCGCCACAGAGGAAAGGGTTGAACCAAATCTACATGTTTCTGCCCATTTATACAAGGGACGCCGGGCCAACTGGCAAACCCGCAGACTAAATTCCAGCTCTGAGCTCCAGGAAGGTGGAGGTGGTGGAGGCGGTGGTGGCGGTGGAGGCGGCGGGGGGCGGTGATGGGGTCGGGGAGTGCGGCCCTGCTGTTGTTCTGAATGATAATTGAAAGAATTAAGGTCATCGGGTGCAGGGGAGGTGTAGGCAGCGCGAGTGCAGAACCGCTCCCGCCCGGTTCTCTATCGAGTCGTCTTTTCTTTTTTTTTAAACCAGATGTTTTATTTCCATCTCTGATTTCCAGCCTCTCAAACGACTCCTTAGTATATATATATTTTTTTCCTTTGGAAATCCCAGCTCTGCCGTGGAGAGCCGAGGCTCGGCGCGTTTCACTTGTCTGCGGTTTATTTTTAAATTTTTTTTTTTTTGCGCGACAGGTTCCGTAAGAAAAGAGCGATGGGGCGCAGGGTTTGGACGTTACTCACGGAGGTGTCAGAGCTGCCAGTCATTGATCTAATGGTCCCCACCCCCACCTCCCTCCGGTGCTGAGGCAGAGTTTGATCCCTTTAAGGATCTTACACACCGCTGGAATTTTGCAAAGCTTGACTGTCTCTCTGGGGTTTTTTTCTTTCTCTCTGCCTGTCTGGGAAAATTATCTCAGCGTTTTGTTGCATCCCCTTGAATGAGACAATTTGTCTCCGTCTCGTTTCTGTTCCTAAATAACCATCCACACTTTTTTTTCCTTACCTCTTGCTGCGTGGCCGCAGGAATGTCATACTAAAATAACGGAAGGGCAGTATAAACTTAAGTTTCCAGATTTTTGCTTCAACTTTAAATAAAAGTCCATTAGTCACTTGCCCCATATGGGCTAAACAGAGCCGTTCTCAGCGTCTGTCTGTACTGGCAGTGAGGTCTGTTATGCAGAGAAGAGTATTTCACATTTCCATTTCACAACAACCAATGCAACAAATTAAAGGAAATTGATTCAAGATATGGGGTCACGGGGTCCAGTTAAGTCGCGTTCGGTACGTATTAAATTTTTCCGAGTTTACCGAAGACGCAGCATCATTTCGAATTGACAGCAATTGCAAATTTTCCAGTTCCCACTATTCCACAATTCTACAACTCCAGAGCTTTTCACTTATTTCTGCATGAAATATAGACTGATGTGGATTAAATGTGGACCACAGCATGCCGCCCAGAGCCGTGCCACTTGGTTGGGTCGAATGAATAATGAATAAATAAATAAATACATAAATACATGTCTCAATAAATGTATAAATAAATATATACCTAAATACATCTGTCAATAAATGTATAAATAAATATATATGTCAATAAATATATACATAAATAAATCTGTCAATAAATGTATGAATAAATATACATGTCAATATATCACAAACTCCTTCCACAATACTGAACCGATTTGGATAAAACTTGAACGTCGCCATGCTGGAACTGCCCTGAATAATTTGTTTACTGAGCAAAATAAATGCCCTCTCGAAGAAACTATGTAAATAATCCTGCCATCCGTCCCTTAAAACAAATAATTGTCCTTATTGAAGAACCATTAAATGACGTGTACCTTATTTTATCAATTGTTCTAGGAACGTTTTTCATACATTTTTTTTTGCCAAATCACGAACAATGCGCAGTGGTCCGAGCGTCCATTTTTCCAAGGATCAACGCCATTGAGAGTGTACCTTCCCCAGTATTGGCTGTCGCCTGGCGCTCGCGCCGCTCATTTGCATAAAGTCTAAACCTGCTCAACTTTCCTTGTCGCCGTCAAGCGGTGACCTCGTCGCTCTGCCCCCTGCAGCTGCATGAAGCCGAGCTCTGTTTGAAATGCATTGCAGCCTGTCGCTTTGCAGCGCCCCGTCGCCGGCGGTGTGAACGTTCCATTATTCTATGATCGGGTGGTGTTTGGGGCCGTGGGTGGGTTTTCTAACCAACGGCGGTTATCATTCTGAAGTAGCACTGCATGATTATGGCTGACATGATTAATCACGATTTTTTTCAACAATAGTGTGATCACGATTATTAATACATTTTGGGGAACAGAATTAATTTTGTGGTACTTTATGAATCAGTGGAAAACTGCCTTCACAATAATAATGTATTTTGTAAACCTATAAATATATAAAGGTAAGTGGTTTAACTGACTTAAATTGTAGAAGATATACAGTATAATCAAATAAATTGTGTGTAGTGGGATACACCAAAAACGCGAAAAGAATAAAAATATTTCAAAACACATAGACAATAAATACACGTTCCTTGTATTATGTAATTGCTTATGGTTATTGTTACCAGGAATAATAATTCAGGAAGATTGTATACAATGATATCTCTGGAATGTCTATCAATGCTGACAGTGATGATATTGGGTTTTTATTTTGTAGATCTTACTCTGGTACGTGTCAGTTTTCCTCAGAAGCGTATATATATTTGTGATGTTTAATACGCTTGCGCTTTGTTTAATCCGATTTTCTTCTGGTAGAACTCTAACTTAATGTTTTTCAAACATAATGAAGGTTAATAGTAATAAAATAAAACCTGTCACTCTGTAACTTCGTATAAATAAGAGTTTGCCTCTTATATTCCTTTAGTTACAGTCCCATCACGACTATAACTGTGTGTGGGGATCTGTGTGCTCTGTCAACTAGTGCATGTGCGCAAGAATTTCTCCGTCGCAGCACACGTCTGTGCGCGGCGCCATCTTGGTGAGGTCCCGATTGTTGACCAATCACAAGACTGCGATGCTGTCATGTGACCTGTGTAGGCCATTATTTCCCCATGCACGTGTGTTGCAGCAATGACAAAAAATGCAGTCTATCCGTCTATCTATCTATCTATCTATCTATCTGTCTGTCTGTCTGTCTATCTGTCTGTTTGTCTGTCTGTCTGCATAATGCATTAATGGCTAAACAGCTGGTTGGTTACGTTGTTTCCTTGATTTTCTGTTCATTGTTGTTTTTATTTATTTTCTATCTCCACAACTTTTTTTTTCAAAACCTGGCACCATGTTATACGAGCACATATTGGTCTTTCTGCACCTTTGGAAACCAAGCGTCCATTTGGAATTAGATAGACGTCAAGAAGGGATTTACGTAATAGTGTGTGATGTGACTATCATCCCTATCCCTATATCACAAGTCTCCCGTCTCTGCCACTTTTATTCAACCAGACGTCAATGGGGTTCGTTTAGAGAGGAATTATTCAGATTCCTCTGCTCTGTTCAGAGTCATATCACGTTTTTGTTTTTCTTTCATTTGGTAAACTCCTGGTTCCTGGCACACGCACTTTATTCTACCGACTTCGTACGGGGGAAAACAAACAGTGAATTTGTGGGTTGATGGTGCTGGAGTCACTCTGGCTCTTTGAAGATTTTTCCCCATTTCCACCTGACTTGTATTATGAATGGATTTACAATGTGTTTTGATCCAGATTATCTTAATTCTTTTCAGGGGATTGAAACAGCTTTTTAGGAACAGCCTTTGGAATTAGCCACCTAAAAGACAGATATTTACAAATGATATGTCAGTCACAAACAGCCCATTCCCATTAGTCAGTCACATACATATACCACGTCTTGTGTATCGGGAGAAACTTGTTCTGTTAAATGATCTTTCACATTAAAAAAATAAAATAAAATCTGTTCTTATTCCTCCGTATGAATTTAAATGTATCTTATTTTATTCATTGAATTGCCCGGGATGCCTCCTCCCAAACATGAGAGTAGAGCTTTACAAACCCAGCTCAGAAAAGCCCTGTGCTCTAGCAGTGGTCGGCAGACGTCTGCCAACCCGGCGCTGGACATGTGCCATATCTCTCCACTAATGCCCCGCGCCACCCATCCTCCACCCGCCTCGCTCATCCCCCAACCAGTTCAGTCCCAGTTGAGCCTTCTTGCAAATGAAGCCTGCAGGGTTGTGGGAAAGCCATACATACAGTACAGTTTACAGTATGTATTAGATACATTAAGTGTTTGCTTAGGATTTATTTTAGGGATATGTTTCATTGTATTAGTGGAGCTGCTATCACAGCTTTGGAAATATTAAAGCTTAAATTCAGGAAAAGGCTTCATGAAAAGATTAGAACAATTATTATTATTATGATTATGATGATGATGATGATTATTATTTTTATTATTATTATTATTAGTAATTGTGGTCGTAATGGTAGTAGTAACAGTAGTAGTAGTAGTAATAGTAGTAGTAGTAAGAAGTAGTTATAGTAGTAGTAGTTGTAGTAGTAGTTATAATAATAGTAGTAGTAGTAGTAGTAGTAGTAGTAGTAGTAGTAGTAATAGCAGTAGTGGTAGTAGTAGTAGTTGTAGTAATAGTAGTAATAGTAGTAGTAGTAATATTAGTAGTGTTAACACAGCTCCTCACTGTGCCAGTGTGACGGGGCAGATGTTTCCACGTTTTGTTTAAAGTGTTTGAACATTTAGAAAAGACCGATGGGAAGCAACGCGGCTTCCCGTTTCTCGGCTCTCTCCCGTTAGTACCGGATGTCGCCAAAAGCCCAATAAAATATGGGGTTCGTATCCATTTCCGAAAGGAGAAACGCGTTTGCCCCATTGCACGGCATGGGGAAGCTGCGGCGGAGTGTAAACCTTTTTAACGAGTAAAAACCTTAAAAAAAAAAAAAAAGACGGCGGTAGTGTTTTTGTGGATACGACTGAAGGGAACCGACATTTTGATAAGGCCTGGGATGAAAAGACCTACGTACGTATGTCTGCTGAGCTGAGTTAGTCACTGCATTGAGAGGATCAGGGAAAGAGGAGCAGATAAAAGGGAAGGGGATGAATGAACACATCATGGGAGTAAATGGAGGATAGTGTTGTTTGGAGCTCGCCCTTGATATTTTAAGTTTTTAACAGTAAAGCGCGGCGCAAGCCGCAGGACCGCCTTCATCGTCCACGCAGCGCTTTAAAGATGCGCCACAGTAAGTGATTCATTGATGCTAAATAAACACAGTTTGTGATTTAACAGGCCGTATTAAATATCTAATAAGCAGTATTAGCAGCATATGGCCTTTTGTGTAATTAATTTCAAATGCCTTCGGGTCAAGGCTTAAGAATTTATTGTCGCTCTAAAAAAATCTTAGAGGGAAACACTAAAAATGACTGAATCATTACTGGCATTAAAAAATCTGAATGACCTGATGCCGCTGCTGCTGCCAAAGGAGCGCTGGAGAACACGCCCGACGCTGTTAGTTTGTCCTGAGGACCTCTGGCCAACCAAGCCTGTTCCCATCTTTCTCTTGTATTGGTCCGTGCGCCCCGTGCCGGACCGGGCATCGGCGCGTTCACCGCTCGCCAAATTGGGGCTTCCTAGTTTGTAGGGTGACGGTGCCGTGAAAGAGATTCCCAAATGAGGACAGGGGAGCGGTCACTCCAGGTAGAATGCTTCATGGAAACGTAAAAGTAGACGATGCAGAGGTCACCTGTGGCTGAAGGCCGCCGCGAGCTGCCATGGACAGAGCGTAGAGGGGTAGAAAAAAGACATGACTACACTCATTAAAAAGGCAGTTGAAGATTTAATCACATGTTTATGTAACAAAAGCAGGAACTTAACATGAATATTTTGAACATTTATATCGATGCTTGATGTAATGCTGTATATCTTTCAACATTTTTGAATATGGTGACATCAATGAATATTAAATATTTTGATATTATGTTTTTCAACGTTGCTCACTTAGCTTCCAGAGACTCGTTATCAGATAGCCAATCTTGATAACTGGCTATTATGCGTTCAGCCGTTCGGAGGACCCTTTTGTCAAAGCGGGTAGGGCACCGATATCACTTTGGAAATATGATACCGTGTTTCTGATAACTGATATCAGGTGATGCACTTTGACAAAAACAGCATATCAGCCAATTCTACGTCTGGTGATCCGCCTTAGAACGAAGGCTTGAAACGGAGTGTTTGTGCAGATCTGAGCGGCGGGGGAAGCTCCGTCTGCAGGCAGCCAGGGGTGCACCGTCAGCCCCCGCTCTCACATCGGTCTGGGGGACTGCAGGGGCCCCGGTCGGTGCATCTCGGCGGCCTGTTGCAGTTGTCAGCGCTCGGTAAATTCTCATTTGCACTGCGGACTTTGACCACACAAAGCCTCGTCAGCGATATGAAAGAGTGTTGATATGCAGGGGTAGGGGTTCGTCCCCAAGTGTTGAACCCCGAAAATCTAAACTGATTCAATCTGAGACCCTCCTGCTGTATTTAAAAGACGCAATAGAAAAAAAAAATCTCTTGTGTATTTATTAGGGTTTTTGTCTGAATTGGTTCCATTTTGATGGTTTCTAGTGTGTACAATACATTATATACAACCTACGGATTTGGTTAAAATGTATATATATTTGACTTAACATTCCAATAACCAATATCTGTCTGTTCGGCAACATATGCCTCAAATCGGGAAAGCCTCATGACCCCCCTGCCATCTCTGGGGTCTGGCTTCCCAGGTTGGGAATCACTGGATCATGATCCTGCTACTTAAAGGAAGTGGAGAGAGGGAAAAATAAGTTAAGCGGAAGAGTGGTGGCTAATGATCACTACAAACATGAAACAAAATGTTCTCATGACCTGAAGAACGCCCCACCACCCTGACTCTACCGCAACACCAGCGGAGTTTCCCCCTGAGCAAGGCCGCGGTGCGACGCTAACAACCCCACGCCGGAGCTTCCAAAGTGAGCGTCCTGCGTGTGCGCGGGCGTGAAACGACCCCGTCCTCCTCTGTCCCAGAGCGCCGCCGCTAAACGCCCGTCACAGTTTACCGCCGTGGCCTTCCGCGCCGGCTGACCTTTGTGGCGTCGGGTGCGTGCACGATTCACCGTCTGACACGCGGCGAGATGTGAAAGTGACTGCTTTTGAGTCACATAAGCTGCCCGTCGTTTCCAGGCTGTTTGCTGGTGTTTTATTTCTATCTGTGGTACTGCTCTGTCGTTCACTGCTGAATTTTTCTGCAAGTGTTTAAACATGTAGTTTCGTTGTTAGTATGTGTAGTCTCCAACAACTCCCAGAGGTCATGACATGACGCCAGTTTTATGGATGTGGGCGTATTTGCATTGTAGGTTTTTAAGTCCTTGGTCCATGTCCATAGTGCGGTCCATGGTATCTTCCATGGTATGGTCCATGTCCATGGTATGGTAGAATGTCCATGGTATGGACACTGACAATGGTATGGTCACTGTCCATGTTATGATCTATGGTTTGGTCCATGGTATGGTCCGTGTCCATGGTATGTAACATGGTATGGTCCATGTCTATGGTATGGTCCATGTCCATGGTATGGTCCGTGTCCATGGTATGTAACATGGTATGGTCCGTGTCCATGGTATGGTCCATGTCCATGGTATGGTCCATGTCCATGATAGGGTCCATGTCCATGGTATGATCCACATCCATGGTATGGTCCGTGTCCACGGTATGGTCTGTGTCCATGTTAGGGCCCATGTCCATGGTATAGTCCATGGTATGGTCCATGTCCATGGTATGTTCAGTGTCCATTTTATGGTCCACGGTATGGTTTATGGTTGGGTGCTTGGTATGGTCCGTGTCCATGGTAGGGTCCATGTCCACGGAATGATCCATGTCCATGGTACGGTCTGTGTCCACGGTACGGTCCGTGTCCACGGTACGGTCCGTGTCCACGGTATGGTCCATGTCCAGGCTATGGTTCATGGGTTGGTAACATGGTATCACTCATACAAAGCATTTTAGGCTGTACATTGGCTTCCAAGATGCACAGTGTTGTGATTCAAATGTGATTTTACAGACCCTGTTACAAAAAGTGACACACAAAATACAACCCCCCCCCCCCCGCACATTCACACACACAGAGACATGCACATACACACCAGGACCACGGGTAAGTGACCTTCAGCACATGTGGGCTGGCATTCAATTACCGCCCTGTCAGTGGCCGTCCAGCCCAGTGGCTGCATGCCCTTGATATTCCATCTCCACCCGAGTCTAGTCTATATTCCATTACATCCTCCGCGTTTTAAGCTTTGTCCAGCACAGTTTAGGGCTCACACTCTCGTCATCGCAACTACGCTCATTCCCCCCAGTACTCAGTCAAGACTTTTACCAACTATTTACTGCCTTGTGCTTTTTGCACGATCCAATGCGGGTCTCCACCACCACAGTCTGTGTTTTACAATATTAGCTTTACACCGTTATTATTCATGTTATGGTATGAATATTACGTCAACATAATTAAATATGGTGGTGGTGTCACGAAGAGGACAATGGAATTGGTGATGTCAAGATTGTGCTCATTTCGTCGGCGATATGTTCACATACAAATAAATGCGATTAACAATTAAATTGTCTTTTTTGTTCATTTCATGCCCTTACCATGCTCTAAGCCTACGGTAGTGTAATAATACACACCCACCCTATGAAGGAGAGCCATTTATTCACATTAAACGTCATTCATTTTCCTGAACTCAACTGATGGATTTCGCTATTTATTTACCGTAAAAAAACATTGGTACAGTTTTTGGAAATATATGATCATAGAATTAGAATTGTTTTACAGAGCTCAATGGGACCAAGTGATTGTTTTATGTGTCCCCCCCCCCCCCCCCCCCCCCCAATTTGGGAGACGTCGTTGGACCCCACTACTGTAGAAACACCAAAAGCTTCCTTCCGCTTGGATATAACCGCCCCCCCCGGGAGTTTATCCACGTTAAAAACCAGTGATGATCACCGGAGGCTCCATACTCCGCGAGACCTTCGTCAGCCTTTTTCGTAGCCCGTGGGTCGAAATCCCTCCTTTTAACCCTTCGCAGTCCGAGATGATTCACACGGTCGCCCGGACAGATGTGGATCGACTTGGAGCAGATGTCTTTTATTGACTAAGTGAGCGAAACAGAAGGGAATGCTCCGGGCATGACTAACTGGCAGTGGCATTTCCAGCGAACCTGCCCATTTAACCTTTGACAAACAATGAAGGATTACTCCCTCTGTATTGTACTTAGTACATGAGCTGCCTGCAATTTGGATAATTTATCTGACAGGTGCAGACTATGGAATCCGCTGAGTGAAACGGTGCCCGCCAGGAATTCATAGTCACCACGGCGGTAAATAATACGTTTGGGATATATGCGTCTGTATGCACAAGTATATACACACGTTCATAAAAGATAGCGGTCCTCGGGATTTATTGGATGTCTGATTAATGCTGATCCCACTCCACAGACTTCTGCATCAGCTGCTTTAGTTGTTCTCTGGGCCCCGCACTCTGTAACCTGAGTTGTCATGGCATTTACGGCTCCAAAGTTACGCCGGGCGGCTAATTTCTCCCCCTTTTTTCTTATGCGTCGACCCCTTAAAAACAACTATTGTACATTTGGAGATGGAGACCAGAGGATTTCCACCGGCGTCTCGTCGAGAGCGTGAATCTATTCCTGCCAAGGGCATAAATCCTTCATAAACTTCAGTGGGTCACTGTGTCTCCATTAAGAAAATGAACACGGAGAGGGGGGGGAAACCGCGGTGACCGGGCCTCCGCCAGACCGTTCCTTTGTGACGATCCCCCCTGTAAAGGGATTGGAGAATTATTAGGCGGGCAGTATATTAGTGGATGCCCTGACGGTCATTTTCTCTGTCAAAAAAAATAAACAAGAAAAAACCCCCCAAAAAAAAAAAACCCCGCCGAGGCCTGAAAATAACACGCCGGTGGAAACGTGAGCGCCGGCAAACGTCCGCGATCCGCAGCGTCTGCGTGGAAAAGTGGATTTGTGGAGCGCACGCTGTTGCGCCCCGAGGGTCTGTGTGTTGTGTCAAGTGACTCTACTTACCAAACAATGTGGGCAGTGTGATTTGTAGTGGAGTGGGTGATAGTGTGCTCCTTCCACATTTTCTACCACGGAGCCACAGTGTACGGTGCATATCACGACCGCAGGTAAAGATAAAAAACACATATCCCGTGGAAGAGCATTCTCCCTTTTCCCACTTTTTAAAAAGTTTTATTTCAATTTTTTTAATATCTATCCATCTAATATATCGCTGGCTGGTTCGGGTGCACACACACACTATCACATCCTGCGTTGGGTCTGTAAAGCAAATAGAATTGGGAAATAGAACTGCCAACAGGGTGAAAACATTTCACGGGGATTGATGTTGACAATGTTATAATATGTCGAAAAAACAAGGCGTCAAACAAAAACGTCGCAGAATTCAGGTTATTTGTGAAAAAAGGAATTTCCATTTGGAGTCGTTCCATTCAAGCTGCGGATTGTTTCGCCCGTTTGGACAAAACAGATTTTAAGGCACTTTAAGGTATTTCTCGCTCCATTCCAGTACTTTTGTGCATTTATTACACAATGTGAATCTCATTGTTCTCCCGTGCGGTGTGGCTGGAGACTGGCGTCCAAAAAAAAACATTGGTTTTGCCAATCCCAGTCGTGTTAAATGGTCATATGCTGCTGAGTGGATCATGTGTGTTTCTCTGAGTTGGACTTGGATGCTGAAGCTAAGCCACAGATTTTTTTTTTTTTTTTTTTCTCTCCTTCTCCCACTTCTTACTCGAGAGAAACAATGGCAGATTGGATTCCAAGAGAGGGCCCGTGACCGGCAGACCACATCTCCACTTTACACACACACACACACACACACACACACACACACACACACACAAAAAAGCGTAATTTGATTAAAATCTGCTCTGTTTGTATCCAAAAGCTGTGCGGAGGCTAAATCGAGTAAAGTGGATTAACTCCACCGCACAGGATCAAGCGGAATAAACTGGTAAAAACACCCGATGCATATGGCCCCGAGGGGGAGGAGTCGGGGCGCTCTCCAACATGTGGCTCTTGATTTGGGCCCTCTCCGAGAGTGGCGGCGGTGGCGGCGGTGGCGGCGGTGGCGGTGGTGGCGGCGGCAGTCGGTCAGGTAACAATTCTCATTTCACACAACGGTGATAACGGGGAAGCGGAGAAGCAGAAAAAACGCCACCTACAGCACGTCGCACACGGAACGTAATGTCGCCGTATCTGCCTCCGCGGCGCTGCTTTACCTCCGAAAAGGCAAAACCCACCAAAAAATAAAAATACGGCCTTTCTGTACGACCTGGTCCTTGACGGTGCAAATTAGCCCGTTAATGAACGCATTAAGTCATTCAGCTGGTGTTTCTCTGGGGTGACACATCAGCATGTTTCCTGATCCCCGAAGCGAGCCCCCCGCCCCGCCGCCGCCCCCCCAGAGGGTGGGCAGTCGTGCTCGCCGGGCCCTGACAGAGGAATTCCAGGGGGTTCAATGGAAGGCGGGGGTGGCAGCCGGAGAAAAATCCATTCCCCGAGCGAGCGTTCTGCTGAGGCAGGTGCGCCGACCTTTCAGTCATCTCATAGGTCAACGCTGGGCAACGTGCCTGGACGTCCGTGCCCCCCCCCCCCCCGGGCGGCGCTCATAGTAAGGCTCATCTTTTGCGGCGGCCGGTTCCGATCAATGGAGCCCCCGTGGCGGGCTGCTCACCGCCAAGCATCCAGCGGCGGATACGGGCGATAGATCTGGGAAGCAAAAGGAGGGCGGAGACGGGGGATAGGGTTTATTTACATGCATTCGTTAATGCAGAGATATCAGCTCACACAGGTGCTCAATGTGTCCTAAACCGAATCGATTTTTTTTTGCTCATTGCACGTTTACTTTTTCTCGTGACGGGCCTGAATCTCCACGCCGATCATTGTTTTTAAATTGCATACTTTGCTGTAATGACATTTTTTCTGCTAAGCTCTGCAGAGAGCCCGTGCAGCGGGATATTCCTCCGCTTTGTTCCCCAGTGCTGAAGAGACTCCTTTCTTCTGTCCTCCCTCCCTCCCTCCTACCCTCCCTCCCTCCCTCCTTCCTTCCCAGGTGCCCACGGAGTGAGAGAGGAGCCTCGGTTTGTGACGGCCCGCGCCGGAGAGAGCGTGATCCTGGGGTGCGACGTGTCCCCTCCCCTGGACGGCCAGCAGCCCCCCTACGTGGTGGAGTGGTTCAAGTTCGGAGTGCCTATCCCCTTCTTCATCAACTTCCGTTTCTACCCTCCTCATGTGGACCCCGAGTACACTGGTAGGAAGGCAAATTGACTCACTTCAACCTCTCGTAGTCAGACTGTGGAGCCTGTAGCGCCGCCTTAGTGGGGAGAGAGGGGGAACTGCAGAGGGTGTGAGAAAATAAAAGATTTACGTGTTTACTTCTGTTTCTACCCTCCTTGTGTGAGCTGTTGGTAAGAAGGAAAATTGACTTATACCACTGGTATTCAAACTGTGGCGCCGCCCTAGTGGGGCACAAAAGAATTGCAGCATGATAAAATAAAATATTTAATTTGAATATATATGAATTCAGTTATTTGAGTTTGTTTGAGTCTTCACTTTAAGCTTTCAAAGCACTAATTAAAATTTGATGAATTTATTTAAAGTTTCCAAATCTAAAAGGAGAATAGTAAGCCCTATAATTAATCAGAAAAAAAAGTTTGAATACCATTACACTATATACAGTGTGTCTAAAATAAAACTGGAAACCGATACCTGATTCTTATATTTAAAATTGTACAGAACGCACCGCAGGTTCGAGTTTGCTCGGTGAAGTCATGTTTTGCGGTACGTTTTGCGCTAACCAATTTGCTGCACATTCAGACGACGGCAGGAAAGAAAGACGCGACGTAAAAAAGACGCTTCATTCCACCCTCCACTTAAACTTAAATATTGTGTTTACTAATTATGTGGATTTCAGCAGCGCATAAATAAATTGGGGCAGTCGCTCGGCATTACTAATCAAATTTTCCCGACATTTTAATTGTTATTTATAGATTTCCCTTCAGCGCTTTGGACCTAATGAGGAGGTTTTGGCCGAGAGCTGTGCTTTCACGGATGCCCAGCAAAATGTACGACAGCGTTAATGTGCGATGTACATTTAGCCCCAATCCTAATTCTCAGAGAAGCCAGATTACAGGAGCCAGTTTGTTTTTCTGCGTGATCCCATGTGCTTCCCCTCGTATGGCCTCTGAGCCAAGGCCACGCTGCACTTTAGCCTTTATGTATTGTTTCAGAGACCCGGGGTCGCCGGGAAATGATCCCCGGCGTGGTGCTGTATTGCTCACATGGTTCGATCTCCGTGACCACAACCTTTTTTTTTTTGGAATAGATTCACAGTGTTTGCAATAGTTGTTGCAAAACTTAATGTGACCTAATGTTACAGCTAGCTCCATGTAAAAACTGGTTATAAAGTACACGTATACTCTGTGTAGACTACATGTTTTTTTGAAATACCCATATAATTGTAATATCGTTTTTATTATTATTACCTTTGTTTTTATTTTATTATTTTCATCATCATCATTATTGTTGTTGTTATCATTATGAATAGGCGTCCATCCCGTAGGGGCGTTCCCCTATTGTAATCTTTCGGATTTTTATAATTTTCGCCTGAATTTTCCGGGCTGAAAGTGTCGGGAACAGACCGACCGCTGGAGCCACGGACGGGGTTGAGGTGTCGTTAGAACCGATACGTCACAGACATCTCGTGGTTCGAGTGTCATCCAAATCGATCGACATACGGAGCGGATATTAGTGAAAAACCGAGGAAATTTAACCGAAAGTCGCCGAACCCTCGTGGCTCACCGACACGGGTGAGATTTAGAATCAGACGCTTTGTGACATCATCAGCCAATTTACTCTAAGTGTGCAGGTTGTGGTTCTGAGTGTCCATTCGCGTAGTGCGCGGTGCGTGGTTAAGAGTCCATCACTCTGTAGTGGTAAGAGGTTACAAGCTAGGTGTGTGTGTGTGTGTGTGTGTGTGTGTGTGTGTGTGTGTGTGTGTGTGTGTGTGTGTGTGTGTGTGGATGAGTGTACCATCTTGCCTGGTTGATGTCTGCGGGGACATTCCATTGATTTTTTATCTCTTTGGTCTTTTTGTAAATGAAGACATTCTATTCGGATCTAACCCCGTGCTGCACGTGGCCTTGTGGTCCTCCTTACTTTGCAGGATTTGCGGAAGTCGTAAGATACAAAATCGGCGAGTCCATGATGAGGCCATATTCTCGGAACGAATCTGAAAAAATTGTAAATGTAAATACGTGTAAATAATCACGTTAAAACGTCAACCGTTTTCACCGGTTTTTGTCCACAGAAACTCGTGACCGCATCGAGTGGAGTCCACCCCGACTGTGGGAATGAGTGATGCGTTCATGTCCTAGAAACTAGAGCCCATGAAATTGTGATTAGTAACAGAAAGACGTCAACGCTTTCCGGATTTCATGGAACTGTAACCTATCGAAAATGTAATCGACAGAAAAATGATTTACAGTCTTCATAAATTGAACACCATCGGAAAGCAGAAAAACAAAAAACGCAAAAGGACATAAAGAACGGCTAATTATCAATGACAGGAAGCAATCAATACTCAGCCAACATCACCCAGATGCTGTAAAAAAATTAGGTCAAACCTTGAATATAATACAAAATTATTCGGAATGGAAAAAGAACAACAAGATGCCGTTGTCAACAAAAATAGTCAATGTTGGTGGCGAAGACAGAGAATTACTGAGAGTGTTATTTCGGTGACGTGACGATGGTCATGAAGCTCAGCCTTTGGGAAAACCAAATGAAGATGCTGAGGGCCGTGTCTTTCTAACAAGTCCAAAGAACATGATCATTCTACCGAGATCCCACGTACAAGTCGCAGATAATGAAAGTGACGTCAAACTCCCAGAAGAGGAATCGTTAGAAATAACGCTCATAATAAAATCCACTAATCTGACAAACAAACATGTGTGCATCAAGTGAGGGGGAAGCCAGGAAAGTTTCGACAATGACCATGAAGACCACACTCGTTGTAATAGATTCCAACTCAAGGATAAACACTACTGCAACATCAGTGGCACTCTAGAATTTAATAATTTTTACTTAATTTCGCCATCCAGCGACAATTTATGACAGGCCAATTTATGACCTCCGTGTCAGCTACACCAACAACAGTATGGTGACTGCCATGACCAAAGTAGAAAAAAATGGAAATTTTGTAATTAGCTACAATATAAAAAGATGGGTTTTACAGAACTTCAATGACTTGTAACGGCTACAAAATACAAATATTTGACCTCACTACGGAAAATCTTCAAAATGTAATTTGTCACTTACACAACTAAAATGGACCCTGTGTATTGCTGCCTTCAGCTATATTTATTATTATTATTATTATTATTATTATTATTATTATTATTATTATTATTATTATTATGTTTCTTAATTGTAGTTATTTTTATTCTGTTCATTCATTATTTCTATTTATTCCAAATTGAATCCAAACACTCACCGTCTCAAAAAGTTCAATTCAAGTCTTCTCTGAAAGGCAAGAAACCTCTGACGGTATGAGATGTGCAATAATGTTTTATTCACTCACTTAAAACGGCCGCACAATTATTTAAAAAAAATCTGTGTTCCGCGCCGCCAGATGGAGGAGGAAAGAAGGATTTTCAAACCCGCGGAGGAGAAGTTAGGCTTAGAATACACATGCCAGGTCGCCTCTCTCACATGCTCTGTTTATTTACCAAATACTCAAGGTCACGTTGCCAAGCGTTCAGCCGAGACTTGTGCGACCTTCTATTTCTTTATTTCCTGGCATCCAAATAAACAGTCTGAGGCTATTTTTACACGCAGAGCCCCTAAAACATAAGGTTGGTTCCCTCTGATGTCGACAAAAAAGACACTTTTCCACAGGACAGGACAGGAAAGGACAGGACAGGACAGGACTGACACGTTTTTTTTGTTCCAAAAAGACCCCAGAGCTCGGAGCACCCTTTTACTTCTATTGCCTCATTGTTTTAACCTTAGATACAAATGTTACTTGGGTTTGAGTTTGCTCTGGACTTGGAAAAGGGTTGCAACACGTGAATCTCACAATGAATATTTTGCTCTGACCTTGAGGCTGGTAACATACTGTAGTGGACATGAACTGAGATATAGGTTTAAAAAAAAAAAAAAAGTAGGATTTTATTGAATACAAAACATACGGGTTCTCCCTAAACTTCCAAAATGGAGAAAATAACTAATCACCACGAAAAGAGAGGGAGACGGACAGGCTTCAATTGCCATGTCTAAATGATCTCCACTCATTTGTATTGATATTTTTAGAGAGCAAAGGTTGCATTTCAGTATTTCAAGTCATCTTCGCTAATTAACAGCAGTGTTTCCATTTTTCTTTTTGGTTATCATCACATACCTGTAAATATATTTTACAACAAGATTATTCACACTCATCCGTTTCCTGATCGCGTATACGACTTAAGCTATTTCAAACCACACGATCTTATGTCATTGACCTCCCGTACTACTTCAAAACTCCAAGATCTTGTGTCGCCGATCTCCCGATGCTATTTCCAACGACAAGATCCGCTGGAGCATTTTGAAGCATTTTGTCCCGATGTGGAGCATTTTGTTCCCGATCTCAGACATTTGTCTGGGACTGCCTGATCCGGGCAAATATCCCGTCGCCTGAACAAGGCATTACTTGCATATTTTGCAGTTTTTAGATTCAAGATTCAAGAGGTTTATTTGTCACATACATATACATACGTTCATACATATATGCAGTGAAATATCATGGCAATGCACACGGAGATTATGCACAATAAGTTCTGAAAATACTATGGGATTGTTTACATTTCTGTTTTTCTGTCGAGGACAACACGGGCGAGTCGCTCCATCGGGGTAAAGGAGTGGGGGGAGAGCTCGGTTAAGATGCGTCAGATTGGGTCTGGTGGTTTGTTGGTCTTTATTATGGTCCTGATGCAGAGCGCTGTATTTACCACTCTGCTCTCAGATCCATATTGAAGTATAGCATACTTCTGGGAGGGAGCTGCCAGACATTTTTATTAGTGCAACTGTATACTTTCCCATGGCGGGCGGCGGTGGCGGCTTTCTTCTTCTTCGTCTTCTTTGCTTGTAGAGATGAACTTTTCACATGATTTCGCATCTCTTTCAGTTTTTGCCAGTTTGTCCCGCAGCTAAATGGAAATTACAGCGTTTATAAAACATCTATTTCCGCAAAGACGCGATCAATAATTCAGATGTGAGATGTGGCTTGTGAAGTTTTATGGCAGCGTGGCTCCCGTTTTGGGATGAGCTGTTTCTTAAAGTAATCACCTCGCGTCTCCGGGAAAACTTTTTTGGTTCAAATGGAGCCAGAAAAACTTTCTGCACAATGTTGAAAATTGACAAAAAAAATGTTGAGTTGTTTAGTTATTATTATTATTATTGTTCATTGTGATTTATCTTTTAAACGATGGAGGCAGGCGAATGCAAAACAGCGCCGGTTGGTGTGTATTTATTACAGTTTTTTTTAACAAAAATGTGGCTCGTGGGCCAAAGGGAAAATCATACACACCGCACCCGCATCGCTCTCACTGCGGGGAAAAGCAAAACCTAAGCGACTTCCTGGTCCGAGTTTGGACGAATCAGCGGAGCACCTCCGTTGATTCACCTGATCCCCAGCAGCTGAGCGGCCCCGGGATGGGAGCCCGCACCGCCGGTCTGCAGCGGCGGCTTGACCACGCCCCCTTGGCCCGCCATAGCTACATACATGCGGTCACGTAAATAAAGTTTATTATTATTATTACTTTCTTTTTTATTATTAAGATGGAGATAAAAAAATGAAATAAAAATGAAATATTTTGGGGGAATAGAGGATAATTTTAATCCAATATAATAAAAAATGACAATTTTGTTGCATTTTATCAGCTGAGTTGAGGAAATTTAACTATACCCATTTTTTTGTTTTTGTTCAATAAAAAAATTATTAATCAATCAATAATTATTATTATGCCATATTAAGCTTATATTGTGATCATGAAAGAAAACGCAATAGAATTTTTTAATCGACTAGTTGTGTGACAATTAATCGTCAACTGGTGCAATGGAGGAAAAATCTCAAAAAGTGGAAGAACTCCATGTGGCTCCAAGCAGCCTCACAAGAACACGTTATTTTCTTGTTTCTATGTTGGAACATATAGTTTTACCTATGGACACTTTGGGACCGAAACGTGAACGACAAATAAATAAGGGGCGTTGTTCCGGCAGAAAGTGTCAAATGGAGTTCGTCTACTTCTTCAGACGATAAAGCCTCAACTAAAACTTCCTGACGGCGACAGCCCCACCAGCCCCGCCCGACCCTTATCTTATTAGCCTGCATTGGGATACTGAACCTAAAAAAAGGAGGTATTTTACAGCCAATTGAAGTATTCCATACTGTTCCAGCTGAAGCTCTGTCTTATCAGTCAGAAGATCCCGGTTCAAACCTCAGTAATTGACCGGCTCTGAAGTTCCCCGAAGGAAAGAGAATCTCCGCCATCGCTTCGTCCTCACACAGTCCGGTGCTTCGACATCCTCAGAATCAGAATCAGTTCATTCCGCCCCGGTCATTTACATGTACTAGGGAATTTGTCATGGTGAGGTGTTGTGCATGTCTCTACTGGCTATTAGCATTTAAAAAGTCTGGGGGAAAAAAAACTGAGAATAAAATCGAATAAAAAAGTGAAATAAAAATAAAATTTAAATCGTCAAATATATACAAAAAAGTACAGAAAGATGTACAGAATGTACAAAATGCGATACCATGCACAGGATAAATTACTGTTACTCTTGCTTCAGCGTGCACGCAGCCTGTACGCAGTGTGTACGCGCTGTGTACGCGCCGTGTACGCGGAGTGTATTGGCTCCTAATGTCAGCAGCACCGTTGCAGCGCTTGACAGATAAGAGTCGAGGTCGATCACTGTACCTTTCACACCAGCTACTCCACCCACAGCACCATCAGCTCTTCAATATCCAGGGCAAAAAATAGACCTGACTTCTTATAGACAAGCTTCCTTTTCCTTTTTTTCCTCCTCCTCTTCCTCCTCCTCCACTCTGCTTTATTGCATTTCTGTTCAGAAAAACAGTCAGTTTTACCCAAATTATAGCGGTGGAGGTGGAGGTGGTGGAGGTGGAGGTGGTGGGTGGTGTGTCTGTCCATTGACTCCTATCTACGGTGCAGGAGAAGCCGAGGCAATGGGGCTCACGCATCCACCTTCAATGCGTCAGCCCCGGCTCTCAGACGTGAAGCCACAGGACTTACTGTGCCCCCACACTTGAAAGTTTTTGGGGGGAAAAGGAAAATAATAACAATAAGAAAAAACCACTGTCGGAAACAGGCGTCAAACGGAGCAGGAGCAAATGGTCCTGGCGTGTGGGGCCGTCAGAGCGTTGGGCTGGAGGCTGGGAGACGGACAGCTCAGCCCAGGAAGAAGACTCCACCACCTCCACTTCCCTGAACGTGACTTCCTCCCCGTCCGATTCCAATTTATCCTGAGGTCTGACATGAGAACAACAATAAGAAAACAACCCGAGAGGTGGAGGGGCTGAGGTGGATGCTGTCAAATTGGTGCTGGGGGATGGGCTTTTAAGCATTTGCAGCAAATACTTCTAATTTAATCTGCTTGATGAATTGATGAATAAATATCTTTTTCAGTACTTATTGCTATCTATTACTATCTATTATGGTACAATATATTATTTATAACTATCCATTACTATCTATTACATTACCATATATTACTTATTACTATCTATTACTATCTATTACTTATTACTATCTATTGCTTATTACTATCTATTACTTATTACTATCTATTACTTATTACTCTCTATTACTTTCTATTATGGTACAATCTATTACTTATTACTATATATTACTATCTATTACTTATTACTGTCTATTAGTATCTATTACTTATTACTATCTATTACTTATTACTGTCTATTTGTATCTATTACTTATTACTATCTATTACTTTCTATTATGGTACAATCTATTACTTATTACTATCTATTACTATCTATTACTTATTACTGTCTATTAGTATCTATTACTTATCACTGTCTATTACTATCTATTTTGTATTACTGTCTATTACTTATTACTATCTATTTCTATCTATTACTTATTACTATTTATTACTATCTATTACTTATTACTATTATGTTACTATCTATAACTTATTACTATTTATTACTCTCTGAGGGGCAGCTTTCCTCTGGCCACTTGCCACAACGTTTTGAATTTTACCTTTATCATGCAATAACATCTGCACTTTGTTATAACTTGACCCGATGTAGGATATTTTGCCTTTATCATGTAATAACACCTGCACTTTTTAATAACGTGCCAAAATGTAATGAATTTGAACTTCATGACCTAATAGCACCTGCAGTTTGCCATAACTTGCCAAAAATGCAACAAACGTGTCCTTTATTATACAGTAAGAGCCTGCAGCTTGAAATAACCTGCCACAATGTCATACATTTGATCATTATTATGTAATAACACACACATTTTGTAATAACTTGCCACATTTTGTAATAATCTACATAAATGCAGTGTTTAATGCGTACTGCAGCAGTTACAACTTTTTAAGATGACTATGTACTAATTCAATGCATTATGCAGTAACACACAAAAATTGTTATTATATTAATATGAATAAATAAGATAAAAGTATGCTCTGTCAATTTTCAAATCAAAAATAAAAGCTGTAATACACTGGGATGATATTGTTGTTACACTCTCTGAATCCCAGGTGCTAAATAAGATCCTTTTTAAAAGGCATCTGACGATTACTTCAACATGCCTGCTCTTATTTTAGAACATTGTCATGGGTTCCAAATAATGAGAATTATTGTCATTATAATTATAACCGGTATGTTGAGCTGATGAACTCTCTTCACTGAACAGGAAATAAGGAGCAGAAAGGTAGAAGAGGGAGCGCAGCGTTTGTTCCGTCATTGTGTAGCCGCAGCGGAGCATCCCGGTCGAAACCCGTTTGGGAAAAGCTGTTTTGAAAGCTTTTTTTTTGTGGAACGTTGTAATCGTAGAACCTTTGACAGGAGACAAGACCCTTTTAGTTTGTGTTTTATAACATTTTTATGTTTCCCCATCGGGTGGTAAACAGGGAGCCTTATAAACCCGATTGCTTGACCTAGTCAATAAAAATAAAAAAAACAATCAAGTCAATGAGTCCCGTTCCATAACTGTACAATTCAGAACTCCCTTCAGATTTTAACTCGTATCAAGACCGCTCAGATGTGCTTAACCTGAATCTTTTCAAAGTTCCCAGCGCCGGTCCGGGTTCACAACAAACGGCTTTGTTAGTCAGCGTTTGGGGAAAAGGTTTTTCCGGGGGAGGCTCTAATCCCTCGGCCCACGTCTTCCTCTCCCCCTCTCTCCCAGGCCGAGCCTCCCTGTACGGGAAGGCGTCGCTGCAGATCGACCCCGTGCGCTCCGAGGACCAGGGCTGGTACGAGTGCCGGGTCCTGATGCTGGAGCAGCACTCCGACACCTTCCACAATGGCAGCTGGGTGCACCTCACCGTCAACGGTGAGTCCCCCCCCCCCGGGCCAAAAAAACCCAAGTCCCAAATCCCAGTCCGGAAAATTTGAAAGTCCCACACCGGGATTTTGAGTCGACCGTGTGGATTTGGTCATTAGATCCATCCCAGAACCCAGAGGTCCAGCTGATGAGTGCTGATGGAGGAAGGGAAAACATGGAAACAAATTAACAAGGTTCATTTCGGAGCCTGGAATTTTCCACCATGTGCATCTGGATTTATTGTTTTGGTGTTTTAGGTATTCCATTGAATTCAGCAGCCACATCTATCTATCTATCTATCTATCTATCCATCTATCTATCCATCTATCTATCTATCTATCTATCTATCTATCTATCTATCTATCTATCTATCTATCTATCTATCTATCTATCTATCTATCTATCTGTCTATCTATCTATCTGTCTGTCTGTCTGTCTGTCTATCTATCTATCTATCTATCTATCTATCTATCTATCTATCTATCTATCTATCTATCTATCTATCTATCTATCTATCTATCTATCTATCTATCTATCTATCTATCAATCTATCTATCTATCTATCTATCTATCTATCTATCTATCTATCTATCTGTCTGTCTGTCTGTCTGTCTGTCTGTCTGTCTGTCTGTCTGTCTGTCTGTCTGTCTAGATAATACTTTATTCAAAGTTTACAGCGGCTCAGCAAGGCGGTGTGATACAGGGATACACTAAATACACAAAGTAATATTTTTTTTCACTTATTCATGTATATTATCAACTATATATACAGTACCATATACCATATGTATATATTCAACTTAAAAATCAGTAATGTAAATAATAAAAAAAAGACAGTTTGACATCAAAGAACACGTCCAGCAGTCTTTTGTCAGACTGCTGTGTCTCACTATATGTCGATGGTGTATTTCGGGTATACAACAAAAACAAAGAATAATGAATAACAATTCCTCTCTTAATATTGTTTGTTGCGTTTATTTTTATTTTTTTTTGCTTTTTGTTGTGGTTCCTGTGCCGGGACAAAGTAGGATAAGTGTTTAAGATTGGCCGCTGATCCAGAAGACTCCTGGCTGCTTAGGATAGCGGGGAATAGGGATTTGATGGCGTCCTGTTTGAGGCGGTTCCGGTCGGGACCGTCCCGTCGTCTGGGAGCGATCAATCTGATGAGCAGGCGGAAAAAAGAAACAAAAAAAAACTTGCAACTTTGCATTTCCCGGGACGGCCCCGGCGGCTCGAAACACCAGCCCCCCCATGATGTGGGAGGTTTCGCTGGTGTGGAGCGCCGAGCGGAACTGTCACCGCCATACCCACCGAGTTTTTATCAACTCTGAAATGAAATGTACATGTTTACGGGTTGGAAGGCATCTGAATGAAATGAAAGCACCGCTGCACGGCTGCCAGTGCGGGATAAACGCTGCAGTCGCTGCAGGAAATGGGTGCGTTTCAGAATACTTTTTGTATTTTCGTACAGTGTATCTTTTGTATTTTCTATTTTCATTTTTATTTTGTTTTAGCTGTTGTCAACATTTTTCTTGTTAGTTTCCCTCTGTGCATATTTTTTTGTGGTCATTGCTGTTACTTTAGTTTGCGGGTGGAGGAATATTCTCATTCGAGATGTGGGGTTAAAAATGTCATGAAAATCAGTTTTTGACGTATTGTTATCGCGGCCATGACAAAGTGATGTTTTTTTTAATTTTTTTATCTCACTGCTTGACATTCTGATAAAGATGCAACATTTGGACTCAAGGGGCAGCTGAACATTGCATTTCACAATTTGCAATTGAATAATCCGTGCACATTTCAAGAAGATGTAAATTCAGAGAAATCACAATGATTGTTACGTAATGTCGGCAATCAATATAAATAAATCATCAATATCAATTTGTAGGAAAGCAATAGAAATTAAATTTGACAATATAAACAAATAAGTAAAAAAAGTCATTTTATTTTTTAAATTCTACGTACTGTATATATTTCCTCCCCTGCGATTACTTTGTTGCCCGTCACTGTTCCCGAAAACACAGAACACAGGCAGGTCAATGGCAGAGAGAAGGAGGAAAATGGGCTCATCATTGGCTCTGCAGACGCAGCACAGGAGGCACCGGGTTTTTATTTCTTTCAATTAGGAAACGTAGGAAAGTAAATAAATCTTAAATAAAAACACACTGTTTTTATTTATGTTGCTTGGAAAACGGGGAAGCGCTCCACTCTCCGCGCCCTGCTCTGATCACTCCCTCCTCATTACGCATTTGAGGGCATTGGGGTGCAATGGCCCCCTGTTGGCGAATCTCGTGTCCCCCCCCACCCATCCCCAAATGCAGAGGGAAGGAGCGGAGCGTAGAGCTTTCGAGTTTAATAGGAATTATGAAACCGTTTTTGTCAGCGTTTGTACCGCCTTTTTTTGTGCGATACATTATTCAAAGCTTCAACGAGTTGCTCTTGGAGTGTGTTTTGAAAACCACCGACTGCTGCTCGTTCAAGGCATCGCCGCCTTCGGACGCCGGGACAATAATAATAATTATAATTATAATGTCAAAATGTATTTCACAGATCACTGGAGAGTCTGGGCGTGACGCCTCTTGTAAAATGCTCTTCGGTTACCACCAGCTCTCTCGAGACGATGGTGCTGTTCTCCGCGCAGTTACCACCAGCTCTCTGCAGACCCTAATGATTTCACTCTAACCGCGTGTGGCTATTGGCGCTGGCAAGGAGGCACATTTGCACAGAAAGGAGCAGATTTTGCGGGAAATGCATGAATCACACCTCATTTAAATACGCACAAATTGCAGCGGCGCATCGAGACGCTATTTACGTGGCCGCGCAGTGGGAGGTGTTTTTCACCGCTTGCTGGTGCTTTGTGAATTAGACGCTCGATTTTTCTGTCATTTGGGCCGGTTCAGCGGCCGCAGAAGCCGCGCAATGCTTTTGTGAATTCGAGCGTTATTTTAGATTTAGTAATAGTATTTAATTCCTAATTGAAGGAAACAAAAAAAGCCCTGTGCTTCCCGTGCCGCGTCACGCTTGGCAACTTAAATTGTGTGTGTGTGTGTGTGTGTGTGTGTGTGTGTGTGTGTGTGTGTGTGTGTGTGTGTGTGTGTGTGACTCTGTGTGTATGTGTTTGTGTGTGTGTTTGCGTGTGTGTGTGTGTGTGCGAATGTGCGTGTGTGCGTGCGTGTGTGTGTCTGTGTCAAGATGAATGCCTCGCCTTATATCCTGACCACACCTCGTCAATATTCCCGCTCCTCGCTCTGCTCTCATGTTCACCGTGCCCTCCATGAAGGTTTGCTATCGGTGAAAAAGCCATTTTCCCACAAATTCACAGACATTTGGCAGATTAAAAGACCATGAGGGCAAACATGGAACTTGTCTTAACGAGCCAACAACACACAATGTTAGACACACGCACGCACGCGCCCACACACACACACACACACACATTCACACACGTACCCTAGTGGGTGTGTCCATGTAGCTCTAAGGTGGTGCTACTATCTGCATTTAAAGACTGTTGTACACTGTGAAAAATAAACATCAGTGCACTTGGAGTCATTGGATCAGCTAAAAAAAAAAAGCCCACATCGGTAAAAAATATTCAATATTATTTTTGGGGTTTCCGACCTTTAAATTAAGGAATTAAAACGCACATTTCAAGTGGTCGAAACCTTAAAATATAGTGTGTATAGGTTCAACAAATGGGAGCCATTTTTCTCTGAGTCGATCCTCCCGATGGAAGGATGTTTATTAGAGTGTCTATGAAGGGGAGTGTGATATTTAGATCCAGTCTTTTTTTTATGTCGATTCTCCCAATGGGGTATTTTTTGAAGCTCTCAGAGGGGTCTCTGTGAAGGGAGAGTTTGATATTGAGATCTTTAGCCTTTTTTTTTTTTTTTTCCTTTTATTTATTTTTTTTCCGTCGTCTCTAAAAGACTTTCTTTGAGCGGGACGGAACACGTGCCACCATCTTCTGGCCACACACACACACACACACACACACACACACGGACACACACACACACGCGCGCACACACACAGACACACACAAATACACACACTGCCACACTGCTGCTTTGAGTTCCTGTGCGCCGGCCGCCACTTCCTGCCAAGTGGACAGGGGATCCATGCCCACTCGGTGGCAGGTGTCAGATGGCGGGGCCCCGTGCCCGAAAAAAGACAGTAAGGCCACTCTGTGCGATCCCTCTCCGTCTCCTCTCCTCCTTGTCTCGTCTCTCCTCCCCTCCTCCCCCTTCTCTGCTCTGCTGCAGTTTGGCGATCACTGAGCTTTTCAGGGATTGCAGTAAATAGGGAAGAGGGAGAAGTTGTGTGTTCCAACAGAAAAGGCGGCGGGGGGCGGGGGGACGGCGGGGGTTCTTTTTTTTTTTTTTTTTCCTCCTCACACTTTCACTTTTAAGTCCTTTCCTCTTCTCCGCTCCTCTCTTCTCTTCTTCTTAATCCCGCGGTATGTTAATCAGAGTTTTGCAGAGATTTGGGGGGGAAGTGAGCAGCATCAGAGAGGTTGGAAGCTCCCTCGCTTCCATCACAGTCTGTGGCTCCTGTGGATGTTTAACCAGTGGAAAGAAAGAATAATTTATTTACTATTGATTTATTGATTTATTTTTACTTTTGGGTCACTTCTATTTTTTTTTTCTATATTTTTGTTTCTCTGTTTTTTCTTAAGTATATTATATTTAGGTTTTATAGGTAAAATATAACGTATATTAAGGTTAGATTTCTTTGTTTAACATTACATTTAGTGTATAATTTTGTCATATTTTATTGTATACAGTTAACCTTTTGTTTATTGTATGTTTCCACATTTTCCATATATTGCCATTGTCTTTTTTATATTTTCTATTCCATCACTTTTTTATTATTGTGATTATTATTCTTACCTATTTGAGGTAAGCTGTTGCTGACACTGCACTTTCCCTCCGGGGATGAATAAAGTATCTATCTGTCTATCTGTCTGTCTGTCTGTCTGTCTGTCTGCCTGCCTGCCTGCCTGCCTGCCTGCCTGCCTGCCTGTCTGTCTGTCTGTCCATCCATGACATTTCTGAAAAAAAATGTGACCATTCAGCAACTTACTAAAACAACAGACAAACCGAGTTACAAAATAAAAGTGGTAAATGAAATAAAAGGCCAAGCTCTTCTCCTGGTATTCAGGGCGTCTCCCTGCAGTGTGCATGTGAGACATGAACCTACGGACGGTGTGGATCGGTGGGAAGTGGAGCTGTGGGAAGTAGGGCGAGAATGTGAAGCCTGTCTCTGTGTTTTGTTTAAACAATTCCCAGGCCTCCCGAACCAACCATGGAGATACCTCCTCGACTATGCAGCATTTACTTTTTCTTTTGGTTTTTGAAAAAAAAAAAAAAAAAAAAGTATTACAAAAAGAAAACATAGAATAAAAGTGGAGACTGTACTGGCTCCTTTTGCCACTTTAAAGAGGAGAAAAAAGAAGAAAATAATTGAATAAGAAAAAAATATATATTAAAATAAAAATGTATAAATTTAATAAGAAATGTTAACGATAAAAACGAATGTAATGAAATAGTTAAAATGACAATGAAAAAGAACAGATCCCCAATCCATCATACCCCATCTCTTTTGAACCTAAACCAACAATACTATAATGTTAGGTTGTTATATGTTTTATTTACTTTTATTTTGAAAAACTGGTTCCAACTGTTTCATGTGGATGTAGTGACTCTAACGCCCACGGGTCACGCAACCATACAGCTGTTGTGAGACTAAATCAAAGAAAAATGTCACTTCCTATACTACACATCCTATACTCAACCTTTTCAAATTAAAAACATTCTGAATTTACGCAATAAAATTGAATACATTTGAAATCAGAGGGGTTCAAATCTTAAATTATTTTTGGATCGTGACTTAATGACTAAGGACAAATGTGGATCCTGAGCCTAGACACCTCATGATATCCACAATATATAATATAATAATATTATCATATTATTATATTATAAATATATATATTATATTATATTATATTATATAAATAATATATTATATTATTCTCAAGAAATAATGATTGAAGATCATTTTCTGAGGAATTCAAGATCCTTCAAGGTCTAAATCAATGACCCGAAAATAAAATTGAGTATAAAATTCACTTATTTATAATGAAATGCTTTTAGCTTGTTTGCCTTTTATTATTACTATTTTATTGCCTTCTATTGATGCAAAGCACTTTGAGTTGCAGGTTGTGTATAAACGGTGATATACACATAAAGGATATTATTATTACTGTGATATAAAAACGACAGTATATATATTCTTCCTTCTATCGTATTTTACATTTGGAACGGTCAACTCAGCATTTTGGCTCCCTTTGTTTATGGCGTGCAGGTGCCCTGGGAGCGGTCTGGAGCGTGGCACCACTCCCACTGGCCGCCAATGACCCACTTGTGCCGCCATAACTCCCTTTAAACCACAGACACAGAGGCACTTTGAGCCTCCCCAAAATCACTTTGAAATATTGAGAGCAGCCGGGGCACCAGAGACTCCACGCTGCAGTTTGTCAGCTCGGAAATCCCAGATGAGGAGCATCGAGTTTAATGTATGGATATGAGGGAAGCTGGGAAACATTCCGAAAAAACAAAAAACAAAAAATCTCTATGTTTAATGCACTTGTCCCACAAGGTGTTTATAAACACCTAAAAACAACATCATTAAAGTGGTAATCTGTGAAATTATTGTGTTTCAAAAAAATCCCACATTTGATATTTATCCCATATTTATGTAGCTGGTACCAAAGAAACTGCCATTGAATATGTTTGCGTTATGTTTGCACTCCTCTATATGCTGTTTCCATTGTTGGTGGCGGGGTCCGCCTTTTCCATGTTCTTTATATTTGTGTGCTCCCTGTCTGGACGTGAGCTTTGGACGTACCATAACAACTAGTCTGTCATTTTGTGATTTCGTTAATGAATGTTGGCTTCATGCTGATGGACCCTTTTCTCAACGTCACACCCTTCAATACGTCTTTTTGGAACATGGAATGTGGAAAAATATAGAAAATACAAAAGAGGGATATATTTTATATACTTTTTTCCCATTACATGTTTCTTCACTCTGTTCTTCTTTATTTTGTGTATTTTTTTTCTGTTCAACTGGAACATTTTTAGAATATCAATACATACTGTATATATACTGTAATATATACATATATACTGTACATACAGTATATATATATACGTGTTGTGGGGCTGGGAAATATATCAATATAATATCAATATTGTGATATGAAACCAGATATCTTCGGGGATTTTGGTTATCGTAACATCTTGATTGTCGAATCTCATCTTTTCATCAAGTATCCTCATCGATCTAGAGGTATTCTTCAAAAAATATTTATACTTCGCTTTATACTTTCGCCCAATAGGTTAATAAAACTTTTGATTTCATCATACTTTGATTGCAATATTTACTTGATGATTGTTTTTAATGTTTTGGGGTTTTTTTTCCAGCCCCTCCTTCCTTCACTGCAACACCGCCCCAGTACGTGGAGGCTAAGGAGGGGGGCAACACCCAGCTCAGCTGCTCCGCCCAGGGAAACCCCAAACCAACCATCAGCTGGCTGCGTGAGGGGGAGGAGCTGGTCACCAACACCAAATATTCCGTAAGAAAACTCCGAAACGCGATAACCTATTAATGTGTAGTTATGTTATTATTATTTTTTTTTGTTTGGGGAAAGTCTGGACCGATAAATTCGGAGTTAGAAAAAAAAAAAAACCCGGGGTGCTTTAATTCCGCCGGGCTAATATTCATTTATTCTATTTTAGTGCTGCTAAAATATTCCTCAGAAGATGTAGTAATAAATCATCCGAAAAAAAGTGGGTCAGCGCTCATTGGGGCACTGATTTCGCTGCTGAAGCTCCGCGTGACGCTGATGTGTTTAAGTAGCGAGTTGATGAACTATTTCTGACGTAGCGGTGATTAATCTTTGCATCCACGACCATCACCGACAACCTCAGTGTTGTGGAGGCTGTGGCGGTTTAGCTGATGGGGGTTTGGGTGACGACGGGCCTGGTGTTGGCCAGAGGCTCGTCAAACCGCACTGTGACTTCTGTCTGTTCGGACCGTCGTGTGTTGTGAAAGTGGGAATCCATAAGACTGTTTTGTTGATGTGATCCCATACATGTACACTTTATTTAGTCGACGATTCTTGAGGAGCAGCCCTGCGACGTATTTGAGTTTTGCACGTGCTCCTCTATGTGCCGCTTTTGCATTCCTGGTGGCGGCGTCCGCCAGAGTGAGAAGAGGTGAACGTCAGTTGGGGGTGAATTTCGACGAAGCAGCGCAGCTAGTTGTGGCCAGTCTCTCAATGTATAGATGTAAATTTTTTTTTGAATGGGACTTGTCCGCGCGAATACTGCGTTTGAGGAACTGTAACGTAAAATCTTTTCAAAAACGCCTCCCAGGGCGGAGGTTTTTCGAAACTCCTCTTTTCCCTGCACCGGGGCGGCCGAGTGAAAGGGAGCTTCTTGGAAGCGCCGACGCCGTGACCCCAGCCTTCGCATTTTGCGTGCGCGTCGGGAACCCGCCAGCGATTGGCCGACGCCCCGCTGCGTTGTCCGTGGTGTTTCCAGCTCCAGTCTCTCCAGCTTTAGGAATGGCGCCCGTGCATCGCTGTGTATGAATATTATGAAGAAGCTCAATACGCACGCTCCTAATGTTCTTCTGTGAGTTTTATGCGATATTATTGCCTACCTACTGGGTAGTGCCTACCCTACCGGCCTGGAATGCTTATGAGAGCGTTTATATCATTTTTGCACTTTGTATGGACGGGTTTTATATATATATATATATATATATATATATATATATATTTTTTTTAAGGGAGGGGTAGAAAATGCGTTGTTCATAAAAAGCCTCGGTGGAACCCACCCGACGGAGCACCTGGTGGATCTCCCACTTTAAGTCGTTGCAGTTACGCTTTCCGCCGAGCCGTGCGGAGCAGCGGCCGCCTCCGCTTCCTCCGCCTCCCCCGTCCGTCCTTAAATGTGGCTGATAAAACAGAGCTTGGCGCTCCTGCAGGCTCTGTTAACGATGTAGAGCAGCTCCACCCGCCGCCGAGACGGCGTCCGGCCACTCCTTCTCGCTCATGCCTCCTTCCCCCCCAGAAGCCTCTCTTTAAACACAGGCGCTGTAGTAAACGACCGGACGACATCCTCATGCATTATTCATATTTTTCCCGCTGCATCAATATTATATTATCCCAAATACGAATGTTACGGCGAAAAGGAATATCGCTCGTGAGGGCGCGCGGCCCGGCCTCCCTCGCTTCCCTCGCTCAGACGGCGGCTCGGGGAGGGAGCCGCGTTTATCCTCTTAGCCACTTCCTTTTTCATAAGAACTCTCATAATTGCGGCTGATATTCGTCCGGTGGAGGCTGGGGAACGAGGAGAGAGGAGCGCGTGCGTGCGCACACGCGCGCACACACACGGTTTCAAAGCAAAGCCCTTTACCTCGTGTGTGCGGAAGGCAGCCGGGGCGCGGACGCGTTCGCCCGCTCCCCTGGAGATGCCGCAGAGAAAGGCAAGAATGCGGGCGAGAGGAACCGTCGCGGTCTCCTCGCTCCCTCCCCCTCCCCCTCTCTCCCTCTCCCTCCCCCTGCTGCTCGACGGGGACCCGGCTTCTCCAGCCTCGCCGTTTCCCCCCCCCCAACGCCGGCACGCACAAGCAGGCCGCGCGGGGCACGCTTTTTCCCCAACAATGTTATAATCCCGCATCGCACACCGCCATCCCCTGAACCGCCGAAAGAAACGTCAGAAACGTGCAGAACGGCGCTCGTTCTCACGGTCGAGTACGAGTTAGTGATGCAAGACTCAGGAGCAAATCCTTTCAGTGAGTCGGCAGAAAGAGTGAAGGGGGTTGTGAGTGAACTTCGTTTCACAAGCTGAGAATAATAACCGGGGCGTAAGTTAAAGTCCAAGGCCGTTTGGCACAATTAATGTTGAATGTGACTGATATACTCTTTTCATTCCACCGACATAAATAGTTTGGACGGAACTTTTGTCAGAATCCATTCACAACGCGGAGCTGAACTGACTCATCGTGCCTCGCTCACGGTCATTTTCTCGCTCGCCGTGCGTCACGCGAGCTGAATCGAAGGAAGAAAGGAATCGGAGAATGGGACGACTCTTACTCGAGGAACGGTATTAAAAAAAAAAAAAGAGGCCTCAAACCTTTCATCCCTGTGAATAGTGAACCTAGTTCTGCTGTTCCATCTTGGAAACTGATGAATTAGTGCAGAATTGCAATCTTGATAATGCAACACAAAAGCTTGTTTCGTTTTTTTTAAAGTGGAATTTTGGAAAAAAGATTCACGGCACATCCGGCAAGTTCTCACAGCAGCTGAGACACACTGCTCTAGATCAGTGCTCATCAACCTTTTCTGGCCCGAGATCACCACTCCAGCAAAGTTACAGGCCAAGATCTACCGATCACAATTGGTGCGGAAAAACACAAGAATATATTTCAGATTTTGGATATTTGATCTTTTATTATTTGTCAGATTGATAACTGTGGCAGTTTCGCCTACCACGTGCCACCCGAGTGACGTTTTCAGGGCCCTCCAGCGGAGAGACACAGTGATGGGGTTGCAGACACACAAGTTTATTGTAGAGAGTGGGCTAGGTCGAACAAGCCCCGGAGCAGATGGACACAGGTCATGACAGGGCTCCTCTCTCTTGTGAGTGTGGGGGTGGGGGTTTTACCTGCTGATCGTATGACCAACCAAGGAGCAACAGGTATGCAGCCACCCTGATCCTGGGTCCCCAATTACCTAGACCCAGGTCAGGTGTGGCTGCTCAAACCACACCAAATACCCCCGACACCAAACTGAGACCAGGGAGAAGTCCTGGCCGAAGCCTACTCCCCACCCCCACCCCCCACCAAGCAGGGAACCAAAAAGAAAAAATAGATCTAAAATACAGACTCAGACACAGGGTCACTATACCTAAAATAAATAAAACACCAGACTCTTAAACAGGGTTCCCATACCTTAAACCAACAAATGTCCAAAATAAAAATGTTACTCATCCCCTTCCAGGGGACCTGGTTCCCCGGAACAGCATGGTCCACTGGCTTTCTTCCCCAACGGCGTCGATGCAGACTCCCCTTCTCTCTTCCGGAGCGTGGGGCCTCGAGCTGCTGTGTTGGCTGGTGGAGGCGTGGTCGGGCTTGGCTGTTGCAGGGCTGCTTGGAGGGGTGGCCTGGCTGCTGGGCTGCTGGATGGTTCCAGCGGTGGCTGCTGGGCGGAGAAGCTAGCTGCCAGCGGATACCTGTGGTGGTTGCCGCGGCTGCTTCTCCCCCGGTCCTCCGCCGAACAGCTTCGGGTGCTGCTGCCAGTCGGCGGCTGTGTCCCTTCCCCGTGCCGGAGAGTCCCTGTTCAGTGTGGCATTTTCGCCTACCAGGCGCTTCCAAGTGGCGTGTTCAGAGACCTCAGGCACAGGCCACAGATGACAGGGTAGTAGAAAACACACAAGTTTATTGTGGAGAGGGGGCTTGATAGAACAAGCCCTGGAGCCAATGGACACAGATCATGACAGGGCTCCTCTCTCATGAGTGAGTGTGGGGATGGGGGCTTTACCTGCTGCTCGTTAGACCAACCAAGGAGCAACAGCTATGCGTCCTCTACTCCACTCTGATCCTGGGTCCCCAATTACCTAGCTCCAGGTCAGGTGTGGCTGCTCAAACCACACCATCCCCACACCACAATAACCTTTCCAGTGCATTTTTGTTCTGGGCAATGAGATTATTTAACGCAGAAAAGCAACACAACTTTATGTGAAAAATGCCTCTTCTGAAGAACAAGAGGTCAAACAATGCAGGAATGTTCATTTCAAGTTCACTTTTACGATTTCGCATTTTAAATGAGTGCAATCAATAAGATCATTGGACCAGAAAGGTGAACTAACACAGCGCTATGTTAAAAACGCTACGTTGATGGTGCAGTGTGACGCGACAGACACTTCTCTTTTCCTTTTCATTCTCTCCCCCTTATCTTCCGCCTCTTCCTCTGCTTTCCTCCATTCACACTCTTTTTTTTTTATCCAGTGCCCTTTCACTCTTAATTCTCTTCTGCAAGACTTTCCTCCACTCAATCAGCCATATCGTTCTTTGTCTTTAACCTTTCCTCCCTCCGTTCAGACTCGGTTTGACGAGAAGTGTGCAAGGGAGTGAAGTGCAGGCTGTTGGCCAGAACACCATCCGATTCACTTCCCTTCATTGTTTACCTGTCTCCCCAAAATAAGTCTGGAAATGACAGATTTGTCACCGGAGCCGGTCACATGTGTCAGAGCTTGACTCTGTTTATCACGCTGCGTTACTGCAACAGGTGCAGTGTCCTTTGCAAATGAATCCTTTGCACGGTCCTCTCTATATTATAGATAGATAGATAGATAGATAGATAGATAGATAGATAGATAGATAGATAGATAGATAGATAGATAGATAGATAGATAGATAGATAGATAGATAGATAGATAGATAGATAGATAGATAGATAGATAGATGGATGGATAGATAGGCGGACAAACAGACAGACAGACAGACAGACAGACAGACAGACAGTTTGATAGATAGGCGGGTGGACAGACAGACAGACAGACAGTTTGATAGATAGGCGGGTGGACAGACAGACAGACAGGCAGATAGACGGACGGACGGACGGACGGATGGATAGGTAGATAGATACTTTATCATCCCCGGAGGGAAACATCGAATAGGCAAGAATTTTAATAATAAAGTGATGGACGAAATAAACATAAAAATAACAGTTAACTGTGTAGAATACAATATGACAATATACACTAAACGTAATGATAAACACCAATATATGACCCAAATATAATATTATATAACAGAAAAACAATAAAAAAATATGTAAAAAATAAGAAAATATAAGTGACACAAAAAAAACGGGAAAGATTTGGTTATAAACAATAACTAATAAAATAAACCAGTGAACAATGAAGTGGAAAATGTTTCTATAGATGAGGAAAAAAAATGTAATGTGTGATGAACCAAAGCAAAATGGACAAAAAACAATATAAATATAAACCTAAAAATCTAAACAGTAAACAGAATGGCCATGAGCTTCAAAAGGGAACAGTAAGCACCGCTGTATCAACAAATTCACATTCTGAACTATATGATGAAATTATAGATATTGAACTGTAGACAGACAGTATATTTCTGGAATGATGGAAAGAAGTGTGTTATTTACAGTATCCTTTATGATGAAATACCCTCTTACGTCTCCAGCCCTCCATCTCACTCCATCGGCATCGACTGCAGCCGCTGGTTTGTGTATCTAGAGGAGGGAGAGTGAGCCACCTTGTCAACAGTCCCGTACAGTGATCTATGGTCTGTGGCCCCGGGGGGACACGCCCCGGCGATGCCTCCCAAAGTGTGGAGAAAGAAGAGCAAACAGGCGGGCGGGCGTAGCCTGGTTCCCATCCCGGTTGCGTGGCTACGGCTACCGCGTGTGACTACGGACACAGCTGTACAGCCCATTGCATAATGTATGAGGCTTTTTTCCCCCCCTTTCCGTTAGGGTTTGGTTGACGTGTACCTCCAACGCTTATTTGCGTCTCCTCCGCTTCTCCTGCACGGGGAACATGGGAAGTTTCCAAGGTTACTGCAACGAAAATCAGGGTTTTCTCAGTGTCATTTTGTGTCTTAAACTGACTGTATAAACCATGCGTATGCAGATAGAATACGCTTGGTGGGTGTGGCCTGCAACTTAAAGACATTGAAATTTTTTCATTATTTCGTTTTTTTCAGCTAGAAATTAGTCTTTTTTTCATTTCATGCTACGTATGTTGTTTTTATTTTTGATCCCGGTCGCTTGGCTTCGCAGGTCCACGATGGCAGTCTTGCCATCCTTGGCATCACCAGAGACGACAGAGGGGCGTACACATGCCGGGCCTACAGCGACCAGGGAGAGGTGCTCCACACTACCCGTCTGTTGGTCCAAGGTAACGCTGGAAAGAGACTCGGGGGAGGGTTTAGGAACTGCAGTGTAAAAGAAAAATTAAAAATACGAGATGGGAGCGAAAGGGTTCTATGGAGATAGATAGATATCTCAAAGGATATGTTCGGTATTTTTCAGCCCGGGCCTTATTTACAATTGAGAAACGTACCACTCTGCTGCAGCTTCTCACTGCGCTTGGATGCAGTCCAACGGGGCAAACGTTTAAGCCTTTAAGGAAATGTTAAATCCATTTGTCAAAAACAGGAAACTTTTACTCAGGTGTTTCTTAGCGTTCTTAACAATCTTTGAACCTGTCTCCTTTAGAACTACCTTTTTGCAATTGCAGTACTTTTGCAAGTACATCCAAAGCCTAACATTGGCCACAGCAGGTTACCGGGAGAAAACAACACAACTTCCTGTTTCTAGTCTCCTACGTTAACGTGGACGCAGTCATGTGCAGAACAGTCGATAAAACTCTGATTTCAACCTTGATAAAATGCACGGCTTGCAAACATTTCCTTCTCTGAATAACAAATGAGGACTGTCCGACTGTGTTGTTTACAATAATATTGGGGCGACGGTGGCGCAGGGGGTAGCGCGGGTCGTCGTGAGGGTAATAATCAGAGGGTTCCTGGTTCGATCCCCGGTTCCTCCTGGCAGCATGTCGAAGTGTCCTTGAGCAACACTGAACCCTTGACTGCTCTGGATGAGCTGTTGTGCACCTTGCACGGTTGCCGCTGCCATCGATGTGTGAATGCGTGTGTGAATGGGTGAATGTGAGGCACGTTCTCTGAAGCGCTTTGAGTGGTTGACTAGAAAAGCGCTATGTAAATGCAGTCCATATTGTGAGTTCATAAAAGGAGATTTAAGCACAGTGGGGAGCTGCGGCAGAGTGGTAAGTTTCTCTATAGTAAAGGCTTTGTGGTGCTTTGAACAGTGACAGCATAAATGATTGGAACCAATACTTTAATAAGGCCTTAGTTGAAATATGGCGAATGTAGCCTTTAATAACAGGTTATATCTACAGTCATTATACAGCTTGTACTGTATAATGTTCTGTCACTAAAGCATTATTATATATGATATTAATATTTCACTGTTTGGACGGGTTCGGTGGCCTCCACTAACTGTTTCATAGAACTGCTATGTGAACTTGTTGTAGGTCACATGTTCAGCGGGTCTGTATTTGTCAGTCAATAATCTTGTCTGCGACGCGCGCGCGTATGTGTGTGTGTGTGCATGCCTGCGTCCGTGTGTGTGTGTGTGTGTGTGTTAGTGAGTGTGTGTACAACAAGGTTTGTCTGTGAGAACATCGCTGTCCATCTCCGGTCCATTAACCAGGCCCTGCACTCGGCATGGATTGGACGCAGCGTCTCTGGAGGAGCGGACGGTGTTTAGCAGGCGGCGTTTTTATGGCTTTTCGTGTTTGGATAAAGTCCCTTTCGGAATTTTGGAATGAATATGCAAAATTCTATAAAAACAGACAACAGGAGGATGTCCTTGACATTTACGGGTACAAACCTTGTGCAGTTCCTTCCCCCGACCTGTCTTACTTCGCACGCACAGTTCATCCCTGTGCAGATGTAAACGCAGAACTGTAAAGTAAAAGAAAAAAAAAAAAAAGGTTTCGGAATCAGAATCCGTTTATTTGGCCTTAATTTAATTTTACATTTGTCGTGGTGAAGATTGGTGAATTAGTGAGCAGATACGTAATTGCCATAAAAAAGTTAAAAGTCTGAAAAAAAAAAAACACAAAAATGACCAAATGTAGAAAAATAGACACATATACAAAGAGCCTATAATAACATATAGAGTAATATAAGAGCCTAAACTTATAATCATAGGTAAAAAACAAACAAAAAAAAAACTAGTGAGAACATGTTCTGCCTCCCTAAAAGAGTTTAAGACCGCACTACAACACATGCATATGTACAGTATATACACACACACACACACACACATACACACACACACACACACACACACACACACACACACACGTGCTTTGGGTGAAGGCCAATGAAATGTGGCCTCTGCATTTCACCCATCCTGGCTTTGTTCTTCCTCCGGGGGGGCAGCCAGGAGCAGTGGGCACCATTTGTTTTTGGTGGGGGTCCTTACTGATGGCAGGTGGAGGGAACCCCATGTGAGCACGGGGAGAACATGCAAACTCCACACAGAAAGGCTCCTGTTTGGGAGATAACCCGCCCGGAGCATCTCCCAAATGGGAGCCTTTCTGTGTGGAGTTTGCATGTTCGGGAGTTGTACCTCAAAATGATTCCAGCAGGAGAAAAATGTCTGACTGTGTATATACAGCGAGTTAAACAATCCTTCCCAAAACAACACCTGACGCCCGAAGAGTCATTTCCCCCGCGCCGGCACGCCGCTCCCCACTGTGACGGATTCCCACTGATGCCGATGAAGCCCAGGCAGAAAGCGGAGGTTGTGCGTCTGGACCCTCTCATTCCAGACACCTTGCCTTTCATGGCTGCTTGTGCTCTTTCTCGGAGCGATCCGCCGTTGCCACGGGGATCCCGAACGTTTTACGACCCGGAGCGCGTGTCAGGTCGGCCCGGCGACGACTGTTATGGTTAAAGTGGCGTTTTCACACGGGGTCGTGGAGATGTATTGTAAATAATGCAAAGTGCGCTCTCTCTGATCTGCTGCTGAGAGAGAGGGAGGGCGGGAGAGGGAGAGAGAGGGAGAGGGGGAGAGAGAGAGGAGAGAGAGAGAGAGAGAGAGGTAGAGGGGGGAGAGAGAGGGGGAGAGAAGGAGAGAGAGATGAGGGGGGGAGAGAGAGGGCGGGAGAGAAAGAGATGGAGAGAGAGAGAGAGAGAGAGAGGGAGAGAGAGGGAGAGAGAGGGAGTGAGAGACTCCACTTTCTTTTTAACGGAGGACGAGGAGACCATCGTTTTTTGGCAGACCACTATGGTGCTTTGATAGTGCTCTTGGAGTTAGAGCCACAGGTGTTTCGCTCCCTACACCAGGGCTGTCTGGCTGCTCAACTGGCGGCCCGCCGGCCCAAATGTGGCCCGTGCATCGACGCAGACCGGCCCTTTAAATATGTTTGAAGGTTAGGAACGAGCTTTAGTTGTATTCGTTTCGGAAATACTTGTAGCGTTTGAAGAACCAACAACCTCTCGGTCAGGCTGGTGACTATCAGAATCAGAATAATTTTTAAGTACAAGGTGTTTATTGTGCTAAAAGATTGGTCTGTTACTTTAAAAACAGTCAAAAAAAACAACAACAAAAACGACAAATAAAGCCAAATTGCAAAGAAAATAGCCAATAAAAAAAGCCAAAAAATAATAATAATTTGCCAAATATACAGAATATACAAAATGTGATTCCATGCACAAATAAATTACCAATACTAATACAGTGGCTGCTTTTCTAGGCACCCAAAGTGCTTTACAGGACAATTCATTAAGTTAAAAGGTCATATCTGGGGCTAAGTGGCAGTGTGGTCACTATTATGGCTTTAGATATAAAATATAAATATAGATGGTGATATACTGTACAGGATGAATAAATGTATACCATATGCATCTGCAGAAGCCGTGTGCATTTAGGAATTTTACACCGGAGGGAATGTCATCTATAAGTGTAGTCGTTCATTTCGAGCTCCTTTATAAATGGATGGAGATCATTTGAGGAATGTGAAGGCGGTTTGGTTTTTTGTTTTTTTTTCCTGTGTTTTACAAATGCAGCTACACTCTCCACCATGTAAATTGCATCTTGAATTCGTCAGACCCCCTATAAGCCGGGAGCAGCTTGGAAACGCAACTGAACAGCCCTGTGACTAAAAGCGTTTGATTTCCGCAGGGCCTCCGTACATCGTTTCCCCGCCGGAGAACATCACTGTAAACATTTCCCAGAATGCACTCTTCACCTGCCAGGCGGAGGCCTATCCCGGCAACCTGACCTACACCTGGTTCTGGGAGGAGGACAACGTCTACTTCAAGAAGTAAAGTCATGCTGTCGATACTGCGCTGGTGCTGTTCAGATACCGAGGGGAGTGGGAGGTTTGTTAGTGAGAGGACGAGGACTCATAAATTCAAATTATTCCACTGGCAGCTCACAAGCGTTTAATGCAGCAGCGTTTTGTGTTGCGGTCTGGTGGTGTGTGTGTGCGTGCGTGCGTGTGTGCGTGCGCGTGTGTGTCAGTGCGCGTGTGCTTGCGCGTGTGTGTGCGCGCGCGTGCCTGTGCGTGCCTGTGTGTGCGTGCATGTGTATGCGTGTGCGTGTGTGCATATGTGTGTGTGTGTGTGTGTGTGTGTGTGCCTGTGTATGTGTGCTTAGGTGTGTGTGTGTGTGCGCGTGCCTGTGCGTGCCTGTGTGTGCGTGTGTGTGTATGTGTGTGTGTGTGTGTGTGTGTGTGTGTATGTGTGTGCGTGCGTGCGTGTGTGTGTGCCCGTGTGTGTGTGCGCACGTGCCTGTGCGTGCTTGTGTATGCGTGTGCATATGTGTGTGTGAGTGTGTGTGCGTGTGTGTGTGTGTGTGTGCATGTATGTGTGTGTGTGCGTGTGTGTGTGCCTGTGCGTGCCTGTGTGTGCGTGCGTGTGTATGCGTGTGTGTATTTTAGTGTGGCCCCAGAGGCAGTAGGAGCGGGGGTTTGTCTGCAGCGTGCCAGGCGGGTTAGTGCGCTCCGATGACAGCGTCACATGACTCAGGCCTTGTGTCATCGTATACCTCTCACGCGGCGACGATCTGAAGCCGAGCCGCCAGCTCCGTGGGCGTTTAAATAATTTTTTTTTGGGGGGGGGGGGGGGGGGGGTGTCTCACAGAGGGTAATAGGGATTAAGAACAAGTGACAGCAAATAAGAAGATGAATCTGAAAACAAAAATGTAGTTCCACAGAGAGCAGCAGAGTGCTTTCAGGGACCTTTAATTTTGCTTCTTACTTTGTGGGCTCTTACTATGTCTTATTTTTATTGAATTTATTTTATTTTATTTTATTTTATTTTATTTTATTTTATTTTATTTTATTTTGTTTTGTTTTGTATGCCCACTTGGGCTGATTAAAATTTTCTTCAATTGCATCTGTTTTATGCCACCTGGCTGCTCCTAAAGCACTTTGTAACTGTATGTTTTAAAAAGCACTATTTAAATAAAGATTAATTTTATTACATCCTTACATTGTGAAAACACATGCCTTCCAGTCGAGGAAAAAGGAGGAAAGAATGACGAGAACGCAGACTGAAAAAGATGAAATGCACTATATTCTTCCCCCCCAAAGGCCTATTTTTACTGTATTTCATGCTGCTCTTTTGCCAGATAAATGCAGTATTTTAAACAGATCCATCAGATGTGCGTAGCGGAGTCACAAACAATTGGATTCAACGTCGGATATTCTGTCCAAACATGAAATTAATTTGTGGGAAAGATATTTGAAATTGTCATTTTTATGGAGTGAAAAGCATGTACTATCCCTCGGAAAAAGGAAAAAAATCAGTATCTCATTTGAAATAGTGGTAATGGAGGAAAACATTAGGGCTGTAACGTTGGCTGATTATACCAATTAACAGATTTATCTGACTGCTCCATCTGAGCTTTTACTCCTCTCTGACTCTCTGCCGCCCCCTCATGGCCGATTGGTGTAACTGTCCCCAAACCCTTGTTCTCCTCTCTTTCCCTCCCTCCCCTCCTGGCGAAACGTCCTCCGTCCTTCTCCGCCCTCCCTGCAGCGACCTGAAGCTCCGGGTGCGCATCCTCATCGACGGCACGCTCATCATCTTCCGGGTGAAGCCGGAGGACGCCGGGAAGTACACCTGCAGCCCGAGCAACAGCCTCGGCATCTCGCCCTCAGCATCAGCACACCTGACTGTTCAGTGTGAGTGTTGCCGTGGCAACGCGGTTGTGGGGGGAGGGGAGGGGAGAGGCGGAGCGACGGCGCAGCCGCAGCAGCGGCGGCGGCACCGTGCGAGGAGGAGGAGGATGGAGGATGGAGGATGAGGACGATGGAGGGAGGGAGGGAGGAACCGCAGTACAGAAGCTGCATGTGTCACAGGCTGCCGAAAATTCCCAGCACAGGCCGCCACCCCGACACTGCAACGCTCCGTCACCTCTGATGGTGAAGGTCGGGTGCGGTGTGGAGACGGGACTAACTTTCGGGGGGGGGGCGTCGTTTTGGGTTTATATTGCATCATTTTCGACCGATTAAGCCGTTTTCTCTGCATCCTCCATGGATGATGTCACAAAGTTATTTGGGGTTTTCTGTGATTCAGGTCCTACCTCGGCGTGGCCGCCGGGCTCCCTGTATGGAAGCCCTTTGGAGCGGTGACCTTTGTGCACTTTAAGCTGGGAGCGATGAGGGGAAAACGCCGTTGTTGCCGATTTGGCGAAATTCGCAGATTTTGTCTTGTAAATACAGTACGAGGACGAGTTGAGGATCGGCAGCGTCTGCGGTCAAGCCCCGGGTGTTCTAATTGAAACCTGAAATATAAAAAAAAATAAAAAGAATGGAAAGGAAAGAGAGATGGCTCTGAATAAACCTTTCTATTTGGTCGCTTTCAGGGCTCGACATTAACATTAGCAGCTGCCCAGTTGCCCCGGGAAACCAGCTGTGGGCCATTGTCAACCCTCTCAAGCAGTCTGGTTCCCCCGTTGGCAACCACTTTTCACGTGTGTGTGTGTGTGTGTGTGTGTGTGTGTGTGTGTGTGTGTGTGTGTGTGTGTGTGTGTGCGTGTGTGCGTGCGTTTAGAACTTGAAAATGTAATTATCAAGCATCTGAGCAAAACTTTTAAAACGTGAATAAATTTAATTGATGATTGATGATTGCAGTGTTTACCTTAAAATCTGGTAAAAAAAAACCAAAACATGGCAAATGCGACCAAAACCTACAACCTCGCTCATTCATATATTTCCGCCTTTCTTGATGTCACTCTCTCAATATTGAAAAATGTGTGATAATTATATCGTATCAATATCGCTCAATTATGACATCATTAAAATTCGGCCACCATTGTGTCGGTTTTGGCAACCAACAGCGGACGCACGGTTGCCAACTCGGCTGCAGCTTTCTAGAAGTTAGTATGGGGACCCTACCTGTGTTGCTTACCTACAGTACCCAATTTCCCCCTGACGGTTGCCAACTCGGCTGCAGCTTTCTAGAAGTTAGTATGGGGACCCTACCTGTGTTGCTTACCTACAGTACCCAATTTCCCCCTGACGGTTGCCAACTCGGCTGCAGCTTTCTAGAAGTTAGTATGGGGACCCTACCTGTGTTGCTTACCTACAGTACCCAATTTCCCCCTGACCTTTGAACCCCCCCCCCCCAGACCCAGCCCGAGTTATGAACATGCCGCCGGTGATCTACGTTCCACGAAAACTGCCAGGGGTGATCCGCTGCCCGGTGGACGCCAACCCACCCGTGACGGCGGTGAAGTGGGAGAAAGATGGCTACCCTCTCCGAGTGGAGAAGGTCGGTGTGACGAGGCGTCCGCGGGTCCACGCGCCGACTCCCGTTGACGTGGCTGTGCTTTATTTTTTTCCCCCTTGTTTTTGTTTTCCCAGTACCCTGGTTGGAGCCAGATGCCAGACGGAAGCATCCGCGTGGCCGAGGCGACAGAAGACTCCCTGGGCACCTACACCTGCGTGCCTTACAACGCCCTGGGTACCATGGGCATGTCCCCCCCTGCCACTCTGGTGCTAAAGGTACCGCCCGACATTTTTACCAGTTTTCCACCCTGGTTCACTCTGTATCTGCTGTATATCTATGTACAGTATGATAGTCGCACCACTCCTTTTTCGAGATTCAAAATATGTGAATAGTAGATACTGAGGTTTATTGTTTTACGTAATTTCTTTGGTTTATTGTATATTGCCAATTTGTTCTTGTTTCTTGCTTACTTTTAGGTGCATTTTTTTATTGTTTCTTATTGTTTGTTATTATGTTTATTGTATATTCAGAGGTTTATTCTTATGTTGTTAGGTTTATAGTGTATTGCTAATTACTTTCTTTGTTATTGTTTTGTTTTTCAAGTCTATTGTTCTATTCTAGGTCTATTAAATAGTTTATTATTGTTTATACTTAGCTTTATTGTATATACAGGAGGTGTATTGTAATTTTTTCAAGTTAATTGTACATTGAGATTTTTTTCTTATTTGTTGTTTCTTTTTCAGGTTTAGGTAAATTTGTAGGTTTATTTTTATTGTTTGTTTTACAGTGTATTATTTAGTGTATTGTATTTTGCTAAATCTATCTGAATGCTACGGGCACAGTGAACCTGCAATTTGTGTGCGTGCGTGCGTGCGCGTGTGTGTGCGTGCATGTGTGTGTGTGTGTGTGTGTGTGTGTGTGTGTGTGTGTGTGTCTGCGTTTGGCGTGTGTGCGTGCGTGTGTGCGTCCAGGATCCCCCTTACTTTAATGTGAGGCCTGGGGGGGAGTACCGCCAGGAGGCTGGGAGAGAGCTTGTTATTCCCTGTGCTGCTTCTGGAGACCCTGAAATACCCACCATCAGCTGGAGAAAGGTTTGAATTATTATTAATTATTATGAATTGAATTGATTGCCCCCATCAGGTCTAGATCCAGGGGAGATAGACCGCTGTTCGCACCTGCTTCTCAACGCAGCACAGCCTGTGTCTCGGTTTGACCCCAATGTGCAAATAAACACAAATTCCGAATTCAAAATAAAAAAGACGATTTTTTTTAGAAATGTCTGTGTAATTTTTAATTTTATTTTTTACAAATCTCGGCTCTCTATTTTATCTGTGGCTCTCCAAATCTGTATCCACAGCCGTCCACTTGTGATGGAATCACCCAGGACGCATTTTAATCCCAGGTGTGAACAGGGCTTCTCCCAAGCTTGCTTCACACCGAATGCGTTTCCGCATCCCACCGTCGGCTCCGCATCCTAGTGGCCGTCGGATGAATTGCTTCCGAGTTTCGCATCACGAAATGTCAGGGAACATATCTGAGCTGTTTTTTTTTTTTTTTTTTTTTGCAGAACAGAGAGTAGTTTGCTCAGCTGGACCTTTAGAGCTCCCTTGATTACAAGTCTGCAAAATGTAAAAAAAAAACTTGCACAAAAAGAGATTTTTAGATTTTTTTCATATTGTGACGTCTAACGATAATGTGATTATTCTTTATACAGGACTTATTTACTTCGTATTAAGCCCAGTTCCAAAAAAAACAAAAACGTCCGACGATCGGACGGAAAAATTGGGCAACGCGGGTTTTCGTGTTCGGAGTCCAGCTTGCCATAGGAATGAACGGACTTCCGCTTCGTTCTCGCCGTTTGCCGAACACGGTGTGAAGCGGGCTCACGTTTGCATCGACAGCGTTGGGATGAGGTCGACCCCCTCGGTGGAGAGCCCTGGCACCGCTTGTTTTGTTTGCAATTATTCACCGTCGCCTCTCCTCCCGGAAGGTGGGGAAGCCGAGCAAGAGTAAGCACAACGTCCTGGCCAGCGGCAGCCTGCAGTTCCTGTCGCTCAGCAAGGAGGATCACGGGGAATGGGAGTGCGTCGCCACCAACGTGGTCACGAGCATCACTGCCAGCACACGACTCCTCGTCATCGGTACCGACAGTCCGTCCCCTTCCTCCCCCTTCCTCCCCATTCTTTCCTTTTCTCAAATTGCACGGATTGTTTCCGTCATCCTCTGTTGCTAACACGTGGTTTTTTTTAAATACCCCGGGCGCAAAATGACTCAAGTAGCTCAGGAGGTGGAGCTGGTCGTCTAATAATCTAAAGGTCGCTGGTTTGATCCCAGGCTCCTCCTGCTAGCATGCTGTAGTGTCCTTGAGCAAGACACTTAACCCCTAATTGCTCCTGATGGCTGCGTCCGTCGGTGTAGTAGTAGATAGTAGATAGATGAAAGAAAGAAAGTACTCGCTCTCAAATGTTCTTAAAGTGTTAAAAGTAAAAGCAGTGGTCAGATCTGCAGTACGACACGCATCTACACCAGCCTACTTTTGATATAACTTTAATTTATGATATAAATTTGATATAAACAAATGCAAACCCAGATTTTTAAAATGACGGCCGTCTTCACAGGCCTGAAACCGAATACACGAAACGCAGACGATTAAAAAATGTACCCAAGCGGAAAAAGTATTTGTACTTGTTACTTTCCACCACTCACTCATTAAATCTGGCCGCGACCCCCTGTGGCTCTTTGCCTCCTTATGGACACAGTCGCCGGGTCGGGTCGGTTAAAGAAACACTCTCTGTCTCTCCTCCCTCCTCTGGATGTGGATCCATTGTAATGAGGAAAATCATAATCCTGGGATTTGAATGTCTGAGCACTGACTATAAAGACGGGCAGCGTGAGACAGCCTCGCCGTTTGACAGGTACGCTCGCGGAGGGCAAGGAAGTTCTGAAAGTAAAAAAATAAATATAAATGTTTCGGATGTCTTGCATAATCTAGAGTCGTTGTGAAATGTTGGAAGCCACAATTATATTACGAGATGAATTCAGCATTTGATGAGACGTCAAATAAATTGTGGCCGATATGATACTTTACTATAACTATAACACTAAGGGTACTCTCCATTATACTGTCAAACCTGCACTGTTAAAGGTAACAAGTGACTTGTTTATGTTTGTAAATAGCTTTGAATTTTTTTTTTATCCTTTACTATAGCAAAACATATAATTGGTGTAGTTTTATAACAAATATAATTTCCCAGAATTGTATTCTCTCTTATTTCATCATACGTGTGTTTGCATCCTTGGGTGAAGGTAAATAGTGTCTGCAGTATAAATAAACTCCTCTCGTGAACAATATGTTGATATAAATGTATTGATATTTATAAGCAGCAGGTTGCATATAAGGTTGTATATAAGCATATATTAAAAATATATATATGATTAATAAGGAACCATTTTGTTAACAAGTAGAAATTGGTTCAATGCCAATTTGGACCATTGTCGCTATTCCCTATAACTTTTATTGTTTTTTTCGACTTCCTTTGAGTTTAAAAGGAATTATGGAAGTGTTTCTGTCAACGTTTCTAGCTCATTTTTGTACAATTATTCAAAGTGTCAACAAGTTGCTTTTGGAGTGCGTTTTGAAAACCACCGACTGCTGCCTGTGTAATAATAATAATTAAAAGAATATCAATAATAATCATAATGTCAAAATTTAATTGACATATCTGGAAAGTCTGGGCCTGAAACCCCTTATAAATGCCATTCAGTTGCACCAGCTCTCTGAAGACGATCGTGCTCCGCTGCCCGTTTTTTGCCTTTTTCTTTGGTTTCGTGCAGTCACCACCAGGTCTCTGCAGGCGGTTATAGCGTCTCTAACCGCGTGTGGCTGTTAGCGCCGGTGTTTGCAAATTGGACGCTATTTGCAACGAGGCTCATTTGCATAGAAAGGGGCCAATTTTGCACCGGATTTGTTTGCGGGGATGCTTTGAGAATTACGCGCTCGCCTTTTCTTTTTCTTTGCGGGCGGTTTAGTGGCCGCGAAAGCCGCGCAATGGCTTTGTAAACACGCCTCCGTTATCTTTGAGTATAATCGGTAGCAGGTCAGTAGGTCAGTGAAAGTGCTCCGGTCGTCCCGACAGGGGCTCTGATCCCGTCGCTCCGCCGCAGCCGGGGTTCCGCTGCTGAGAAGGTGCAAAGAGCCGTGCCGGTCCAGGGCCGGCTCAGGTCCGGCTTGGGGGTTTTTTAATCCCGGCGTCTGGCTGGCGGCCACGCTGCACAGCTGGCGCCGGCCGCTTGCAGGGCGCCGCTCCCTTCCCCTTGACCTTCCAGCGGCCGCTCGGCGGGCCGAGCCATCCTCCAATAACGCAGGAGGACGGATCAATCAGCAAACGGTGGCGGCGCCCGGTTGTCCCATGTTCAGCGCGAGAAAAGACAAAAAACAAAAGTGGAATAAAAAGACTTGGAGCTTTGTTAAAACAGCGTCAGTGATGAGACATGATGCGGCTGCCAAAAACAGCTCTTCACAAGCCAAAGATTTGACCAAAAAAAAAAAAAAAAAAAAAGAAATGAAAGAAAATTGAAAAACTAAATTTTTTATCAATGAACGCTGCCGCCGGCTTTTGTTCCATTTACTTACATACAGTACCCTGTAACCACGAGTGCTTTCTTTTAGGGATTTTCGTCACTTTGTATTTCTTCTCTGTGTACCTAAAGCTTTATTTCCATTGCGGGTGATTCAATTCTGATCATTCAAAGGGCTACTCCAGTTTTTTTGGGGGGGGTGGGGGGGTGGGGGTGGATTCACAATATCAGTTATAGTTTTGTCATTCTGAATGCAGAAATTCACTTTTTTACACAAATTATAATTTATGATTATTCCAAATGTAGCTGAATTTAAAACTAAGATCTCATTTGTATGTTTATATTAGGACTTGTCATACAGACATGAGATATATCGCTCTGATAACTTTAAATTGTCAAATGCACGGAGATGCCGGATTTCCCCGTTTTCCCATGAGCTAGGCTAGTCGATCCCCTCCGCGGCCCTGCTTTGCGCTAACGCAGCTAGCACGCAGGCCTGGAGCCCCCCCTCCGAGGGTGTGTAGTGCAATAAAGGGCGAAGGCTTTACCGCGCGTTTACAAGTCTCTGTTTTGTACCCTGCGCTCCGCAGGCACCAGCCCACATGCTCCCGGCAACATCCACGTGTCGCCCTCCACCACCTCCGCCAACGTGTCCTGGGAGGCGGGCTACGACGGCGGCTTCGAGCAGACCTTCTCCGTGTGGTACGGCCCAGTGTGAGTGTCCCCAGACCGCTTCAGATCCATAATAATAACACTTTGGGGGGGATGCCTGCGCCGTTCGCCCACCACGCCGCCGCGCGAGCTGTCTGTTATCCTACCGCGGGGCTGTTTTGACACGCCGGGTTTCTCTGCGTATTAAGTTAAGCATTTATGTCCATATGATATGTACGTGCATAATTCATGCCCAGGGGTTTCCTCAGGGAAAGCCACGGGCGACGGTACACCGTCGCACTTTTCCTGCGCGTTCCGTAGCGCCGAGCGCGAGGCGGGGTCGTTCTCGGCGGCGGACGCGGCGCCAGGCGGTCGGTTCCTGAGGAGGCCGAGGTTTGATTGAGCGGGGGAAAGAACACGTTTTCGGCGGCGTTCTCTGTCGCTTCTCCTGAGGAATGGCCACTTACCGCTCCGTTCGCAGCCAGATTTCGCCGCCAGTAAAAAAACCCGCAGGACTGTGTACGGTAACGCCGTGCCATTGTGCAAATGTGTTAGTCAAAGGTTACTAATTATCCAGTTAAGGCCGATTATTATCTGCCAGAGTGAGTTTCGCGCCGAAGAGAGGGGAAATAAATTATAGTTTACCGCGCTGGTTGAAGGGCGGATTTTAGTCGAAATGACAAAAACACAGGGGAGGAATTTTTACGTGCGCGGCGGCTTAAGTGGCTGCGTTGGTAATTAAGAACCGGCCGCGTTTGTTTCTATTACGCCACGTGATCATATCTGTTTCCCGGTGCAGGGATCGATACCGGCCCCTGGGTGATTTAATAACAAGAAGTGACCGCGTTTACAGGTGGAATTAAATGTTTCCTCATGTGTTTCCACATAGTTTGCATATTATGTTTGTTATAATGAAGATGTTCTCAAACAATCTGTTGACTTATGCCGTACGTATTCAAACCCGGCCGAGACCAGAATTAATCCAATCCAACAGATCCACAGCCTTGAGCAACAATGCGTTCCGCTTGGCATCACAAGCCACAACCGCCACGTCCGGCCCCCGCGCTCTGGTTTTGCGATGATGTTTCCTGAAATGAAGTCGGTTTCTCCCCCGGAACCCGTGTCCGGTCCCCTTCTCCGCCCCCCAGGTCCAAGAGGGTAGACTTTGGGCCTCACGACTGGCACTCCATGCCGGTGTCTGGTGCTCTGACGTGGCTGCTGGTCCCGGGGCTGGAGCCCAGGACCGAGTACCAGTTCAGCGTCTTGGCCCAAAACAAACTGGGCACGGGCCCGTTCAGCGAGGTCGTCACAGTAAACACTGCAGGTGGGTGGAGGCCACGCAGCGCTACCTGCTGCACGTACCGCAATGAAGTGGGGGTCCCGAAATTAAGTTGCGGGTCTATATATTCTTCTTCTTCTTCTTCTGATAGATAGATAGATAGATAGATAGATAGATATATCAACTAGAAGCTAGAATTATATTAACCACCTAAAATTTACCTAAAATTAACAATAAACCATCAAACACCCCCCCCCAAAAAAAAGACAATTACAGTAGCTAAAAATATATACAATAACAATAAAAAATATTGCTGCAGGCAGTAATGCACGGGGTCCGGGTTAGTCGGTGTGACGTGTGTGACGAAATGATGTACAAGCCCTGTTCACAATACTGAAGAATTAATACAAGGTTAATATTTATTACCAACCATTCGATATGACATGACTTAATTGTGCCCGATTCTGCCGGAACATGATCCGGGAGCTCCCGGATGGGGACCGGCGCCTCCTTTGAGACGTCGATCACATACAGTACCTGTCATCCCTCCGCTTCTCTCCCGCTGTCCTCCCGTTGAAATGTACTCCCGTGAATCTCGCGTATTTTTAACCTTTCAAAAAAATTAAATAAAACCTCCGCTCACTGATCTCTCTGCTCAGCGATCCGAGCGATCCCAGCGCGTCCCCGTTTCTCCAAACAAAACCAATAAAAACGGCGTGTTCTTGTGGGCGACGCTGCCCGAGCGGATACGGCTTCAGGGAGGGGGGACTGAGGCTTCCGGGGCAGTGAGGTGCCGACGCGGCGGGGTTTTTTATTAAAGCATTGAAGGAACAAAAGGCTCGCGGGCCGAAACGAGAACACGAACCACAATTAAATAAATGGGCGTCGGGGTCCGTCTCGCGATCTGGCCCCGCAGGCACCGCGCGATCCTCACTGCAGGACAATACAACACGCAAGACGGCTCCTCCAGCCGGGTCCCACCAATCGGCGCTGTCACCCGCAGACCGTGGCTTAACTTCTGCCGCGGTTATTTTTTATCGTAGATGTATTTACTGTCGTATTCGAATGACACCAACATGTCATGCAAGATTCAAAGTTCAAAGTGTTTTATTTGTCAAGTGTACAGTACAACACAAGGTCACAATTCGGTACAATGAAATTCTTGGTGCATGACAGGCAACAACTGAGTAGTGGGCATAAAAAGATAAAATAACAAGGCAAATATAAGGAGGAAATTTTTGTTTTTTTTAAATAAAATAAGAGTTGAATATTAAAAAAAAAAAGAGTAAGAGTCGATTTTACAAATAGGGGCAAGAGGTCACAGTGTATGTACATAAAATGAAAATAAGAAAAATAATCCAAAAACGGAAACTAAAGTAATTGGAACGTTGTTGCAGTTCCAACAGAAATAGGTCAGTCTATTGCACAAGATATGGATATAGATATAAAGTGAAGGAGTGCTGGTGGATATGAACATGTAGTTGTGGTGATTTACAGAGATGACTACAGATGTTGCAGGTTGAGAAGCCTGACGGCCTGAGGGTAAAACTGTTTGTGAGTCTGGTAGTCCGTGCCCGGATGCTCCGGTAACGTTGCAGTGATGAAGCAGTAAGGGTTCTCTGTGACCGGTCAGTAGTCTGCGGTGTTTTCGCGTCACCTTTTGGTGTCGCCTCCGCTCACTCGACAGAGGTGACAGAAACGCGTTTTGTTTTTTTACTAACTACTCCTACAGATAAAGTCCGATGTGGATCAAACTTGGACCACAACATGTCTGGATTGCCCCGAATACAACTATTATTCATTTGTGTCGGTTGGCTCAGCGGTTTCTAAGTAGACACTTTGACCGGTGATAATGACTAGGAGAATAATAATAAAAATCCAAACAAAAACAAAAGTGTTCCTGCCTTCGGGCTGGACCCCTAATTAATCAGCATTTTTGGTATAGAATATGCTGCCCTCTAGTGATATTGTAATTTGAGATTTTGAGGTTATGTCTTACAACAAATGCCATATGAGAATAAGTACGGTTCCCTTTTGAAATTCAAGAAAGTTCTGCATAATTGTGATCAGACCTGTTTGTGTGGAAATTGTGGGACTTTGTGTACTTGTTTACTTAAACAAATAGAGAGAAAAGGCTTTGTACAATCCAAAGGAACGCCAAGGCATGGAGTTCACCTAATATCTACTATATTATATTAATATCTACTGTATTTATATCTACCAATTTGATATCTACTATATCCATATATACTATATTTATATGTACTATATTTATATATATTATATTTATATATAATCTACCATTTTTATATATCTACTATATTCATGTACACAATATATTTACATCTACCATAGTCATATCTACTATATTTATATCTACTATATTCTACCATATTCATATCTACTATATTCACTATTCTACTACGTGTCTCCTTGGCAGGGACTCCTCTGAGTACCCCAGAACCACTGGTGCTTCTTACTCCACCACGGTGCCTGACAGCGAACCGCACGCAGCACGGCGTCCTCCTGACGTGGCTCCCCCCGGCCAACCACTCCTCCCCCGTGGACCGCTACATCATGGAGTTCCGTCTGGGGGAGCGCTGGGAGGTGCTGGACGACCTGATCCCCGCCACCGAGACCGAGCTCATCGCCAGAGACCTCGTCCAGGTCACGCCCGGCTCTGCTCTTTAAAGGGGAACTCTGGCTTGTTTTTTTTGTTTTATTTTTGCAGATCAATCTTCTTTTTTCCATTTTCCGTTATTGGGAGTCCACCAAAGTGATTGGCATCAGGAATTTTTTTTCATTGATCCGGCATCGAGAGAACAGCTTCAGCCGACTGCCAATGCCTACATTGTAAACGGTCCAAAAATGATCTTGTAGGTGGTGTAGGTTAAAAAACAGGCAATAATAATGAAGTAATACAGATAAAACTTTAAAAATAAACTATGCAAATATGCAAAATGAAATATGCGATAAACCTAAGAATAATCGGAATTGTTGGCAATATACAATAAATAAATACGTGTAGGGCTTCAATGTGCAAAAGCAGTGTGCATTTAAGAATATAATACCCAAGAGAATATTATCTAGCCGTGTATTTGTTCATTTTAAGCTTTTTTGGTCAATTGATTAAGGTCATTTGTAGAATATTGTTCTTATTGTACGTGGCTTTGAACCAATTAATTTGTTTGGATAATTTGTCCTCATAATGTAATGTATTTAGAATTTTCCTTTGGACCTACAGTTTTGATGTTGTTTTTGTATGTAGTCCAACTTTTCATGTGTAATACCTTCTAGACCAGTGGTTCTCAACGGGAGGTCTGTGGACCCCCAAGGGTCCCTCGAGAGGTTCTAGGGGGTCCACAGCAAAATGATCATTAGTGACATTTCATCATTATTATATTATTTCACCAGATCTTCCCTGTTTGGGAGCCCAGAGACAAAATCTTAAGGGTACAGAATTCTTGATATGGATCCTTGATATGAAAAGGGTTGAGCATCACCGTTTAGAGATTAAAGATTAAAACCAAACATTATACTTACATAATTTTTTTAAAAATTCCTATTCCAGCCTTTTTTTTTAATTCAAAACCATTTATAAGCACTGGCATTTCACCTGCAGCTGTAGACTTTACCACGAAACAAGTAAACAAGGTATTTTTTTTTTGCCAGATTCTCACCCGTTCTCTATCTTCAATTCTCATTTTAATAAGAAAACAGAGACCGAGTCAATGTGGTCATAGCAACCTCTCTAAAAACACAAATACAGAAAGTTAGCGTCCTTGTAGAGCTATAAAGTACCTTACAATGTATAGTAATTAATATTACAAATCATAAGAGGGTGGTTTTTTTTGTTTTGTTTTTACTTATTTTGTTAAATTGTTAAATGAGTTTGTTCATTTATAAATAGCAAAAATTTAAATAAAAAATAAATAAATAAATAAATAAATATATCAATTGAATAAATCATTTAAATCAACGAATCGACTTTATTTGCGTGCAGGAGTCGTGGTATGAGTTCCGCGTCATGGCCGTCATGGACGACCTCATCAGCGAGAGCAGCAACGTCGTGGGAGTGTCCAGCACAGGTCGGTTTTTGGACAAATCAGAGCATGAGCGTCGCACTACACAACACACATGTTTTAACACCGTATTCATACAGTTAATGGTTTTTCCCTTTCCCCACGTCAGACCTGTTTGCCCCCGCCGAGGTGGCCGACGAGGGCCTGGCCCGGCCGGTGGTGGCCGGCGTCGTGGCAACCATCTGCTTCCTGGCTGCGGCCGTTCTCTTCAGCACCCTCGCCGCATGTTTCGTCAACAAGCAGCATCGCCGCAAACTCAAACGCAAACCAGGTCGGACACACACAGCGGGGTGTCATAATATACTGTTATTTCTTAGCAGCATAGTGTGCAATAATATATGTGCAATAACACTGGTATTACACTGTAGTAATTATAATTAGTATTTATAGTTTATACCCTATATTTATCCTGTGCAAAGTTTCAAATTTTGTATATTTGTATATATTTTTGTTATATATCTATTTCTGTTAATTTATTTATTTTGGCTATTTTAATTTGGCTATATTAATTTTTATTAATATTATTATTATTATTTTTATTCTCTTTTGTTTGTGGGGTTGTTGAGGTTGTTTTTTTTGTAATGCAAATCATCTGTAGTTAAACCAAACCTCACCAGAACAAATTCCAAGTAAATGTGAAATGTACCTGGTGGAATAAACTTTATTCTAATAACACTAAATATACTTTATGAATATATATATATACATATAATTTTTTTTTTTTTAACTTTTATATATATATATATATATAAAAATGTTTTTATCTGTTTCTCCCTCCAGACCCTCCGCTGTCGGTGACACACTTCAGGAAAAGCATCGAGTCACCGTAAGTAGCTCCTCTCAGCCGTGGTCAAAACTGGAAATCTGCTCGAGGGAGCTAAGCGGCATTGTGCAACATCCAAATTGTCATTTAAAGGGCAGGCAAGAAAACCCTTGTATCTCCAGAGAGGCACTTTGTCCATAAATTCTCTTTCTTTCTAAAAAGAGAGGGTTTGTGAACTTTGTTTGGGTTTCCAGAGCAGTTAGATCAGCTTATCTACCCCACGAAAAATGAAGAGATGAAGCAAGACCTTGATAGTAGATGATGAGAGCTGTTCGGAAGATGTTAAAGGACACTAGGGTTAAATTGAGTGTTAGGATGTTAACTAGTCAGTGCACACATTTCATATTACCCATTTTTTATTAACATTTTTTCGTATTTTGTGAAAAAAAATAAAATAAAAAATAAAGAAAAATAAATCATTCAATTTGATTGATTCAACAGCTACAGCCAAATTAAATACATTTCACAAACTGATGTGCTACAGTGATGATTCAGTGAGACCATGAGATTTATTTTCTTAAATATATTTTTATAATTTTCTTAATGAATATTTTTTTTTCTTGACTTTCTTCGATTTTTTGTTCCTCACCATATCGTTCAGATTCACAAAAAAACCCCCAATATTACAAATTCTAAAAATGTGAGCTACCCTCAGGAAAATGGTCGGGGGGGATGCTAAATGTGTGTGCTGACTAGTAAAACGGGCTAAAACCCAATTTGAGGCTGGTGTGGTCCCTTAAAGAACATGTACAGCAGCAACCTCTAGCGGATCACACGAGGCTTAAAAAAGAAAAATAGAGTTCAGAAGAGCAGAGTCAGCGTTTCAGCCACATTATCTAGAGTGCCAATGCCGCAGTGTTTGTATTGATTTTTGATCCATCCGTGTATTCTTTAACCTTAAAAGCCGTCCGCTTCCTGCATGCTTCTCGCAGTGTTTGATAGTCGCTACCTTTAATTTAGCCTTGTGTACTGTACAATAGCAGCTCTGTCTGTGTCTTGTCTGTGTTTAAACTGTGTATGTGTACGACTGCAGATAAATATCCCCCCCCCCCCCCAAAAAAAAAAGAATCAGTGTTTTATGTGTTAACGTCATTCAGAACCGAACCGTTCCTTTTTATTCAATTTTTTATTTATTTTATTTTATTTTTTTTTTTTGAGCGGACCTGGAGAATTTGCGTCCCTATATTTGAGTCCTTCCTCCGGTGGGATTCCCGTTTGCTGTCTTGTAGCTCAGAGATGTACCAGGCCCGTGTTGTTTGTCTCCCATCGCAGGCCTCCTCTCACCCCCTTGCCAGGGGTAGAGCCCTGCTGGGACGAACCTGCCAGGAGCAGTTACTTCCCCCCGCCCGCCAGCCCGCTGTGAGTGCACCATGATACAAAGTGTGCTGCGCTGCACTGGCTTGGCTGCATGGTTTAATGCATTGAATTGACGACTGAATATGCTGTAGTGCTGTAGCGGTACCCCTGGCCTAACTGCATGCCCTTACCTCCACACACTGTACGGAAAAATTCAACTCTGTATTGGCTCAGCTGCATGTACAGTACAGTATATGCACTCTTAAATACATGTCTTTTAATGTATACTTATGCGGCGGCCATACAACTGGTGGACTATTCTGCTCCTGGTGTGGGCACATCATAAATCGTACAGAAGAGGCCTGGTTAGACGGCGTCAAATCAGCATTTGCTGCAGCGTATACGCTCATAGGCCTCAGATCAGTGCCGGGAAGAAGGGTTGTCATGGTTGCGAGGCCTGTTCTCCGCCCATCCCGTCGCTCTGTCTCGGCTCACAGGGCCGCCGGCCTGTCTGGATGCCGCTGAGACGGTCTTCGTCGGGGAAAAAAACAAAACAAAACACGCAGCTCATTACGGCTGCCTGGTGAACCGCCATCGCTTTGTGTCGTGTCATCTCGTGTCTCCGTGGTCAGCTTGCTTGGCTTGTGTTTGTCCCTTTTCCTTTTAAATATTTCAGCTCATTTCCCTCATTGTCTCATCAAGTGATTCGTGTGTAATGTCGGCGGCTTGCTTCTGTGTGTTTCTCCGTCAGGCTGTCTTCAGGAAAGATCAGCCCGGAGAGCTCCCCTCCGTCCCGGCCCCGCTCTCTTTCCTCGGAGGGCTCCCACGGTCCAGGCCTGTACGTACGCAAGTTGCCCAGCCCCCAGCGGGAGAAGGATAAAGAGCTCTCCTTCTACAAAAAGACAAAGCGCGCCATCGCCAGCAAGAAGTACAGCGTGTCCAAGCACGAGGCGGAGGTCACCACGCCCATCGAGCTGATAAGCCGTGGGCCCGACGGCCGCTTCGTCATGGACACCAGCCCGCTGCCGCGCCGCATCCAGGGATTCCCCTTCGCCGAGGAGTCCGACATGTACCCCGAGTTCCGGCAGTCAGACGAGGAGAATGATTTTGACCCCGGGCCCCTGCCCCCCATCATGCCCACCCTCCGGCCCCAGCTCTCCCCAACGTCCTCCAGCCTGGAGTCTACCCAGCCCCCCACTTACAGCCCCCGACTCCACCGGCCGATGGAAGGTATGAGCTTTGCGGAGGGCAGCGCGCTTCATGCCTCGGGGCAGGCCCCAGCGTCCCGCTACAGGGGCTTTCCCCAGGGCCCTTTCTATGGCTATCTAGGCAGCCGCGGTGAATCAGGGATCCCGCCACCATTCTACATGCCTGACATCAGCCCGCGCAGCTCCGCTCTGTCCTCCCCCCCGGGCACCGCCGAGGGGCCCTTTGGTTACCCTTCCATCCCGGAGGAGAGTGGGGAGATGGAGCACCATCAGTACTCTGCCTCTGGCCATTCTCTCACCCACACACACAGCCCCGCCCCTCGCTCGCCCGAAAGCTGGCAGCCTCATGACTTCCCGTTTCTGGGTATCGAGGGTCCACGTTTCATATACCCGCCTCCCCATTCCCTACATCACCAGGACCTCCCTGACCCTCCCCCATATCCTCCCCACTCTCTGCCCTCCAGCCGCATGCACCTCGCCCACCTATCAGATCCAACTAGCCCTGGACTCCTGCAGCTGGAGGTCCCCGTGGCTCCCCCAGGCAGAGACCGGCCTCCGGGGCCTCCGGTTAGGCGTTTAGCTATGCAACAGGCCCAAAGTCTCGGCCAGCTCAGACACACGTCCCACGGTGTGGGTGTACCAGTGTTGCCTTACCCTGACCCGGCAGCCCGTGCTGGGAGCCCAAGCACAGCCCCCAGTAGTAGCCCTCAGTCCTGGCTCAGCCCGAGGGCCGGGCGCCGGGCGGACCCCAGCCTCCCCCCGTTGGTTCTCCAGCCCTCTCGCCTCTCTCCGCTCTCCCAGAGCCCCCTCAGCACCCAGCCGGGTTCCCCAGATATCCTAGTGCGGCCCCCGCCCCGCCCCAGCATCCTCCGCACCTCGCGGTCTCTGGAGATGTCCGAGATCACGCTCCAGCCCTCGGCCACCGTTAGCTTCTCCCGGAGGTCCTCCATGTCCGCCTCGCCCACCCAGAGCCTGGGCGGCAGGCAGCCCAGCCCCAGTTACCGTGCCCACATGTCCTATGCCTCCACCGCCGCCAGTTACCCCTCCCAGTCCCCTTCTCCCCCCTCGGAGGGCAGGGATGTTTTTGGGCAGAGGCCGTCCCAGAGGAGGACAGAGGAGGAGATGCTGCCCTCAGAGCCCTCTCAGCTCCAGATATCCGCCTCAGGGTAGGTGATCCTTCCAGTAGAGAATAGCCATAGTCACCTCTCTATTCCAAATTTTATCAAGTTTTTTGTGACTTTTTTTGTTACCATAGCAATGATGCATATTAGACAATAATATGCAGAAAGCATGTAATTGCATTTAGCACACGTTTGATTGGTCCAGAAATATTCAAATTCTTTCTTAACCTGATTCCGTGTGGAAGTTGAGTTTTACCCTCAAATTCTACATTGAAGCTCTTTTAGTGTTAGTGTTAAACATTTATTTGTGTAATTAATCAAGAATGCCAGTATAACTAATTGATTGCATTTGAAACGAAAAGCCAATACAGCTCAACTCTCAAATACAGTTAGTAGCAGTATTTATGTCTATTTCAACTATTTCAACCCCAACATTCTAGATCTATCATTATTTTATCCTTAACGTTGTTCAAATTTGAAATTGGTTATTAAAAAAAGCAAACAGTGCCGCGATGGCCTCATGAAAGTAAAACTGTAATGCTTAAAATAATAGTTAATATTCTGCTTCTGTTTCTTTTTTTCCATACAGAGCCCTATCTACAGTCATAGAACATTATAGCACATTGTACTTAGTACCTATTATATTATATTCGGACATTTTGCAAATGAACCTCCCTGCTATTATTTGAACATGTTAAAGAATCCAAATCGACCCCCTTTGCATAGAAATACAAACAAATATACCTGAGGCGCATATACACTTCTCTCCCATAATGCTTACAACATGTTTTTTTTTTTGTTGTTTTTTTTTTACACCTCCTCTATTCCCCCCTTTTTGCATCCACCTCATACCCCCCCCAAACCCCCGTGGCTGCTGCCGGCCTAGCATAAAGTAAAGCTGTCGGGTTGGGGGGGCGGGGCCCTTTTTTACGGGAAGGTAGCATAGAACTACTGCTTCTTTAATCCAGGGTAAGGGTCTTACCTCATTTGTTTTTGATTGATCTCAGCTATCTGGGCAGCGTTGTTGTGACCCGGTCCCCTACGCCGCAATAGGTAAGGGTTGGAGCCATGTCTGAGAGGGAAGGGGCTCAGCAGGGGGAGGGCTCTGATCACTCTCTCCTTTAAAGGGGAATCGCTTTGGGTTGTGCCTCTGTACTGGATTCAAGTCAATGTCTAGATATAACCATTGCAAGACGAGACGCGCTCTCCTATTAACACACTTTCCAAAAAGGCAACAGCGACACGCCCGCCGCCTGGCCGCCTGGCCGCCTGGCCGCCTGGCCGCCGCGTGGGCTGCCTGCAGTCCGGGCAGAACGAGTGGCAGTGGTTTTTTTGGACTGCGGAGTAGTCGTAGTTGTAGTGGTAGTCGTAGTCGTAGTCGTAGTAGGATTTGAGTCTTTCTCTGGGGAACGCGGGTTTCGTTTCCCCTGCACCCCAAAAAATTCAAAATAAAGTCTTGAATCAAGAGAGGACCCATCTGGAAAAAAAAAAAAAAAAAAAAAAAATCTAGATTGGAGTATTCCCCTTTAAAGTCTTGTTCCATGTGCAAAATGCCATGCATGCATTCTCTATAAATATCTCTCTCTCTACGACCAAACAACAATAACAACGATTCTCCGACTAAATTCTCTTCGTCACATTTTGTCGTCTTAAGTGCTTTCGTTTTTTCCGTCATGTGACTGTTTTTTAATGGCCATTTCCTCTTCCTGTCATGTGACTGTTCTTTAACGGCCATTTCCTCTTCCTGCCATCTTCTCCCGTCAGCATGGTGAAGCCTCTGTGCGCAGTGTTTTTTTTTTTTGTTTGTTTGTTTTTTTTATGTTGATGGACGTGTGCTGTGCGTTGTTCATGTCTCTTCAAATGTTCGATATATTCCACACACTGTGGCCGCTGGTCATTTGAAATGTGCTCTGTTTGTCCAGGTCTGTCACAATTCTCCCTCCTCTCCCTCCCTCCCTCTCTCTCTCTCTCTCTCTCTCCCTCTCTGCTAATTCCTCTTTAATTTTTCTCTCCACAGTTACAAATGGCGGCCATCTTCTCTAAAGTTTCAGCTTCTCTCTAAAGTTCCCCATTCATGTGCCTTCCGAAACAATACAATCAAACCCGACCCGTCGGTGCAGCGTGTAGAATTAAGTGGCGTCTAGCGGTGAGGTTGCAGATGGCAACCAACGGAACAGCCCTCGGTGCCACATGGCGGCCTCCGCGGAGGAGGCGGCGGCCGCGAAACTCGTGAAAAACGCCAAAGGCCCCTCTCTGGAGCCAGTGTTGAGTTTGACCGTTCTGGGCTGCCGTAGAAGAAACATGTAAACGCTACCTATGTAGATAAAAACGTCTCATTCTCAGGTAACAAAAACACAGCGATTCTTATTTCCATGGGACTATACACAAATTAAAACATACTTATGAATATTATATTCCACTTCTGCCAAGTCCGTTCCGTGAATTCTACACACTGCACCTTTAATGAAACGTTAAGTCGGGTTCTGAACCTCTTGTATTCTGCTCTGTGAAAGGCACATTGAGCGATTTAACCTCATGAATGTGTGTTTTTGAGGTTGTTCGCATTACTAATTTACTTGTATATTTTTCCATGTGAGACGGACAACAAAACACACATATTCTGTATGAGGTAAAACTATTTGTAAACAAATTGAACTCTTAATAGTGATTATAATTTGATTTAGTAAATCAATATATTCAACTTTTTTTCTGATTTCTGAATCAATGAAATAATGACAAAAGAGTGTTTTTTTGTATATGTAACACCCATAAAACGAAAAGACAACTGGTTATTTGTATTTGCAATTTGAAGCAATTAAAAAAAATATTAAAACCATAAGCAAAGTATTTGGATTGGAAATAGTGAAAGATAGTAATCCCGGAAGGAAAACTTCTTATTTTCTGGGGCATTGCTTTCCTTTTATGGGTTTAGTATAGTTTGACCTAAACTACCAAAAGCATCATGACTTAAAGACCCAATCTTGAATCTAGGTAGAATTTAAATTGACTCAATATCATCTTGTTGTTTTTTTTGTCATTAATAAAACAGCTAAAATAATTATTAAAGGCATTTAAATGATGCATGGTTTAATATTGTTTATGAAATTTGCAAATCCTCAAATGTTTTCCTATGAGAGGATCTCAAAGTTGTAGGACTTTCTATGTAAATCACTGAATTCCGGATTGGGTCTTTAATTAAATGTTTGTTTAGTATGTTCCTATTTAAAGCAAATAATTTCATACAGTTCGCTGCAAGCTCATGTCAGTGGAATGACTGTCTCTTTCTTTCTTTCCTTCATCCGCTCTTTCTTTCTTAATTTGGAATTGTCTACTAATACAGGTAGAAATGGATGCTCGTCTTAGTGAAAAGGGCTAATTGCAAGTACTCAGATGATACATCCTGTTGGGAAATGGAATGAAAAGCTCGCTCTGGCTTTTCTGCAGATGAGCAGGGAGCTCTGCCGCCGGCTGCTGGCTGCTTGTAAAGCTGTGTTGGTGTCCTCTCTCCTCTTCCCAGGGAGCCTCTAGGTGCGTCTAGTCATCCTGCCGGGTCTGAGAATTTACAAGAACTGCTACACCAATGTGTCACTAAAGCCAAGGGAGTGGCTGCCAATAATAACAACAACACAACCTCCAGAAGGAGAACAGGTTAGTCTGATGCTCAGCGAGACGACATGTGAAGCCACGTATGGGACGTGGCAACGTATGGGACTTTTTTTGATGTTCGCTCTCGGGAGTTAAATGGGGGACACCGCTCATTTTCACCAAAATCATCAAAATGACCAAAACCAAGTTGTTCTGTGGTCCATAGAACCAGTCCCTCTACCTCTCTCTCTCCGAGATCAGGCGATTTGAGCGTCGGACTGTGACGCACCGCCAATGTACTCTTTGGCCACGACCCAGAGAGAGCCTGATGGAGATTAATGGACAATCTAAATTTTTTCTGAAGCGTGACTTTTCCAGGCAAATGAGCTACAGTATATCAGACACTAGTGCTTTGTCTCTTACAACCGAATATATAACCATATTCCATCATAAACCACCTAGTTTTACTATCGTAGCAACTTTTTCTCCTTACCTCACTCTTCATCGACCGGTGGGGAAGCCTCACCTTGGCTGTGATCTGTCTGCCCTTGGAGACTTGGAGAATTTGGAGTTCCACCTTCCCTTGCTGTGATTTATATGCCCTTGTTTGGAATTCCACCTTCCCTGGCTGTGTGACGTATATGCCCTTATTTGGAGTTCCACATTCATTGGCTCTCTTGGGAAAAAAAGGATTAAAAAAAAAGGCCAAGAAGGCAAATTAAAACATATTTAGTCAAAGCAATTACAAGCAGGGTTTCGAGCGTTGGTACAATTCAATATGATCAATGAATCAATGATTACCGACCACGACACAACTCTCCAAAACACATACAATCTTGGAACTTCCAGGGAAGCCTCCACTTTCTTTACCCGTTTTTCCTGGTTGGGTTCACGGCTGGAGCCTATCCTGGAGCCTCTGGACACCCTCAATGAGACCACAGACCATTTTAGAGTCACCAATTAGCCGTGGGGTCCACATACCCCCAGAGGTTTCTTGGGGGTCCCCAGGAAATTATTTATAGTTAATCTTTAACCGCATTATTTCATGTACAAGACATGAGCACCGTTAAAATATACAATAATTACTGTTTTGATCATAGTTTCACTATCATCTCCCTAACTACAGTATAAACAGGTATGGAATGTGTACTACATCATACCGGATAAAACAACAAGAATCTTCTTCGATCGGGATCCCAGAGACAAAATCCATTGAAATCTGTGCTTCGGTGGCCTGGCGCGTACGAAACCGAGGGTCCCCCGGTTTGAATAAAGGCTGCGAACCCCCCTGCACGAGACCCCCGGCGACAGATCGAGCCGCGGCTGCGAGCAGGGTGTGCCGCCGGCCACGACCACCCCCCCCCCCCGTGGCTCATCGGCTCCTCTAACGCTGTGTTTCTCCCAGGTGAGTCTCCCTCTCAGACCCAGCAGCGAACCCAGACGCCACCAGAGGGCGCCGTGGACCGCCCCCTCCACAAGAAGGAGCGACGGCAGCGCGGGAGGAGCCCCTACCAGTATTTGACCTCCTTCCTGCACCGCAGACGGTCCTCGGAGGACCAGACGGGCATCCTGGCCGGCACGGACTGCGAGGGCGCAAACTATGGAACCCTACGCTGACCCGCAGTGGACCCTCCCCCCTAGCGGCCGCAGACAGGCCAAGCCATGGGACACCACTAACCCCAAACCACCACCCCCGCCCCCCACCCCAACCCCTACCACCACCCCACCAAAAACCAACCCCAACCGACCCCAAAAACCCAACCCAGATCTCTCTGAGAAGCTAATACACTACTCTTAGGCTGCGTACGACGACGGTGACAAACATCAAGCTGAATCCTCAAGGATTATAAAAAAAAAAAACCTGTCACTGGGACTTTTCTAAATAATTTCCAAAAAAAACAAAAAAAAAACGAGAACAATCGCATTTCTTAGTTACCCCCCCCCCCCCCACTAGGGGGATTTCACCTGAAAGAAAAAGAAAAATAGCTCCGAAAAATATATATTGTACATAAACTAGTAATCAAGGAGACTAAAGTTTCCTCTTACAGTAATAAAAATATGTGTTGGTTGAATAGGTCACAACAACAACAACAACAACAACAACAACAACAGAGAAACCAATCCACTCACCCGTCATGGAGGCGTCCATATGTTTTTTGGGCGTTTCGGCGGCACAGCGTCCTGCTCAGCCTGGTGCGTCCACACAGGGACACGATGACTCTACCTTTTCCTACAATACAACTAGCGTCAGTATCTAACACAGGGTTCTTATCACAAAATATACCTCAGAGTAAACGCAGAGTTGCTGTAATTCTTGTGGTATACTGTACGTACTTGACCTTTTTACAATACATATTTGAAGTACTGTATGGTCAAAAAAAAAAAGGTTGGTGTCGCACCACGCGCGCGCGTCCACACGCTCACAAAGTGGATGGACAACGGCTTAATTTTTCTTATTATCGCTCTTAACTTGCATATTTAGTTTACTTTGATTACTTATGTAATGCCAAGCATGGTATACTCATAATATAAAAACCATTAGAAGACTGTTGTCTTAAGTGCTTGATGGTTCCGTGTGTTTGGTCATGTCATCAGAGCATCCTATTACGGCGACGAGTATTAATCTACAATCTCATACGAAAAGTCGATTTTTTTGGGAAATGTTCACGCTCCAAAAAAAAAAAAATAACTAAAAAAAAAAAGAGGTTCAGCTCGTAGGGTTTAGAACAGGGTGATGAATCGTGTCGTGTAACGTAGTATGTGTTTCAAAAAAAAAAAAGAAGAAAAGACTAATTGTGGACGTGGGCACGGTCTCGGTGCCTTTTTTTTTTTTCGGGCCTTTTTTTTCTTTGTTATTTTCGACGTAAGAATCAACTGCCTTTTCCTTCGCCTTTCTTCATATTTGTCTTTTTTACGAGGAGCCGAGGTGCTCCCCAAAAATAATTGATTTGTGTTTTTCTCTGCCAAGGACATGTGAGTGAGAATGCTGCAGAGGATGAATAGCTCTTCTTCTTTCATTTCTTTTTTTTTAAATAGTTTTTATTTTTTTTTTAATATATATATATATTTTAAACGGATACCTGCTTTGACTGTGTATATTCCAATAATCGAACAAATCTATAACGGTGTGAGATGAAGAAAAAAAATAATCTGTTGTTCCGAGTTTAAAAAAAATACACTGGCGCTTTGGGGTGCGGAGGTGGAACGGTACAGGAGCACTGTACATATGTATTCATGCAAGAGGGAAAGAAAGAAAGAAAGAAAGAAAGAAAGAAAGAAAGAAAGAAAGAAAGAAAGAAAAAGAGAAATCAAGGTTGTTCATTCATATTCTATTCAAAGCAATTTTTTAGAACAGTACTTGACTCTTTGCTTTACGGAGTCGAAGGAGGGAAACGTTCCTTGGAAATGTAAGCGGAGGAGAGGACGAAACAGTGGTCATTCAGACTGTTTGTCTCCTTAACAACTTGTATATTTACTTGCTAGCTATTTCTCTGTGTGTTTGTTGATTTTTAAAACACTAACCGATGCTGAATGTATGTTCTGCTGTACAGGAATTGAATGTCCAGATGACACAGTACATTGAATGACCCCCAATCGCCGCCCCCCCCCCCCATCGATCGCGCTGCCGGGCCGGTTTATAGCGCACGCTCCAAATCCAAATTATTTTGCGATGAACCCCCTTCGACGAGAGGATAACAATTTGTCATTGATACCCCGCCAAGTTTTTCCCAGTCGGCTCCCTTTGTTTTCTGATGGCTACCGCATCTTTTTTACGACTGTTATACTTTAAGCTTTTATTTTCATCTCAAATCCAGACGTTTGAAAAAAAAGCCACATATCAGACAGGTTCGCGTCGGATACTTTGCTAATCAGAGGTTTTTTTCTGACGAAAATCCGCATGAACGAAATCAAAGCCCCGAGCCCCCCTGTTTCCCCGCTTAAGTGCGCTTCACACCGAATCCGTAATCGCATCCGACACTCGGATCCCCCCCCCCCACTCCTCTCCTTCCCCTCTAGTGGCCGCCGGGTGAACTGCGCCTGCCTTTCTGTCGCATCCGAAAATATGTCGGAGAACATGGGAGAGGTTGTTTTTCGCAGCTGGACGTTGACCATGTTCTATGAAGGAGAGTTTAAAACTCCCTGAACCCTGTAAAGCCCACCGCTGTAAGAACAACATCCTCTTTTAGCTCCCTTTTAAGGACTGCATTTATAATGCCGGTGCTTGCTATTGTCTATCCGCAACACCCCAACGGATGGATAACGGCTTCATCTTTCGTTCCGTTTTTGGTCAACTCTCCACGGAGCTCGTCCCTCTCACTTGTTCCTTATTCGGGCTTTGCAGGGTTAATATAGGGCGGGCAAAGGGCGAACAAAAAAAATAAAATAAAAATACACACAATTCACTTATTATAAAAAGAGATGTATTGCTAGCCAATACGGTGCCACGATCCAGTGTTAACGTTAATAACGCTGACATCAAGTAATAAAATCGTCTTAATCACGTGACTTATTAGCTTTAAATCCAGTTCCTTGGATCCAAACTTGACGTGTCACTTTGGGTCGTTGCTTAAGTTGCGCGTCGCAGCTCTTGGCGCGCGGCTCCCGACTTCCCATAGGAGGGAACGGACATTCCGGTTTGCCCTCGTTTGCCGGATCCGGTGTGAATCGGGCTTTGCTCTGAGGTACGAGACGCTTTTTGGCGCGAGGAAGCGATTGTTTGAGCTACTGGAAAACGCCCGGGCGCGTTTTATTCTACTGTAAGAATTGGTTTTGTGTAAGATATTGAGGAAGAAGAAGAAAAAATAATAATCTATATTTGTTATGTACTGTACATGGTGTGTATTGTATTTGTAAAGATAAATCAACCATGTTTTACAGGAAGATGTTCCACATACCTATATATATATATATATATATATATATATATATATATATATATATATATATATATATATGGATATGTGGGGGAAAATGGAGGTCGAGAGGAATTTCCAGAGAAAAAATAAATTAGATTATATAGAAAAGTTTTAAAAAACACATATTTGCTTACTTGTACGGCTTTAAGTGGAAATGTTTATGAAACATTTTTGAGGTGCCTCGTTGTCATACTTTAGCAGACGTCATTTTACCTGAGAAAGAACGAAAGGAAGAAAGGAAGAGAGGAAGGAAGAGAGAAAGAAAAATAAAACCTAAATGTTAGTTACCGTACGATGTATTCTTGCCATAGCCCGCTGGCTGCACAAAGTCGAGTAGTATCCTCTCTCTGGTGTTATAGTATGTGAATGCCAATTCTAAAAACAAAAAGAAAACAAAAAAGCTTTAGAGAAGCAGAAGTGTAAGAAGTCTATAGCCTTTTTTTCTGGAACGAGAAACACAGTAATAACACGGTAATAACACAGTAATAACACAGTAATACAGTATTCCCCCCCCCTCCTCCTCCTCCTCCATTTTCAATGAGCACACACATGTAGATCCATCCAAAAACACACACTGACACTTTGGGTGTAGTCCCCCCACCCACCCCCCAAAATGAAAGCCGCCCAGCGGCGGGAGGAGAGCTGTTTCCCAGGAGCCACAGACATGTCACGGTCACGGTCATAGTCATGTTACGACGCGACGTGGTGTTTACATTAGCGCGACGGCGAGACGTGGTGTTAGGGTCCTAGTTGCTTTTTACATTATTACAACTTGGTGCTATGTTTAACTCTGTGGTGCTGTAGAGTAGAATAGGTCCCTTTTTTTTAAATTTTTTTAATTTATTTTTTATTTTTTATTTTATCTGTTTTACGACTACAATTTCCTTCTTCGAAGCCCTCCGGGTCAGATCGGGATCGAACCGTCGCGGTGAGAAATTTCAAAACAGATTCAAAACATAATAATAAATAAATAATGGAGGCTTTTCAGTGAACTATAATACTGAGACCTATTCTATCGTGTGTGTGTGTGTGTGTGTGCGTGTGTGTGTGCGTGCGTGTGTGCGTGCGTGCGTGCGTGTACGACGTCTGTCTGTGCTTCCAAGGTACCCTCTGTCCAAAGTCGGTAAATATGGATTAAATCCGTGTTGATATTGAGAATATTGACCTATCAATGAATCACGAGGGCGAAAAACATGTTTGACTATCGATCGATCGATCGATTGATCGATTAATCACCGGCGGTGACGCGAATTGGGACTAGTCGTACTGAATACACGCTCAATGTTTCAAGCACACCACAGCAGGGTCATAACTTTTATTCATTTACCATCTTTTACAATAAATACACGTGTACTGTACAGTAGAGCCACGAGTACTCACTCACAGAGACCACATTTGTATTTAAATGCTGATTGTTCCGACTAGTGCAGATATTTGGGGAAAAAGCTATTACCCACACATCCTCCTGGACGTAGGTTTTTATACATGTATGTTGTCTTCCGGGCTCTTTTGCATTTTAAACAAAAACATGTACAGTGTTCAAGAGGGCTGCTTTGGAGGTACTGTTAGATCCAGTTTTTTGTTTTGTTTTTATTTTTGATTTTTTTTTTCTCCAGCTTTTCTGCTTACGGTTTTTTAGTGCATCACTAGGTGCTGGTAGGATGATACTTAGAGACAACTTTTATTTTATTTTATTGTATTAATCTTGCATGTAAAGACAATACAAACACCTATTTAGCAATCATTCATTGGACATCCAAACTGGCTGTTATTGGAACATAAAAATAGGATATGTAGTATTTTCTATATTCTCTGTTTTTTCATGTGTACCAGCACTGGGAAACTAGAATGTATTATTACCGTAGGCTATAATAAGCACTACATCGTTGACTGTTCAAGCTACTGTAATGCCCATGCCCAAGCAAACCAAGTAGTGCTTAAAAAGGAAGAAAATTAACCACATTTCATCTCATTTTTCATCCATTTCACAAATCTTGCTGTAAATCCCACGTTTACATTGTGTATTCTGTTTGTTTTTTTTCTTTCTGTACGTGTGTGTGCGTGTGTGTGTGTGCGCGCGCGTCATTTGCTCTTTTTGAATTGAACCATGTTCATATGTAAATAACTCAAAGCTGGAACATACAACACTTTTTACTTTTGTTCCTTTAGAAAAAAAGAAACTTAAAAAAAAACAACAACAAGATAACCTGGTGTGTGTGTTTTTAAAATTTAATTTAATTTACTTTTGTATTTATATGGTATGTCGTTTTTTTGTCATTTACATCAGGTATTTTGCTTCACTTTAACTTTTTTTGTGAGCAATTAACTCATAATGTATGGTGCTGTACCAAAGCCTTATGTACAAGACTTGTATTGGTTTTCTTGTCGCCACTGCTGTCCAGGGAATTATTTTATTGTCTGGGATTGTCATGTGTGTCTCACTACTCCATGTTCAACTGCCATGAAACGTTCTTCTTGTTCAGAATATAGGTACAAATCTATGACCCACTCCGAAGCTATTTCCACCTGCGACTCGACCAGGGCGAGCCGCAGCGACCACGCTCCATCGAGAAGTCAGACACACACGCACGCACGCACACACACACACACACACACACACACACACACACACACACTCACACACACACACACACACACACACACACACACACACACACACACACACACACACACACACAGGCTTTACTTATGATTGCTAAAAATGACGTAGACGTGGACCCAGCACATGATCCATGCTCTACCTATGGCATGTCTGTGAGAATATGAAAGCAGTGCTGTATTCATGTCACCATATCATTTCAAATGCTTAGTCCCATATGAAATTTTCCTCTCAAATTTTTGTATTTTGATATAATAAAAAAAAGAAGAAAATGGTTAGAATTTGTGTTTGGTCTCTTTTTGTTGTTGTTGTTGTTGTTGTTGTTGTTCTTCTTCTTCTTCTTCTTCTTCTTCTTCTTCTTCTCAAGGCTGCATTGGTTGTAGTTCAACCGCTGGGCACACGGTGTAAGTGTTGACCACAGAGAAGATGGAGGATGGGGTGAATCAGGTAACTGAAAGAGGAAAGAAAAACTATAGTGTACTCCCATAGCAACGTCATTTGTTGCATATTCTTTCCTCTAAAGTGGACGAATACAAATATAAGGCGTTGAAGCCCCCTAGCCCCCGACAGTGAGGCACTTAGATCCACTATACAATATCATAAAATGATTTTTATTAAAGGCCTCCTAACTAATGTAGCATCTCAGAGGACCTGCAGCGAAGGGGGAAAAAGACAGACTAGAAATAAATGAAGCCTGTCAAAATGACCTTTGTACTATTGTTAAAATACCCCCACACATGAGCAAACAAGTCAGCAGCACTCCTCTCTCCACACACACACACACACACACAGGGGGAGTTTAAAAGTGCAATGTTATTATGGGCTGTGAATCTTTGACATGCATTCCAATTGGCCATATCAATGAGCTGATGCTGGATTTTACTGATTATTACCAATATATCGATTTTCATATTTGACATCTTTAATTGTACATTTAAATAAATAATACAATAATTAAAAAGTGAAAAATATATAAAAATAAACTTTTTTTTAAAAATATAATACATATAATATAATGAGAGCTTAGAAATTGCGTCAATATATGTATTTTACTGTAATACTGTGACAACTTATATTGGTTACACAAATCCAACCAATTTTAAATAAATATAATAAATATAAAAATACATTATATGTTTGTTATTTTTGCGGGGAACGTGTTTTCCGGCGGAGGCCCGCGGGGTCACTGTGGGGTGGACCCGTCCGTCACCTGCTGGAAAGTTTGCGCCTCAACTTCCGGTTCTCTGCCGATTCCATCTCCCGCAGGTTCCAGGGTTTTTTATTTTTGAACACATACACATGTGTGTTTTGTTTTATTGGAACTTAGTTTTTGGCCGATAGTTTCCCACCCAGATCCACGCAGGGGCTGATGTCACGTCATCGCCCCGGGTCAGAGTGTGATGGTGGAACCTGAAAACCACTCAACCCCGGGAGGAGAGAATTACGTCAAATTCCAGAAAACGAAAACAAAACAGACTTCTCCCTGAAAGGCCAGCGGGGTGCACCTCGGCAGCCCGGATTTCATATGCTGCTTTACACCTCAGTGGTTCTCAACATGGGGTCCGGTTCAAGAGGTTCCCGGGGGTCGCCAGCAAAAATCGATTAATAGGCATGGATCATTTACTGTAACGGGTGTTTTTATCTCCCTGCCTTATAGGGTGGACAGGGAGGGGAGTTGGGACTTAATCATATTTAATAATAAAATAAACATTCTCATTTGGGGTCCGGGGCCCCAACAGGCACCAGATTGAGGGTCCTTGGTGTGTAGGAGGCTCAGTGTACCCTCGGCCCTGATGGCTACTTGTTGGCGGTTGTGTACGTCCGGTGACAAGTGTCTAAGCTCACCGGTACGGAAATGGTGGAAATTTGCCCTTTGCCGGTTCCACCCGCCTGCTTAGCCGTTGCAGCCGTGAAGGTAGGATATGGTACTTTTATTTTTATTGTCTATTCTTTCATACCGTGGACGGCGGTGCTTGCTTCCCCTCCAAAGAAGTAGTATCACGGTGGACAGGATACTTTGAGGAGCATTATCATAGAAATGACGGCTTTAGTTATGAAAAAGGCTGATTTAATGTATGGGTCCTTTTTTTTTTTTTGTTTTTTTTCTCCCGTAACCCACATCATAAGAAACATGGCCGTCCCTCCCCTCCCCGCGTTTCGTCCTTCAGCCGTTGCTGATGCCGCGGGAGACAAAGGTTGAGCCGCGCCGCGTCAGTGTGAGATTAAATAAAGTTAATCGCACTCGGGGAGAGGAGAATTCCAGCAGATTACAGGATCCTGTGACAACACCGCCCGCCCCCGTCCTCTTCGTCCAAATCCCATCCTCTTCCTCCTCCTCCTCCTCCTCCTCCTCCTCCGTCCTCCTCCACATTCCGCTCCACGCGCGGGCGCACATGCGCGCGCACACACGTGCACAGGTGCACACGCCCACACACACACAGACACACACACACACACACACACCTTGAGAAGTGGCAAGAAGCAGCTACAAAGCCACAGTCAACACGTTTGCTCTCCCCAGTTTTGACAGATTTTTATGTGTTATGGCTTATTATTATTATTATTATTATTAGTAGTAGTAGTAGTAGTAGTAGTACTAGTAGTTGTTGAGGTTACTCAGGGGTGATGTAATGTGAAAACCCACTCATCATAGGTTCCTCCTCCTCCTCCTACGGCTTCTTTTTCCCCTTTTCCTGCTTCCTCATCCTCAGTCTGGAGGAGCATCAAGTGACGATGGATGGGAGAGGTTACCATGGCAACCCTAGTCTCTCTCGCTCTCTCTCTCGCTCTCTCTCTCTCGCTCTCTCGCTGTGGCACTTGCTGCATTCCACAGCTCAGAATGCGATCGTTATGAAACACTTTTTATTCAACTTTTTATTTGTATTTTTTCCCACTTTTTACCAAGTACAGTAGTCCCGTCGTATTGACAGATCACGTGACCCCCGCCGCCTTTTAAACTACGTCGTCGTCGAACGCCTCTTTTTCGAAACGTCTTCTGAACGCTTCTTCTCTTCCGCCGGTGACCCTTCTCGAATCGCCGCATGAATTCACCAATTCACCGTGCGTGCCAAACCTGCTCTGCCCCGTTTCCGGCACGGTCTCGTTTCGTGAGCAGCGTGAACGGTTGCGTTCACTGCCCCAGATTGTTTTACTTTTGGGGTTTTTTTTCCTTCCCCTTCTTCTTCTTCTTCTTCTTCTTCTTCTTCTTCTTCTTCTGCCTCTTCTTCTGCTTCTTCTTCTTCCGGAATAGCATGTAGGCCATCAGACGGCGCTCCTCCGTGCAGCGCTGTCGCAGTCTCCCGACATCAGAGGCACATCATCCTCCCTTCAAAGTGCCTCAGTCACACAGAGTTTTTTGGTTTTTGTTTTTTTTTATAGTTCTATCCAAAATAGATTTTTACTCGCAGAGGGCCCTTTCTGTGTGAGGCACAGAGCCTGCAAAACGAGCGTTGCGGTAGAGACGTTCAACACCGTTGTGGCCGCCGTCGTAGCGCCCCCCAAAAAAAAAATATCCGTCCAAATCTTTCAAAAACATCCATTTGGGGGAGGATTCTGTTCTTGAACTTTTGGGGTTTGGGTCGGTTGCGCTGTGAGATTAGCTTGGGCTTCAGCTGGCGGTCCTCCCCGAAGATCTCGCCTTTTTCTTTTTTGTTGTTGTTTCATATATATGTGGCGCAATCGGTGCGGAAGTCCAAATTCCGTATCCTACTTGAATCATAATCAAATATGGAATTTACATTGCATGCAACATGCCTTCCTCCCCCCCCCGGATCAGCTGGGGGTCCTCCTCCCCCTCCTCCCCCTCCTCCTCCTCCGCCTCCTCCTCATCAGATGCAGGATTTGCATATTTTCTGTGTCATCGGCTTCATTCCAGCCGCTCATCTCAGGGACGGCTGGAGATTGTGTGGTGGACTATTCGGGGACATCTGACCCCCTAAAATGATCTATTTTGCAAGTGTTTGTGATTTTTTTTTTTTTTTTTTTGTTTGTTTTAAATGAACCCGTGTGGCGGAGGGAGGGATTCTGATTCTGCCTAGTCATGTTTCCTTCCCCCCCCCCCCCCTCGCCGGACAGTCTCTTTTCAGATGTACATTGTGATTGTGCCTTTTGAGAATATTTCTTATTCCTCCGCCTCTCGACGATGAAGAGAATAGCTTTTAATAACTATCATTTTGTCTTGACAAGTATCGTATCGAGTAGGTGGTTGGGATCGTCTCATTGCGTGTTTTTAAGTTGGACTGGTAGGCACCAATTACACTGATCAGTTAATAGCACGGCACAGGCTTCTCCGATGGGATGGAACACGGAGCGGCTGCCGGGCTCTGTGACATCATAGGAACTATGATGACATCATAGGAGCCCAAATCCCATAACTAGTACAGTGTTTTTCTACCACTGTGCCTTGATACGCTGGTGCACCAGGTGATGAAGATGACGATCATCGGGTGTGGCGCAAAAATGGTTCAAATTTCACTTAAAATACAAACATACGTAATGGAAGTTAGCTCTTGTGCTGCAAGATCAAAATTGCAACGCTTCACCAATTCATCAGTTCCAGATAGAATCGCAGCTCTGTGTCCGTCGAAACAAGTTTGACTCAAAGTGAGAACTATTTGTTGTGGTGAAAGGTTTGACTATTTTTTTTTTATTTGTTCCTGACGAGTCACCCTGTAAAAAGAGTCATTTGATTTTACCACTCTTGGTTCAGTCGGTGTGACGCGCGGTGAGCGAGGGAGGACCCCGTGAACCATGAGTCAGAAGAGTCGGTTCGGCTCTGAGCCGCGAACGGAATTTCTCAAATGAATCATTTAATGTCAAAACTCTTTGTCAAATGACGTTTTGCGTTCTCAGGATCTATTTTCAGTTTTTAAGTCTCCCCTTTTACCAGAGAGACTCCAGGCACCAGAGTCATTTAAAAGTATTTGTTCGCGACGGCCAAATCGCTTGCGAGTCGTGCTCCACCTGCTATGACCTGGTCGTCATAAGAAGAAGCACAGTTCTATGGGTTTGTGACGTTTTTTAGTTGTGTCACCGTGAGATCATTTAATTGTAAAAAATGTTGCTGTGGAAACACTGATTTAATGCACAGTACGGTGCAGGGCTGGGTATTGGTATTCAATACATTTTTAAGGTATCGATTGAAACAACCCAATACCAAGTAGTGTCGAAATATCTCCAGTGAAACGATACCTGCATTCAATTCTTTTTGTATTCAGACCCAGAAAGAATAACTATTCGTATGCTTTTGCTCGCAGCCAATCACGGCAAGCGTTCTTTGATTTAATGTGACGTATGACTGGCCAACTACCGCAGCAGCTACAAGCCAGCCAATCACCACAAGCGTTCTTCGCTCTAACGCGACGTGGGATTGGCCCACTACCGCAGCAGCAGCTACAACAGTCTGTTCAAGGACGGGTTCACAGTTTTTCCAAGTCTTGTCCTCAAACAGCCAGGTGTCCTAATAAACGCTAGAAGAGGTTTTCCTCCCTGTAATCATTCCTCCTGTACTGGCTATTGGTTTCAAATCAAACTGCCCAAATACTTCATTGTACAGTTATTTTATAAATATTTAAATAATTGGAACACTTTCAAAATGTATTTGTGTAAAAATCATTCGGATGGGGAGGAGTGGTGGCATTTTACGCAGCTGAGTGCTTCCATTCACACCATGTGTAAAAGGTATGGAATGAAGTACTCCATTGGTATCGGTATCACTGGTATTGGTACTGGTATCGTACATTTTTAAACGATACCCAGCCCTAGTTGGCCTGACATTGCTGAAATACAGGAATTTCTGGTGTTTCCCAGGGTGAACTCGTACTCGAGGTTATGAATATTGAAGCGATAAGAAGTGGAGGGAGCAGGGCGCGGTTTGGCCCGGGGTTCTGCCCGGCGGCATTCTGCTGAGCCAGCACAGTTTGGTGGAAGCAACAGCAACACGGTGGTGCGCGCGAGGCCATCGCAACCGCTGGGAAACACCCACCCACCCACCCACCCACATCTGCAAACGTTTTGTTTTAAAATAAAATCCTGTTCAACCTCTCCAACTGTCGATTCACCGTGGAGGCGAAGGAGTTAAGAGGGAGAGGGGGAAAGATCTGTGAAGCGTTTGATTTGTTGTTGTTATTATCTTTTTTGGGTACGTTCCCTGGCCTCAGTCTTATCACCCCTCATCCCAGTGTGTTGACTGGTTCTGGGAGGATTGCAGACGTGCTTTGGCTTTGGAAGGAGTCTGGTTTCACACCATCAGGACATTCCTCCAGGTTGTTTACTGAACACGGTGCGATGCGGTTCGGGAAGACCTTCCCTCATATGAGGGCCCAACAAATACAACAACAAAAGACACAACTCCAAAGTTTTCTTCTTACCTGAAAATGACTGTGGTGACTGTGCCCATCGCAGTTTTATTTGTAATTTATATATTGAATTTTATTGTTGTCCTTTGCGTTTTGTTGTGTGGTTGAATCTGGAGACAGCGCAGGTCCAATACCAAGTATTAAATGTTATGTATTTAGCTTTTTACCCTTTATTTTACCGGACTATTCTCCTTAAGATTCAGAAGGTCTTGTACATGAGGCACCGAGGCCCAATGTGCTGGATTCCCAAGATAAAACATAAGCCGGCGTGGGTACCAGGCTGATACCAGCAAAAAGAAAAAAGTCAGAATCAGATCTGATCTTCTTGACAAACGGGGCCCAGAATATCTTGGAAACCCTTTTTAGAAATGACTGTTGCTTCATAGGATAAAGAGAATTAAAGTATATATTTTCATTTAGTTTGAAATGCTCTAATTTTGCGCCAATTTGCGCTGAAGTGATATTTCCGTTAATTATTTTTATGAATCAAACAAAACAGCGGTTTTGTACGATTTTATGAGGTCGGATATGAATTCCCGGTCTGAAAAAAGTAAAAATAAGTAAATAAAATTTAAAATTTAAAATAGCTAAAAATGCAATGGCTGAAAAATACAGAACAGAAATAGCCAAATATGAAAAACAAGAAAATACAGAATATACAAAGTTCACCGAATAAAGTACAGGTATATAAGGTTATTACAATGTACTTGATAAATTAGTCACAAGACAATAAAAAAGCAAATAGGGTTATTATGCAGGTATCAGATAGTTAAATCTCTCAGCGCTGCATTGAGATGAACGTCATGTGACCGAGAAGCTTCTCAAACCCCCTAAAAACCTACAATCTCTGCATCAGGGGTGTTTGCGGGGCCCAGCCGCTCCGAGCTGAGCGGTGATGTCATCAAACACCAGATTCCTCCGTCCACTCGTCTTTTTTTTTTTTTTTTTTTTCCACACCGTCCTTTCTCGTTCCACCCACCCACCTCTCTTCAATCCCTCCTCCTCCGCTCTCTCTCTCTCTCTCTCTCTCTCGCTCGCCCTCTCGCTCTCCCGCTCTCTCTCCCCTCCCACTCTGGTCCTCCTCAGCGGGCTGTTGCAGTAAGGCCCCTCGTCATGGAGGCTGGATGCCTGGTTGCCGCGGTGATGGAGGATGCTGCCTCAGGACCCCGGGGGGAACCAGGAAGTGGCAGTGACGTCCTTGAAGGGTAAGTCACTCATACGTGTGTGTGTGTGTGTGTGTGTGTGTGTGTGTGTGTGTGTGTGTGTGTGTGTGTGTGTGTGTGTGTGTGTGTGTGTGTGTGTGTGTGCGCGTGCACACTCACCTGTGTGCACGGATGGATTATGGGGTATGTGCGTTTCCCTGTTTCCTCATGCTGGACGGGGAAACAGAGAATGTAGGTTAGGTCACTATAGCCATTTTATATTTAAATCTACAGCTACATTGCACTAGTCGGTGTGGTGTTGAATCTAAACCTTCCTCCTCCTCCTCCTCCTCTCTGCCTCGTCGCTGTTTAAACTTTGGGCTGAGCGGGCTCGGCTCCCCCGCTCCACGCCCTCCTGCGCCGACTCACATTTCAACCACAACTTTAGTGAAAACACTCCCTTGTGGATTAAATGCCTTTATGTGTGTCTGAATAGGAGACGGCTTTGCTCTAACTGACGCGCGCGCGCGCGCGCGCGCGCACACACACACACACACACACACACACACACACACACACACACAAAAGCCACCGTGGCACTGCCAATAAATGTGACAAGCCATGTTTGTCAAGCTCAAACAGGCCTACGCTCTTTCCTGGTGACCACTTCAATAGAATCGAACAATAGGATATATTTAATTGTGTTTATATTTATTTTTAGTTTTTCGCCCCGCGTCCTCATACCAAAACCTGACTACATACATACATACATACATACATCTACATATATTTTTTTCTGGGCCACACTGGTGCAGTGTCACGATTCCAGACACGGCCCACAATGTAAAGCCTTTGTTCTGCTCACCTGCGCCCTCTGGTGGTTCTCCACGGCATGACACGCAGTTTGGAAAATAAGAGAACAATGTCATCGGCTCCACAAAAACACGAAACAAGACCCTCTTTCTTTCTCTCTTTTTTTTTTTTTTTTCGTTTCCCTTTCTGTATCTCGCAGAGACGCGCGGCCTGTTGCTGAAGCGACCAAAGAGGAGCCTTCGTTGGAAGCCACCAGCGCTGACGTTGCGCAGGAGCCACGGGAGACATCCGCTGCCGGGGCACGGGCAACACACTTATTCATCCACCCCATCGACATTTATCAAATTTATCTGAGATTGCAAAGCTTGTAACATGTTTAAAGGCTGTTGTGGCATTTAAGGCACTTAAGCGTAACTCTGGATATATTATTTGGGAGGATTGACGAGGCTCCCCAGGAAATGGGCTCTGTCTGACGTCGGCTCTGTTTTTTGATTTTTATCCGTCAGAACGGGGACGAGGAGCTGGGCGAGCACCCGGCCGAGCCCCTCCTGCGCTCCTGCAGCAGCACGGCCAGCATGAAGGTCAAGAACATGAAGAAGTAGGTGCTCCCCATGACAACCCGGGGACTATTATGGGCTGTAAACCAGGCCTGCTATCCAGGGCAGGGAAGGGAGGAGCTCTGCCGCTGTCTCTCTCTCTCTCTCTCTCTCTCTCTCTCTCTCTCTCTCTCTCTCTCTCTCTCTCTCTCTCTCTGACACTCTCTCTTTGAGTCTTTTTACTGTTTCTTTCTCCCTTTTCATTCCTCTTCTCTTAATCCCCCTCTCTTGCTCTCTTTTCTCCCTGGTGTGTGTGTGTGTGTGCGTGTGTGTGTGAGAGTTTTCCCGTGCTGACCCCACCTCCTCCAGTGGAATACTGATGAGCGGCTCCTCTGTGTGTTTCCAGGCTGACCTTCCCCAGGGGTCACTTCCCCCGCCTGGCCGAGTGCGCTCACTTCCACTATGACACCGTGGACTTCGGCTCCGTCCAGGTGAGCGCCGCGCCGCCCCGCCCCCCCCCTCTTCGGTTCGACTCACACAGTTCGGCGTTCCACCATGAATTTTACGAGCGGTAAAAAATGCTGGTTCAGGATCGGCATTTTGATATTTTGACGAGGTTTTTTATTTTATTTTATTTTCTTATGAATTGCAATTCATTAGTTTCATTCAGTTTTTTGTTTTTTTGTTTTGTTTTTGTTTTCTTTCGGGCTAATCCGCCGACTTTTTAACGCCCGCGCCCGCCTCCGCTCAGTGTAAAACCCAGATCCCCGTCTATTAGTTGGATTAAAGCCGATGATGATATCGAGCAGGTTTTCGATGGGATGGAGGGTTTTTGTGTCTCCTAAGCTGCTTTCGCACGTGTAGCACGCGGGCGAAGACTGTCCGCGTCGGACGCGTTTACGCCACCGGGGAGATAATCCGTTTGGTTAAGACGATGTGGGCGGAGCCTGGGGAGAGTGCGCAGGAGGCCGAGCGTGATGCAGTGACGCTGCAGAGTTTTACGGCGCACCCAAGATGGCGGACGAGGCTACCGACTTATCAGGAGTGTTTTTGCGTCGATACTAAGTATTTGGACGTAATATAAATGAGAGTGGAAAGGAATGATAAAGAAGGCAGAAAGGAGTACGCAGCAGCTACGCTCCGTGCACCGAGATCCGCGCGAAGGTAAATAACTGGCGCATGATAGAGACGTCAACAGCGCGCGACACACTCGCTCGCTGTGAATGAGCCGGACAATCGCCTGCTCTGTTCACACGTACCGCTCAATGGGACGTTACACAGGCTTTGTACTAGGGTGCTGGCTGGGTGAAGTCCGGTCGATGTCCGGTCCAAATTATTCAGACATTTGCGTTCACACATACAGCTCCTCCGGGTTAATGTCCAGATCATTTCAGGGTTGAAGCGGATGTGTGAAAGCCACTCTAGAAAGTCCTTTCTTGGGTCACTGGCGTAGTTAGCTTGATATTGGCTTTTTCTTGGTGTGTGTGTGGGTGTGGGTGTGGGTGGGTGTGGGTGTGAGAGTGAGAATGCATCAAATAAAGAAACTTTTGAGCATACTATGAACAAAATCTTTTACAATGACTGCAAGTGGAAAGCTGACCACTTTTGTTTAATTGTTTTACAGGACGAATGGCTTTTCTTTGTCAAAAATGGATATTTTATAATTAAAAATATACGAGGAAAAAATTTGAATACATTATTTTTAAAATTATATGTCAATTTTTACATTTATTATTATTTGAAATAATTTTCTTGGCTCAACCTCCCGCTTTTTCAATATATGCTTAGGTTTGTGCCGTATCATAATTTTTTTATCTATGCACAGAACATTCTCCATCTCTGTTAATCACCTGTAGAGTTGTTTATGGAGTTTTGGGCAGATTAAGTCAGTTTGTAGTGGCATATCTTAATTTAGTGCTTTTCTTGTTGTGTGAATGCATGATGCAGACGTGTGTGTGCATTTATGTTAGAGAGAGTGTATTGCATTAAGAATTTCAAGCATTTTGGGTGAAATATAAAAATGGAAGAACTCCACACGTCACAGCTCACTTCCTTTATTCCCTGGCAAGGCAGGTGGGCAGATTCTAATACTCAAGCATACTATAAAATTAATAGTAAATAGTTATAAAAAAATATTACTTAATCAAAGCATTTTTGCCGGCAAAATTGCTATGTTTGGCATTAAAAAGGCTATTTTAAAATTATTTACCTACTTGGATCAGCCTCCCTCCTTTCAAAATATTTGCTGGTTTAACTTTTCCACAGTGATTTTTTAATTAATTCACGGACCATTCACTGATGGTTCTGTTCATAATCATCTGACCTGCTGAACATGTGGACATTTCCTTAGTTGTGTAAAAACTTCCATGTGCTGTTATTGGATTTAGTGAGTCCTTTCGCGAAAAATAAATAAAGAAATGGGGGACATGAATGACTTGTTTATGGAGTTGCTGGCAGGGAAGGAAGAGTTTGTTTTCCACAGTAATAAAGAGGAGAAATGGAGCAGAATTAGTTAGTCAGTCATTTGTGAAAGTGTGTTTACCGCCTGGTTAAGTTCTCGGTGCAGTGTGGGCGACTGGCCACCAGAGGGAGCCAGTGAGCCGTTCGCCCTCTATGATATGCACACCGGTCAGCCACAACATTAAAACCACTGACAGGTGAAGTGAAGAACATGGATCATCTGGTTCCAGTGGCACCTGTCAAGGGGTGGCATATATCAGGCAGCAAGTGAACAGTCAGTTCTTGAAGTTGATGTGTTGGAAGCAGGAAAAATGGGCAAGCGTAAGGATCTGAGCCACTTTGACAAGGACCAAATTGTGATGGCTAGAGGACTGGGTCAGAGCATCCAAAAAAGCAGGTCTTGTGGGGTGTTCCATTATGCAGTGGTTAGAACCTACCAACAGTGGTCCATAGGAGGACTCTCTCTCTCTCTCTCTCTCTCTCTCTCTCTCTATATATATATATATATAATACACACACATATATACATATTTTTATTTATTTATGTATTTTTCCCTTGGACTGCAGCAGTGCAGATAATGAATTCCAACGTTGCTGTATTCTATGTGGGATAACGGACCATCCTATCGTAATTTCCCAGACTGCTTTTGGTCGTGCAGCGCGGCATCAGGGAGCGAAGCGGTTAAGCCGTTTTCCGTGACCTTGAAAAGCTTTGCAGGAAGAAGATCCTCTGGCTGAACCGGGATAGAAACACATCCCCGGAGAGAATATGACCCCGCTTTTCCCGCTGCACGCGCTGTATCGACGCCATATATGCGCGCACGCACGCACGCACGCACACACGCACACACACACACACACACAGCAGGGTTTTGCAGAAGTTCTTCCATCAGGACCCGTATTGCACATTATCTTTGTGTAAAATGCATGAAGGTTTATTTATTTTATTATTGTTTTGTGGAGTTTGTTGGTTGCCTCCTGACTTCACCCTGAGGGGAAAAATGAGAGGCTCTTTGTTCCCGTGGCGACGCCCACGTCGTGTCTGCTCCGGCATGGAGGGTCTGGGATCAGATCGGGTCTCATGTGTCCTGGGCGCAGTGGTTTCTCTGCCTCTTCTCCTTCTCTTGTCATGAACGCAAAGACCTCTCCACCTGAGAGCGACGGGATGCTGCTGCCGATAAACCAAGTCCCCGTGTTTTTTTTCGTTTGTTTTGAAGGGTGAACCGTCCCAAAATGTGCAAAATAATGACAACAAAATCCAAACGGTGGTTCCATACAAATCACTCGACTCAACAATGAAAACGAAAGGAAGGAATCGGGGTTTGAGGTTCGCAGGGAGATAAAGCACGCCTCCTATTCTTTCATTTTGTATTATATATATGTATATGTGTATATATATATATATATATATATATATATATATATGTATATGTATTATATTGTATGTATTATATATATGTATTATATCATTTAATCATGTAATGACTTAGTATGAAGTACTCCAAGTATCAAAGAAAAAAAAAATCCCTCACAAAACACGGTCTGTGTATGATAATTAATACATTGATGTACTGGAAAACAAAACCCTGAAAGCAAATGCGGAATTCAATAAGAGACAAAAATAATAATAATTAATGGAAAAAGAAACCAAGGGAAAAATACATATAGATGTGAAAATTGAAATGAAAAATGACTCTTGACTCGACTAATGCGGCTTATTCCTCGAGAAGGCTTGGCTGTGACTGTGATATGAAGTTTGATCATGAAATGTACTCTGTCTCTTTGGACAAAAGCTAAATGACGTTATGTAATGTTATGTAATGATGATAAAATCATGATAAATAAATAAAAAACGCTAAACAATAACGGCGTCGTAACAGGGCTGCACTTTATGCGAGGGGAGTCCCCGGGCTGAGCGTCTTTAAAAGCTCAATGGGGGAGGGGGAGAGGGGTGGTGGTGGGTGGGGGTGGGGGTGGATGGAGCGGGCGGAGGGCGAGAGAGGCAGAGGGAGGAGAGAGAGAATTGTAAGAAACAGCGGGAAGCGAACCCTCTTTTTATTGTATAAAAATAGTTTGTGCGCTGAATGGAGGGACGGAGCAGCGGCACTTCTCTCTCTCTCTCTCTCTCTCTCTCTCTCTCTCTCTCTCTCTCTCTCTCTCTCTCTCTCTCTCTCTCTCCATCTCTCTTTTCATCTCTCCCTCTGACCTCGCTCCTGACTCTGGCGGCAGGATGAGCGGAACAGGAATTGGGGTTATTGAGTTTTGAGGGGCGATGGAGCCGCTCCGCCCGCTCGTCCTGCTGTGGGTGGATGTTCTAATGGCAGGTAACTGGAACATTGGATTCGTCTGCGTTTTTTTTTTTTTGTTTTTTTTTGTGGAGTGAGGAATGTGTTGTCATGGTATGCAGGGTATTTTTTTTTTCTTTTTTTTTAAGCTCTTCATTTTGGGGGTGCGTGGGGGTGTTTTTTTCTTTCTGTCATTTCCATGTTTAATGTGCTCCTGTTTCTTATGCGAAACTGATTCATGACCTTGACTTTTAAACGGATCTAAATAACGAATTATTGTAGTTTTGGCGGAGTCATTTATTTTAAAGCACTTAAATCATCTTGCTCAGTAATAATAATAATAATACTTTGTCCTGTCGGGACCTTTGTCCAAATGTGTTCAGAGTCTGATGCTGGTTTTTGGGTAATATTCTGCTAAACTAGGTCGCTATGTGTTGTGTAACATAGTCTCCCGATTCAGAAATAAACCACAGCTCCCCTCTGGTTTTTTGGGGCTTTGAACCCCCTTTCCCTCCCCTTCCTCATCACTTTATGAGCTTTGATCTGTTGTATTGGGGGTTTGTGGAATATCATGGAGAAGGTGGAGATGCAATATAGATTTTTTGTGTTTTACCAGAATGTGGAGTGGTTTTCGCAGCAGCTCATAGTTTATTTATTATTCATTTAATTCTGCAGGGAGGGAGGGAGGGAGGGAGAGAGGGAGAGAGAGAGAGAGAGAGAGAGATGCAGCAAGATGATGATTCCAAGATGGAGGAAGTCTAGACGCCAAAACAATCCAAAATGTTGATGGAGAGTCTTTTTCATTTAAACGTTTGTTATTCTTTGATCGGAATCAGTTGATTCCACCAATTACGTTTTCATATACGTGGAATTTGTCTTGGAGAGAGGGGGAAATAAAAGCTTAAATGGTCTGAAAAGTAAAATAATTAAATAATATTAAAACGACCAGTAATGCAAAACTGAAATGGACAAAAATAACACTATGAAAATATACAGAATACACAAAGTGTGACTGTACGCACAGGACAAATTGGTTCCTATTTATTTATTTACATTTTCTTTCATTCATCTTTTGTGCCTTACTTTGACTTTCTATGCATTCGTAAATCATAATTGATTTTTTTTACGTTTTGTTGTTTTATGATCGGTTTTTATGAGATTGCAAAGTGCTTTGAGTCGTGAGAAACGCACTTTATTGAGCCAACTCTATTTTTACAACAACCAGAACGTTGAATGTGTTAATACAAACCTTAATCTTTGTTTACTGTGCATTTTAGTGTCTTCATTTTATTGTCAACATCCTGTTTTAATGCTTGAATTCCTCAGGTTTATTTTCCATTATTCTGCCATAAAACAGTTTTTTTTTTGTTTTGTTTTTTTCTCCCAGATACTGTTTTGCCGCTTTTCATTTTCACATTTTTATTTGATTGTTTGTTATGACTGCCTGATGTCTTTGATGCGAGCCGTGTGGGACACTGCAATCTCCCTGCACTTTTAAAGAACCAATCTATATAATATTATTATTATTATTATTACTATTATTGGTTTAGATTTATAGGATATAAATGACCATGTACTTTATTCTTCTTTATTTATTTAACAGAGCGGTGATTTCACAGGTTCATGAAAAAGTAAAAGTTGCACATGCCGCCCTCCTTGTTGACTAGGTCACGTGCCGTACAGAGAGGCTTGTCCATTATTTAAAATACGCTTCCCCTCAATATTGCATTTAGCTTTACCACCACCCCTCCCTCCCTCCCCCTCTCCCTCCCTCCCTCCCTCCCTCCCTCCCCCTCTCTCAGCTGTCCTTTGCAGAGGACCAGGCTGAGGGACAGAAGTCCGTGGACTCCAAGGAGCTGGTGTTCCTGGTCCAGATCTGCTGCCAGGTCCATGAAATGACATCACATTCCGTCAGATATGGTTTGTTTGTGTAGAGAGTCCCACGGGACGTCCCGCATGTGTCCTCACGGGGTGTCTCCCCGCTCCAGGGTCGGTCGTGGCTGGTGACCAGGTCGTACGAGGACTTCCGGGTCCTGGACAAACATCTGCACTTGTGTATTTTCGACCGTCGCTTCTCTCAGCTCAGCGAGCTGCCCCGCCGCCACACCCTCAGGGAGCCCGAGCAGGTGTGTTAGCATTATACTACTTATTATCGTACTTTATCTTACATTTTTCGACAAGTTTCCTTATATAGTATTACCTCTTAATGTATTCATATTTAAATGTATTAATAATAGTTCTCATATACAGTATATATATAATTTTTGATTGTATTGGAGTCGGGTTCACCTGGTTCTAAAAAATAAAATGTTTATATATTACATAACTCTTATCTATCTGTCTGTCTGTCTGTATGTCTGTTCAAAAGAAAGAATTTGGGAAAAACAATTACAAGAAATATGGAAATAATGTAAGTGACTAAACAACACTTGGAGTCACGTTCGTTGGTTGTTTAGTCACTTTAACCATTTTTTTGTACTTATTTTATTTTTTATTTGTTTTGTACTTTTGTTTGGTACTATTTATCTGCGACAAGCACTTTTCACAAGCTGCTGATGTCTGTTCTGCCCTCTAGTGGACATGTCAACTGGACACATTGCAAAATTGATCATATTTGAGTCGGAGCGCACTATTTCATTTTTATGATCAGAATGCACAAGCCGCGATGGTGAACGGCTCGGCGTTGCCAACATGACATTGGTCATGGATGGGGGATTTCTTTAGGTTGTGGACACGACACGAAAGAGAAGACAGGCGTTTTTTGACATAAAAAAAAATATATATATATATATATATATATATATATATATATATATATATATATATATATATAAAGAATACGATGCAGTCATCCGCACAGTGGGGGGTCCCAAAGTGTGTGTGTGTGTGTGCGTGTGTGTGTGTGTGTATGTGTGTGTGTGTGTGTGTGTGTGTGTATATATATATATATATATATATATATATATATATATATATATATACAAAGGGAACGCACCACGTGTTGCCGTGACGTCAGGTCTGTTTTCTTGGTAAACTCGCCAGAATGCAACAGTACAGTGGGCTCACAGTTTGGTATGTATCATGGTTTTATTGCCACGGTAACGGTACGGTATTGGTATCTTTATATTAAAGAAAAAAAGATTAATAATAAAGTTAAAGGTGTAAAAAATGTTTTTATAGTAGTCTGCCACAAATGACCAGGATAACCCACCACATTGGTGGGTTGTTATAATTTGCATAAGTTTATCTGATTGGAGGGGAGGAAATACACATTTTTTTATATATATATTTTAAAAACGTTTCACAATAAAAAAAACTAAAAAAAAACAGTACTATAGTTAGTTATTTTTGCATAGAACAGGTATAAACAGTATATTTCACACATGAATAATAATCGTAAAATAACTTATTGAAATAAAACCTCACAATCAGTGCAGTGCCTGTGTGCTTTCGCTTTGTGAACCTTTTCAGTCACGGCACCTCCCAGCGAGGGAGGAGCATAGGTTATCTCTTACATGGAGGGGGAAACATTTTCCAGTGGCAGGAGACGGCAACTTAAACAAACAACGCAACATAAAACTGTAAAACTTGACAAAAAAAAAGAACAGCTCCATCACGTGTTCCTATTAAAAAAGAGCGCAGTTGAAAAAAATATCAAAAAGCAAAAGCAAAAACAGAGAAATGCTGCGTGGCTCCGAGCTGACCCTGCACGACTGACGTGGTTGGTGGAGCCGCAGCAGTGGCACTTAGTGCACAAGCCCTTTACCTTTATATATTTCTTTATTATATAAAGTTGAATTGTTGAAAAATTCTAAATGTAAGCAGATAAAGGGGCTACATCAAAGATTAATTAGTTGGCGCTACCTAGTTTTGACTAGAAAGTCCTAGACTAAGGTGATAATTTTGGCCCTCAACCGTGTCTGCTCCATGTCCTCCCTTTCCTGCAGAGTGTGAGCAGGATGTTGGCCGCCTACCTCGCCCACTTCTCCTCCCTCGCCGACAACAAGATCAACTGTGGTCCCGTCCTGACCTGGATGGAGGTTGATCACACTCACTTCCAGTCGTTCTATATCATTATTATTGTTATCATAATTATTATTGTGATTATTATTATTATGATGATGATGATTATTATTATTTTTCTTATATTTATTTATTTATCCACAAATCAATAGTCAACATACGTACAAGTGAATCATACTAAACAAATATCCACAATACCATTGAAGTTGTTTACAAAGCTATTTACAAAAAAGAAAAAAAAAAAAGTTCTTATTATTTATTATTCAACTTTGTTCGTCTCCAGATCGACAACAAGGGGAACCACCTGCTGGTTTCGGAGGAAGCCTCCATCAACGTCCCCGCCATCGCCGCCGCCCACGTCACCAAGCGCTACACCGCCCAGGCCCCGGACGAACTCACCTTCGAGGTGACGACATCGAAACTAGAGAACAAACATTTAGCGAATTGATCGTTATTTTTGATTTGACGCCGTTTACTGTATCGGGGGATTGACAAAGTTAAAATTTGCCACGGTCTCTCCCGGCCGGGTGCTGCCTTTAAAACCTGCGGCCCTGAGATAATAGAGCGACGCTCTAACTTGAGAGTTGTGGATTTAACTTGTTACTCAGTTCCGAATACACTGTGGGGCCACTGGGCCAGGGCTTATGGCTTTATGTTTCTTACATCTTTATGGGGTTTAAGTATCGGGCCATAAAAGTCCTTTAATCATCAATTTTCATCAATTATCAAATGTATACTTATTCAATATAAATGTTTTGTCTTTTTGTCAAAATCAGTGAAGTTCCTCTGCCTCAGAGTCAATATTTCTGATGTGTTAAAACCCCAAGCCTGCACCTCATACTTTCCTCACCTGCACGACTTTATTCGTTTTAATATAATAAAAGAGACGGTTTGTTTTAAAAAAAAAAAAAAAAAAGAAAAATCTGTCGTATTTTTAGTTAAACGTTGTCTTAAAAATGACTAAATGTAACCCTCCGACACCCGATTTATGTAATGAATCGGGCAGTTGTTTTAATAGATTTTATGTTTATGTGTATGTAATTTCTGCATCCAGGTGGGGGACATCGTGTCGGTCATCGACATGCCTCCTAAAGAAGACACCGGCTGGTGGAGAGGGAAGCACGGCTTTCAGGTCCATGTCTCACCAAAACGACCAGGCTTTAAACAGTTAACCACACGTCATGTTGCTGTATATCAGTGTTTGCCAACACGGGGTGCTGGACCCCCGACGGGGGGTCGCCGGAGATCACAGGGGGGCGGTCGCGATCGAGGCATGAGCTTCCTAAAAGTCAAATCTTGGTTAAAAAAAATCCACATGAATATGAATTGGAACAAAATCCATAATCATGTGTTAAAATTAGTGTATTCCCGAAAAAGGTTGTTCTTCCCAGCATGAAAATAGAACTGATTCAGGGGAAAAATGACCATGGACCACTTATAAACACATGAAATTGGGGAGAATTACTTTGGGACCCCCCGCTGTGCGGATGACTGCATCGTATTCTTTGTTATTAAATGGAGTTAAATGCAAACCCTTCGCTCCAATCTCCTCTGTAATTCATTCACCATCCAACCATGCAGGTTGGTTTCTTCCCGTGTGACTGTGTTGAGCTGATAAATGAGAAGATCCCTCCTGGAGTCCAGAGTTCGGTGCCAAAACCAGGTACTGAGCGTTAATGTTTTCAATAATTGCAATAAATGATCATGAAAAACAAGAAACAATTGGCAATATACAATAAACCTGTAGTGTTAAAATGTACAGTGAACAATACATGACTGAATTGGTGGTACAGAGTTCCTATTGTTTATTGTTCAATTTTCTGTTTTTTTGTGGGGTTTTACTTTATTATATACAGTATTGCCGTTTTCATCCATCTTCCAGTTATTCCTAGGTTTATATAATTATTATTTATTTGGGTGTAGTTTATTTCTTTGTTTATTTTTCAGGTATTGCATATTTCATTTTTATTATTATTATTTTTTTTAATTTTGGTTCTCATTACTGTATTATCCTTCTTTCCCCCTCCCTCAGTGTGTAAGAAGCATGGGAAGCTGGTGACCTTCCTCAGGTCCTTCATGAAGTCTCGTCCTCCGCCTCAGAAGCTGCGGCAGCGCGGGATCCTCAAAGAGCGCGTTTTCGGCTGCGACCTGGGAGAGTACCTGCTCAACTCAGGACACGAAGGTCGGAACTACTCTTTTGAAATTGTTGATATCTGTGGGGTCCTGAGGTGCGAGTAGTTTCAAAGTGTAAAACCGTAAGTCGCTCTGTGTTGGGTATAAAATCGGTTTATTATTGAGTACAATAATTGTTTTAATTATATATATAATTATACAATAATATTTGCTAAATATGCACAAATAGCCCAAAGATAAATTTAAAATAAATATATTTCAGATACATTTCAGAATTTCATTGAAACTTGTTTAGATTTTTTCAACATCTGGCTTTTCTCTTGACTTGACTCTAAAATATTCAAATTCACCGTGGCTGACCGTCACTTCTTGCGCGTGGCGGACCCCGCCACCAACAATGTAGAAGCAGCTTATAGAGGAGCACATGCATCAAGTAAACACATTGAATGGTCATTTCTTATGAAGTGCCAGCTAAAAAAATGATCAAATATGGGATCTTTTTTAAACCAAAATAATCTTAGGGATTTCCACTTTAATATTTCATTATTCTTCTTAGTTGTCAATGTGTACAACTGAAGGGAGTCAGTGGATGTGGTGGAATTTACATTGAGACGGCTCAAATGATCCTCGTTAGGTTTGATTGGGGTGGGGTCACCAATGCATATTGTAATATATGTATTTGAATTTCTTTTAAATTTTACTATATGTTATGTTGTATTTTTTGCTCCGCAGTGCCCCAGGTGGTGAGGAGCTGTGCTGAGTTCATAGAGAAGCACGGCGTGGTCGACGGCATCTACAGACTCTCTGGGATCTCCTCCAACATCCAGAAACTCAGGTTTGGGAACCTTTGGGGTTTTTTTAGAAATTAATATTCATTATTATAAAATAAAACTGTTATGACAGAATACTTTAATGATAAAATGTTGTGCTTATTTTGAATATTGTGTTGTGTGTAATATTAATATCTAGTGCTCAGGGGATACACAGAGGCACAGTGGGAACAAGTATTAACATTTTAATGATTCATAAATGCTGAAGGCTGTAGGCGGATACGCACTTTTTTTTTTTTTTAAGCAATTAGTGATCCTAATGAAAAATTATTTCAAACAGTGCTTCACTGGCCCATTCACACGCCTGACTGAGCTTGGTTGATATTTATTTTTCTCATTAATTTTCTCCCTGATCAGCGCTTTTGATTGGAGCTTCATGAACATGGGTACGTTAGGTGTCAAATAAGAATGATGACGCTGGAATGTGGCATTCCCTTTGCCCCGTGGTCGCTTGAGGCTCCGTGCAGGCTCCCTTTGGTTCCTAGATATTTGTTATGGGAGACTGATGACGCGCGGCTCTAACGTCCCAAATTATAAATGTCAGGATGAAACAGGAAAAAATAATAATAAAAATCTTCCTTGTGTTCGGATGTATACCAGCATCAGAAACTGGGGTTTTGTTTAATATATGGTTTTAACTTCAATATTTCCTTTTGTGTGATCTTTTAAGGAATGCTTGGCAAGATTATGCCCCATTTCTCTGTATGTATTAGATATCGGTAGATTTTAGGTTCATCGTGTCAGATGTTTCTCAGCTACTTCCGAAACTTTTTTTTTTTTTTTTTTTTTTTAAGTAAAAAAAGTTTTGGATGTTTTTTAGGTGGTTTTGTAGTGTTGTTGTTGATCTCCATTTAAAGGAGACGTGACTGTGCCTTCATTTCAAAATAAAATCGGTAAACTCCAGAATGTGTTGAGTTGGTGTGGCAGAAGCCGTCCGTTTCAAAATATAAACTACAAAAAATAATGAATTATAAATAAATACAATTTATATAATTAAAATAATGATTAAATAATAACTAATAATAACATATTACAGGTAAATTGCAGCAAAGGAGTGAAAAACATAAATTAAGAAAATTGCAAACAAAAGTAAGTCGGGTGAAGCCAAAAGCTGCAGGTGTCCTGAGGTTTGGTTTAAAACTCTTTGCATTGGTTTACGTGGTGTTTTTCCTCAGTTAGTTTCGCAGTAATCAGTGCAAAACAACGCAGTAAAGGGCTTTATGGTACTTTTTGTTTATTTTCTCTCTCCAGGCACGAGTTTGACAGTGAGCAGGTCCCTGAGCTGACCAGGGAGTGGTTCAGGCAGGACATGCACTCTGTGGGATCCCTGTGCAAGCTCTACTTCAGAGAGCTGCCCAACCCGCTGCTCACCTACCAGCTCTACGAGCGCTTCTCGGTGAGCAAGAGCAACATGTCTGTTGAGGGGAAACTGTTAACTACTGACTGAAGACCTGGGGGAAAAACACACTTTACAACAACTTTATACTGGGAAAACACACTTTACAACAAATTTACACTGGGAAACACACTCTGCTGCAACTTTACACTGGGAAGAAACACACTTTACAACAACTGTACACTAAAAAGCGTACCTGTGGCAACTTTACACTGGGGGGGCACACTTTGCAACAACTTTACACTCTGGAAAACACTTTACAGCCGCTTTACGCTGGGAAAATACACGTTACAGCAACTTTATACTGGGGGAAAACACACTTTATAACAGCTTTGCACTGGAAAAAACACACTTTGCAACAACTTTACACTGGGGGGGCACTTAACAACACATTTATACTGGAAAAACGACTCTACACTGGGGAAAAACTGCACTTTACAACAATTGTACACTAAATAAACAACCTTTCAATGAAAAAACTCTTTACAACACCTTAACACTGGGGAAAAACACACAAAAACTACTTCACAATGGGAGAAAAAAGTCTGAGCTAAAGACTTTTGATTATCAACTGATGATGAAAGACCCCCCCCCCCCTCCAAATAAAAACGTCTTGACCAGCTAGATACCTAGATGCAGATGCAAGAAATGCAAGAAATTGTGGTCAAACAAAAATCTGTCAATCAAGAAGTTGGATCAATTGTAAAAACTGTGCTTTATTATTATTAAACCTATTTTTCTTTTTTGAGCCGTTTATTTTTTCAGTGGAGAAGATTTTAGGTGGCTGTTCTCTCTAAAAAAAAAAAAAAAATGGGGTCAGTGGCGTTAAGCTGAGCTTTCGAGGAACAAGCAGGGATCCATGTGACGCTGAAACAAAGCAGGGGATTAAAGCAAACAGTGTCCTCCGAAAAGAAGGGGGTGTTCAAATGAGGGGGTGGGGACGAGGAGCCCAACCTGCTCCTCCAAGGGCTTTTATTTTTCCTTTCGACTCCCAACTCATCTGCTTCTCAAATTGATGTGAACGTGTGTTTTATTTATTTATATATATATATATATGCAGGTAAATTCTGGTGTCATCATATACGAGAGCTGCCATCTTTTCTTATCTCGTCCATGCAGGAGGCGGTGTCTGCAGCCACGGACGAGGAGAGGCTGGTCAAGATCCACAACGTCATCCAGCAGCTGCCGCCGCCGCACTACAGGTCTGCTCGGCGCCGCCCCCTGGTGGCCGCAGCTACAACTAGCTCATCTGATGATGTACAATACTTTGATACTGTTTAATATTGATATTGTGCCATTATTAAGTTATTTATGTTATAAACAATTAATAAATAATTATTATTTAAAATAAAGCCTAATTAATCCCCGGAAGTAAACTCAGGCGTCACAGCATTGCAGTCAGTAATTTAATAAATCATTAAAATACATTTAATTAAAGGAACTAACTAGGGCTGCTTATTACTATTTTATTCATATACACGTTTAAATTACATATTGACACCATTTGCATTGAAATGTGGACCAGTGATATTATATTTTGATTCTGCAGCCGTTTCCATCAACAATAGAGAATTCCGCTTTTACAAGTGCCAACGTCTGTTATAATAAAAACGTAAAGCCTGCCGCTGAACATAATTCTTGAGACAAAAAAACTCAAAGCTTGTATTAAAGCTCGTCTTTAAAAAATATTACATTTCAGTCTCTACCAGCACCTGACACTCTGAATTAGATGTGAAATTTAGAGTTGAATACTTCATCATTAGTGACATTAATTATTTGATTAATTTATCATAATAATAATAATAATAATAATATGATAGTCAAATATCAACAAAAAACTTGCATACCAAGTAGAAAAATAGGGGCACTAGTGTAACTGAAGGTATTTCATCTGCATTTGTGTATTTCAAGAGTGTACAGACGCGCTCAAAGACTGATCAGTCCTCACACATTGTCCAATGTATGTTGTATCTTCAAGAAATGGATAGTTTAACATCCTTCATCACATTTTCTTTTTGTTACCCAACAGAACGTTAGAATTCCTCATGAGGCATCTGTCCCAACTGGCCACATTCAGCTCCGTCACCAACATGCACACGAAAAACCTGGCCATCGTCTGGGCGCCCAACCTGCTCAGGTGAGCGCCGAACCGCATCCGTATCACCAGGCCTTTTTACTTTTTTTTTTTTTTTTTTTTTTTTTGCCTCGTTTAAAATTAGCACCGGCCATGTTGTTTCCCACTTGGGGGCCGGTTCTGTGACACAGAACTGGGTTATTTCCCAGTGGATTCCAGGCTGTGAACTGGGTCAGAATGCTGTGTGTGTGTGTTCCAGGTCCAGGCAGATCGAGTCGGCCTGTTTCAGCGGCACGGCAGCGTTCATGGAGGTGCGGATCCAGTCAGTGGTGGTGGAGTTCATCCTGAACAACACAGAGGCGCTGTTCAGCCCAAAACTCAACGCCATCATACGGGAGAGCACAGGTAGGCCTCAGCGCTTTAATTCATAAAGGAATAGGATGGAAACGGAAAAATGGGCTTTTTGGATCCATTAGGTCCATTTGACCATCATCCATTAGATCAGGTCTCCACATTTTCAATGAGACAGTGACAAATTTTCAGATTTTTTATTAATATTATTTTGGAGCCAGCCACAAATATAAAAATGGATAAACAGTGGTGTTGCAGCATAATGAAGTAATAGAACAAAATAAAAATAAAATTTTTAAAAAGAGGAAATATACAATAAACCTCAAAATTTAGAAGAAAATAGTAAAAAAATATATTACAATTCACATTTAGGTCAAAAATCAACAGATCGAGACTAAGAATGAATCTTTTTCAGTGAACTTTCAAAACTGCCTGTGCATTACTGGTCAAAGTGCAGATATTCAGCATTGCATATTATATATTTCAAACTTTCTTTGGCCAAGAGCATTTTCCTTGGTAAGGATTGGTGCGTTGCTGTATAGGCAAGTAGCATTAAAAAAAAGCTTATCAGCCTAATATTAGAAGAAATATACAAAATACATCGAGGCTATGGCAGGGGTTGTTGGTGTTTGGCTGTGGGTATAAATACATGCAATATTTATTACTGATTATATCAGAATTAATCATATTTTAATTTTATTTTTGGATTGAATTATTATTACAAATGCATCAGTTTTAGAAATGACCTGACGGCTCCATCGCCTCCAGGTAGCAACACCCTGTCTCGGCCCAAGTCCCTGCTGGTGTCGTCCCCCTCCACCAAGCTGCTGTCCCTAGAGGAGGCCCAGGCCCGCACCCAGGCCCAGCTGGCCACACCCGCCACCACACCCTGCCTCACCCCTCACTCCCCCAACAGCGACTACATCGAGGTGGGGGAGGGACCCGGGGCTCTGCTCGGGAAGTTCCACACCGTCATAGAGCTCCCCACCGACAGGTACAGCACTTGTACATTTAATACAAGTAATATATTGGAGATGAGAGCCGCAATATATCACATTGTAGATCTTTCACAATATTACTTATGATGCTTATTTTTGAAAATACAATTTGATATATATAGTTCCTATCTACAATATTATTACTATATATTATTATTAATATATGATTGTATGTTTTGGATAATAAGTTCTACAATATATTTCATACGACAAAAGTAATCCAAAAAAAAAAAGTTAAATATGGATAAACACTGTCAGCGCTCTAATCTTAATAATGAATGAAAAGCCATAATTCATCATGTTAACATTTTTGTTTTTTCCTCAATGTATATCTGTCTGTTTTAGTGATGGCTGTACTTTGCGGTTAATATCCGTGTTCCCCTGTGTGTCTGCAGTAAGCGAGCCCCTGCTCGGGGGAAGAAGTCTCCCGTTGGGAACTGGCGTTCCTTCTTCCATTTGGGAAAGTCTCACTCCGTGTCCAAGCGGAAGCTCAAGCGTCATCCCAGCGAACCCAACGAGATAAAGAGCATCCCGCTGCCAGGTCGGCCCAAAATACCAATGTGTTAATACTGAGATGTGTGTTTACTGTTCCTTTGGGGTTTTGAGGTTTACTGTCATTATTCTGATTTACCGGTCCTTCAGGTTTGTTTCCCGTGATCCTGCCTTATTTTATTCCAATGTTGTTATTATTAAAAACAATAGACGCTGCGATTTCCCTCCAGGGATGAGTCTTATCTATTCTGCAAAGTACATTTTCATATACGAGGAATTTGTCGCGGGAAGGATGGACAATTAACATAAAAGAGGCTATAAAGCGGTTTTTTTTAAAAGATACATGAAAATATACAGAATGATTTTATGAACAGGATGCGTTAAGCTGAAAATGTATATCTGGGGCAGTGTTAGTATGTCTGTGGGTATACAGTAACATAGGCACGGAGGATGGACAGGTAGGTATAACTATGCATTACTATGTTGTCGTTAGATTCGTCTCTACAATGTTATTCTATGTCCTTCATACTGTCGTTGACTTTAAAAGTGCTTTTTTTTTTTTTTTTTTTTTTAATTCTTCCAACTTTCCAGAATTCTTAAGTCTCCTTTAGATAAAATAATGAATGACCCTCCAATCCTCTCCAGGTGGAAGAGGAGATAGCGGCACACTGCGCTCCACCAAAAGTGAAGAGTCGCTGACATCGCTGCACAATATGGAAGGTAATTATATTATTATTATGGTTTATGGAGGGGGGGGGGTAATAGTATTGTTTTTGGATATAATTGTATAAAACATGCATCCTGGCATTTGGAGCAGGTTCATGTTTTACACGAATGGACGAGCATCTTGGATAGTAAAGTGGACGGTGAGAGGTCTTAATGGTGATTTAGCGTCTTAGTGAATCATAACGGGTGTAATCAGCTGCATCAGTGTTGCCTCCACGGTTCCAGTCCCCGGAAAGCAGAGACTTTTCTAAAATATAGAAGGAGCCGTGGAGCCTTAATCCAAACTCCCCCACAGCTTGGATTAAGGTCAGGTGGACCCGGAGGAGGAACCCGCTCCAAAAACGCCAGACTGCATTAGATAGGCATCCCAGCTCACGACACTTACTGTTTTATAGTTGTTTATCTCCCTAGCAGGAGTCTGCACCCTGTGTTTCCGTCCTGATCAGTGTGCTTAGTGATTCTAGGGTGTCTGCAGGTCCTTCAAAAGTACTCAATTCAATTTTGACAAATTGAGGTCAGTAAGTTGGATTTTTATGAGGTCTAAATTTCAACGTAAATATTTTGTCTGTATTTATATATATATATTTTTTTACATTTCCGTCATTATAAAACCTTAAAAATCTACCGCTGAACGTAATAGTTGCGGAAAAATGTTCAGTTCATAAAATCATGTAATTCATAGACGATTCTTTCAATTTGTCTCAAAAAGGTTTTTGAAAGTAGAATATTTAACTCTAAGTGCCTGGGTGAGTGCACAGTTGATCTGATCGTTGCCCACGCTTTGGTTTCCCTCGATCCCAGCCGGGGCCCGGCGCTTCCGTCCCCCTCGGCCTTGTTCCACCAGCGAGGCCGTCTCCGCCTCCTTCAAGGACCACCGGCGCCACGCCGCCGCGGGGGCGAGGAAAGCCACGGCTCACGGCGGCCACGCCCAGAACGACAAGCGCCCCGCGCCCGCCTCCCCTCCGCCGCCGCCCCGGCACCCGGAGGACGACCTGGACTTCTGTCCCCCGGCGCCGGGCATCTCCAGCTTGGACTTCGACCCCATGTCCTTCCAGTGCACGGCCACGCCCGGGCTGCAGCGCGGCAAGGACGGTGGGCGGTGGAAGCCGGGCGACGCCAAAGCCATCTGCTGCTCGCCGTCTCCAGACTCCAGCCCCAAAAGCGGAAGGAAGGTCAACGAGGCGCTGTCGCCCAAACTCAGGAGGAGGTCCGCGAAGGTCGCTTCCGTGCCGACAGATGCCGAGACGTCCCGCCTCCGGGGGGCGCCATCTGCCCCCGGCCCCTGCTCGGCGGGGGAGGTGGACGGCAGGGGGGCGTCCCATGAGCCCCGCAGCCCCCCCAGCCAGGCCTCCGCCCTCAGCGAGCTCAGCCAGTCTGCACAGAACCTCCCCGACCCAGGTCAGAACCGCTCTCACTGAATGAACTTATATGTAATATTGTATATAAGTAAAAAAAAAAAAATCAGTTTTACACATGCCTGGCCTTACCTTTGTATTTAACGTATATTTAATTTTATACATCTGATATTGTATTAAACGTTAATTTATGAGGTCTCAATTTCAACAAACATTCTGGCTGCTTTTATTCCTCCATATTCTATTTTTGTCAAAATGAGTCGAGTTGTCGTCAGAGTCAACATTTTACATTGACTCTGGTGACAGCTTGACTCATTTTGAGTGAGTTCTAGGGTTTTTATCACATCGGGTTTTTATTAGCTCTGGAAATGTTCTTATGTAATAAAACCCTAGAACTCACTTTATACCCGTGGAGAGAAATATTCTGGGGAGAGTAAATAATTATATGAATTATTGGTGTAATAATATAATTCCTCATGCTGTCTGGCTGCGTGGCATGAAGGAAAGTGTTGTAATACGCATCCCAACACATTTCTACCCAATTCATAATATTTGCCTTTATTGGACAAGAGAGCGATGACTTGTAATCTTAAATGCTCTCGGACCCCTGCGGACTCCCCGTTCACGTGTCGTTGTGAGTGTTTATCTTACAAGCGGAACAGAAAGCCTAGTCATCGGCCCCGGGCGTTCACCTCGGGAGCCGCGTCCTTGTGCAGCGGAGTAAATATTTGTGTTCTAGTTTCTTATGCCAGCTCTCGTGTCTTGTCCCATCGTGTGTTATCATAGCGTTGTTTGTCCTGTCATACTGTAGCGTTGTTTGTCTTATCCCCCCCCAGGAGCAGATAGACTTATGAGTTCAGTGTCTGTCCTCCCTCCTCATCCTCCCCTGACGAGCGCCGCCCGCCAACTGGCGCTGGCCCTCGCCCAGTCCGCCCAGAAGGCCAGCGAAAGCGAGCGCTCCCGCCGGCGGAGGAGCGCCCACGGCCACCGGGACGGGCCCCCTCCCCCGCTGCGGCCCTCTGTCCTCAACCTCCGGCAGGAGGAGCGCCGCGGCCCCCGCCCCGCCCACTTCTCGGCCGCCTCGAACCTCGGCGACGCCCATGAGACGGTGAGCAACTTCAGCCCCAACGTCAGCCCGCTGGGGTCCGGGAGCCCGGACGAGGGCTGCCGGGGGACGGAGAGGGAGGGAGCGCCGGAGGCCCCTCGGACGGAGCCCGCCTACCACAATGTGGGTGTCTCCGCTCCCGCGCAGCCCGGGCTCCGCCCCGCCCAGAGCCCGTCCGCGCCGGCCGTCTACGTCAACACCGACCACGTCAACGTCTTCAACTTCCGGACGGTCCTGGCCGAGACCTCCGTGCCGGCCTCGGTGGAGGAGGTTCTCCCGCGGCCGTCCCCGGTCCAGCGCTACGTCCCCGTGGAGGACGTCCTCTACACCGCTCCCCGTCAGTCGGTTCTGCCGGGCCCTCGCGTCCCCCGGCCCGACGCTCTGCCCTTACACCTTTCAACCAACACCTTTTCATCCGACAGCCGGTACAGCACTTTAGGCTTGAAGCACCCGCTGTCGCCTCAGTACCAGGAGGGTTGCCAGGGCGACAGGCGTCCCCGGCACCACCAGGGCCCGGTCGGGTGGGAGAGGTCCGGTCCCGAGAGGCCGGCCGGACACCCGGCCATGCGCAGGGCCCGCTCCTTCCACGCTCCTCACGTCAGCCACACAGAGGTCCTTCCCCCAGACGCCATGTTCTACATCCAGAAGCCGTCCACCCCAGGGACGCCGCGGTACCGCTGGCTGGTCCAGTCGGACCTCCACCCTTCTCCTCAGCCGTACTTTGAGAACGGGCGTGTCCAGTACCACTACAGCCCTTACTCTGACGTAGTCGGTCCGGCAGACGACTCTCACTACTACGTCGACCCGTACCGGCCGAGCGGCATCAGACACAGCCAGTCCTACACCCTACGCTCCACCAGGGACGGCGGGAGGCCGGAGTACTACCTCCACCCGTCTCCCACGGACCGGGACATTCTCCTGGAGGACAGGGACGTGGCTTTCTACGAGGCCAGAGACTCCCTAGAGCGCTTCGACAGATGGGTCTGCCCGCCGGTCAGACAGGAAGGTAGGTACCGGCACGTAGCGACCAGTCCCACCACGTCCCCGTACGAGAACCCATCTTCCCCGGTGGACGTGAGGGGTAGAGAGGTGCTGCACACCAGGAGCAGGTCCGACCCGGGGAACGCCTGCCTGCTCTCTGTGGACCGGGTGGACGGCCAACGCGAAGACCTAGCGTCGTCTCCTGCGCCTCGACACAAACGCCGGGAGGAACCGAGCGCCGCTCCGGAGCCGGTGGCGGCCCCGCCCAGGAAGGAGAGCGTCTTCAGGACCGTCCAGATGAAGGAGCTCTCCTTCACCCAGAAGCTGCACCATCAGCCACAGCTCCGCAAAGTCCCGTCGCTTCCCGAAAGGAGCGTCCCGAACCCCAAGGACGCCGAGCACAACAATCGGAGCCGCTCCCGACGCCGCGAGCAGCAGCAGCCGCAGCCGCAGCAGCAGCACCACCACCAGCAGCAGCAGCACCACCAGCAGCAGCAGCAGCAGCAGCAGCACAACAACGTATCCATACCGACCACCGCCTCCACCGGCCAATCCAAACCGCCAGGCGTCGCCAGGAGACCCTGTCGATCGCAGAGCATTAAAGAAAACCGGCGCTATCACCATGCCCACGCCAAATCCCCTCTGGATCCGGAGCCGCAGCCTGGCTCCTTCCCCTCCCACGTCCCTCCCCACAGACGGACGCAGAGCACCAAGGTTCGGCCCACGCACCTCGGCCACGACGGCTATTCCTACGCTTCCCCAAAACCCTCCAGGTCCGGCGCCGGGTTTTTCCCCGGCCACGGCTGCATGTCTCCCCAGCAGCACAGACTTCTGTCCCGGGCTCTGGGTCACGGAGCTTTGTACCAGGCCGGAGGAGTCCGCCCCGAGGCCGGGGTCTACGAGTGACCCACCCGAAAACCCATCTCGTCTTTTTGGGGCCAAAAACCAGAACAGCACTTTATTAATCCCTGCCACATCCAACCGTACAATTGTGTTTATAGCTTTTTATATAGTTTTTTGTTTCAAACCTTTCCAGGGCAACTACTGAAAAGATGTGTAAATGGAGGGAATTCATACCCTCAATAGCACTTAAGTTGTCGTGAGTGGTAAATCATTTTTTGCCGAAACGCAGAAGGAATGTGCTAATCTTTTGTAGGTATTCTTAAAGCGCTTTTTCTTGAGTTGCTGTTAGCACCGTGTTTGGTGGGGGGGGGGGGGGGGTGACGATGATGAGTCATCTTTAAATATTGTGTATTAGCGATATGAAATGACCAGGAACTGTAAAGACTGGGTTCAAAGTATAATTTTAAAACGGAATCAGTGTGTAAAATAAAAATCATATTTGTATAAATGATCCATACAAAATCTATTTGCCTAACGTACTGTATTTTTTTGCATTGACAACCCATGCTTAAACGAATTGCCTGTTTGACGATAATTTTAGACTTTTTTATGCACATTGCTTTCAATTTTTGTGGATGCACTTTTTGGTGGTAAACTGTTAGGGAAGTGATCTTATCTAGCCCACGGGAGACATTGAATAATACAGAGTAAATCTTAAAAATCTGGTATTTTTCAATGTCGAATGAGTGTTTTTTGTTTTTTTTGGAGACGTGGATAAAACTAACTTCATTCATTGGCAAAATTGTATTTCTTGTGGTTTGTCACTAAATACGTTCTTCCTTTGGCGGGGTGGGGGGGGTCCCTCTAACAAATGGTATTTTAGATGTATTTATTGATTATACGTGTTGAAAATCAAATCCTGTAAAATGAGAATCTTCTTTAAAAAAAAAAAGCTATATTTATGTTTTATTTTAGTCTAACAGAACAATAAAGAGATCTTATTAAACGCACTCATGGTTGGGCATTTTGTTGAATCCACCAGCAGGGGGCAGTATTACGCCAGTATCAGATTTCCTCCTCGTTCCAAATGGGCTTGAGATTTTTAAATTAGCATCTTAAATGACCATTTAACTTCTTTTTTTTTTTTTTTTTTTTTTTTTTTCGTCAAAACCTTGAGCCGCCAATTGATTAAAAAATATTCCTATTGAGTTTTTGGGGGGAAGGTAATTATCAACTGTATTTGCAAAGTACTTGTCTGTAAATGTGCAAAAAAATAAGAAAACAAATGCTATTCTACTACACATCCTCAATCCCTCCTTAACTTTAAAAGAGGTCCGACCCTAGTGACACATAAATAATCTCACTTTTTGACATAATATTGGTGGCTTGAAAATTAGTTAATTGACTGGATTAATATTAAAAAAATCATCTCGCCGGTGTTGTCAGCAATGCTTGTGGTTTATAAAACAGTCATCATTATTTAATATTGAAGTATCCGTTCTGTGTTAAAACCATTAGAAGGCCTGTGAACCCCGTTCCCCCTCTGTCAGCCATTGTATATTCATTGCCACATTGCCATTCAGGCTGCGCTCGCTCTCATAACCAACAAGTTGCAATTTTTATGCATGTGAAGGTGGAAGAAAAATTATTTATGGCAGACTGGACCTGAGGAAAGGGAGAAGGGCCGCCCGCTAAAATGCTTTTTTTACATTGAAGCAATTGAGCAATCCTTCGATAGTGCTATCGCATCTGCTGGATCACAGACACATGCATGTATTATTCAGCATTTTATTTTTGCTGCTAGACAGCCACCTGCCTTTTATTATTATTATTTATCTTTTCTCACATTGTAATTCATGTGAGACATGTTGCCTTTCAGGTGCAAAGTCTTTATTTGTCAATGAATTGTGGGAGGAAAGGCTCTCCCAACTCTGTCCCTTCCAGTTTGCCATCCAACATTAGATCATGTCGAGTGGAACTGCGCAGGGTGGAAACTCACCTGTATGTGGAATAATGCAGGAACACCTGCTGCAGGAAACTCCCTCTGCAGGATAATGGCCCTGCAACGGTTCCATTTAGAGAAAACACTGTATGCAATGTAAATAAAACCCAGGAATACAAGTATAGTCACAAGCAATCACTGCTCTTTGAATAACATTTGTTGTAGTCCCATTAAACACATTGGTAAAAAATAGTTTTGTACAGTCCTGCAATAGTAGATCAGGTGGAGGTTTTCAACCGGTGACCCGGGGGCCAAATGTGGCCTGCACACCAATGCAGACTCTTTGAACACGATGGAAGGTTAGCAATGAACCAAAAAGAAATCCACCACAAACCTAATGTATAAACTGGAAAAAAAGGTTATGAAAAGTATGGAACCTAGGAACTACCCCCCTTTTTTTTGTTGCAATAAACCAAAAAAAGTCCTTCCCCCAATGTTCTCCAATAAAAGGAGTAGCCCCGCCCGCTTGTGTTCTTATTTATAGTAACTGAAAAAAGGCTGTAAAATGTAGGGCCCTTTAAAAAAAAAAAAAAATGGTTGGCAATAAACTTATGTTTCAGTCCTCCAATAAAAAGAGTCCGTTTTCCCTGTAACCCCGCCCACTGCCGTCTCAACCAATCACAATCTGCTCATTTTCTCTTTCATAGTTCTATTCAAGTGAGAAAAGGCTACCGAACATAATGGGTATGCAGAAGCAGAACAAAACAACCTGAGAGAATAATATCCAAAAATACAGTTTGGTAACATTCAAATATTTAAGTGATTGTGCAAATGTAGCCACAAAAAAAACAAAAAAACATGTTGATTGGTTGGAACCCCAAACTGGTTGAAAATTAAACATAAGAAAAAATAAAAGCCAAGTTGAAAATCTGCCCAACAGCAGAATGCAGTTGAAAATCCCTGGTGTTGCTATGATGGTTCATAGCAAGGAGTACATTTCCACCTCCAAACATTAATTTGTTCTGTGCGCATTAACACCGATTCAAAGAAGCTGCATCGCCATGGTAACACATACACAACACCACACCGGATCTGATGTTAAACCCCTGTGCTGATAATTAGGAGGCCACATACAGAAGAACAGTTTGAACAGAGGAAAGCACCCTCGTACTGTAAATCTATATAAAGCAAATGGATTTAACACATTTCAATTTATACAAAAAAATAACACCATGGTTCATTATTTCTCTCTTCTCCATTTTCTCCATAAAAACCGTGTTTGTATACCAGAGATCTACAGCACATACATGACCTTTCTTAATCGTTGATGTTCTCAGTCTAATATATCCGACTGAAAATGATTCCTGTTGAGACAAATTAAGAGTTTTCCAGACTTCCGAAAGTGATTATGAACTCATGGCATTAACAAATTGCCACATGGAACGGAACAAAAACAAAATATGGCTGCAGGCAGCAATACTCAGGGTCCAGGGTAGTCGCCCCTTCGTTAAAGTTAAATGGAGGAGTGTGCTTTTGTTCTCTGTTGCGGGGTGTTTTGTGACTGCAGAGGTTCCTTCGTCCTGGTTACAGTGTAATTCTATGATCGGGTGGTGTTTTGTGGCTGTGGGTGCGTTTCCTACGACTACGACTAACGGCGGTTACCATTCTGAAGTAGGGCTGCATGATTATGTCTGAAATGATAATCACAATTAGTTTAGTCAATATTGTGATCACAATTATTTAGCACGATTATGAATCTATTTTGGGGAACCTCTTGGATTCACTTTGTAAATCAACACGAAAACTGCCTTCGCAATAATAATGTATTTTATAAACCTATAAGTAAATAACCTCAAGTCTTTGGATCAAAATGGGACTTTCTTCACGTGAATTCAGTCTTCTTAAGGCTATATACAGTATACACATTACATCCAAAGAAGTCAGTTGCTTTACACCTGCAGGTTATTTGCAAGAAAATAAACTAAATGCGAAGACTCCAATACGCATCTCCACTCCGCTGCGCGTGCTCCTTTTCACATTTCTCCAAATGGAACAAATAAAAACTGTGTGTTTTTATTATTTTAGATGTATTTCCTTTTTGCAAATTGAACGACACAAAAAAAGCCCGGTGTGTCCCGTGTCCTCGGAGCCCACAGCCGGCTCCCTCTGGCGCATGTACGCACAGATTATTACCATGGCACATGGATAATTGCGATCAGACAAAAAACAAGGACAAATTACACTCAGCTGAAAGTCCAGTCGGCCAGCAGACCGATTGGAGCCGACAACGATTCACGGAGAGCCCCGTTTCCCGGTAAACTACATGGCTATCACCTGATCTGTGTACTCCATCAACTCGTGCGTGCGTGCTGTACGTGGCGCCATCTTGGTGAGGTGGCGATTGCTGATCACAAACTCCATCCAAAATACTCAACCGATCTGGATGAAACTTCAATGACGATGTTGGAACTGCCCGGAATGCAAATCTTATTCAGATTGTCTGTTGGTTCGTCGGATCAATGACATCCATAGAGTTCTGACGCCGTAACCGCCGTTTTGGTGAGGACCCGGTTGTTGACCAATCACTAGACTGCAATGCTATCATGTGACCTGTGCGAGCTGTCGTTTGCACATGCTCGCATGTTGTAGCGAAAAAAACCAATACAGTTATGTACTAAACTATCTGATCAAATTTGGGCGATGGCATGTCGGAACTGCCCCGAATACACATTTTATTCATCTTGTTTGTGAGTGTGGCGGATCAATGACATCCAAAGACTACTGACGTCAGATTTTCATTAGCAAAAGCAATAGGGTTCCCGCGCATTAATTATCAAATCAGTCAAAACTAAAATTTAAGGCTTAAAGTGAGGTTCAGTTTTGAAGTGAATTTCCGCCACTGCCTCGTTTTGTGACAGAGGAAAAGAAGTCGATAAGACCATGAGTTTATAGACCAGACACAGAAATTATAGATAATAGTCCAGGTTGTTGATGCCGGTGGAAGCCATTCATACAAGAGTGAAATAAATAAATGCCAATATCTACTTTAAAGCTCTCCACAGGATTCTTTAAATAGAATCAGATTGACTTTATTTCTCCAGGTGTATTTACATGTACTAGGAGTTTTTAATGGATTATTGATATGATTAGCAATACAACAAAGCTCAACAGTCTCGGATAAAGGAATAATAGTAATAAAATAGAATAAAAAGTAAAAGTAAAAATTAAAAAAATTAATAGAATTTGCAAAATATACACAAAAAGCGGAAAAAAGTAAAACAAAATAGTGAAATATGTAAAATATACAGAATATATAATGAGATCCCATACACAAATTGCATAAATTATGGTTATAAAAAATGCTATGTATTTACTAGGTTGTACAGTTTGTACTGTAGCCAATAAGCAATGAAAAAGAAAACAATCAAAAATACAAAACATCACATAATTACTTATATAACATACTTTTACTGATATAATTTAACCAGGGCAACCCAAAGGACCTTGTTTTTTACTTAAAATCGACAATTAGGGGGCGGGAGATAGATGTTTACATGAGTGTTTCCTGAAAAGAAATCAGCTCAGGTCTGAGTGCAGTGATTGAGCCTCAGAACAGCAGGGACACAAAGCCTATTGATTAAATAAGTGATTAGACCGCAGCATAAAAAAAATATATTAATTTTAAGCACACACACACACACACACACACAAACACACACACACACACACAGATCACTTGCAGTAATGGACCCGTATGTTCGCCTGCTTTTTCTAATTTGACATTCACATGCACATCAGAGCGGCCGAGCGCGCCCAAATCTGCTCGGCAGCACAATGGAGTCTCAGCTTGTGTTGCAAATAATGCTCTTGACCTTTAGCTGATGAATAATACTCTGAGAAGCAGAATGCGGCGGTGGCCCAGACTACAGGTGCTTTAAAAAGTAATCACCAGTTCAATGTGCTCTCTCAAATGCAAACGGCCCGATGTGGACCTTTATTTATTTAATACGCTCAGACACCCGACTCCTGGGCGCAATTCTATGACCTGTGAAGCCGAGTTAAAGATCAAACATTTTGAACTACAGGGCGAGTTTGAGGAGTAAATAAGAACTCTGTTGTGGGGTGGAGGTGGGGAGACTTCTATTAATCTTTAAATGGAAATCAATATTATTTAGTTATGTTGTTAAAAATGAATGAATTTGAATTGGGATGAAAAAATATCTCCACCATCTCAAGTGACTGACGTAGCCAGTTATGGCTTCGGGAATTCTGATGCGTGTTGTTGGTTGTAAGAAATAAATGGAAGCTGCCCCTGTTGGTCGTGCGGTGTATGGGTCGCAGGTGGTGGTTGATAAAGAATGCTCTGTCTTGAGTGATTAATTTGTTTCACGGCATAGCCCGCCACATTGGTGTCAAAAGTGGGAAGGAACAAATTGATTGAGAGCCCCACAGAATAGCTTAGGCTACACGGGAGATGGACCGGCTGACAGGTCATCCGGCCCCACGGCGGCAGTGTATCTCGACTGAGTCAGAGGGAGTTTCCAGTGCAAGATGGGAGCAAACCCCAAATCAGTCACTGGCCGGTAGCCAGGGGGGATACTGCAACGCCGTCAGCTGCTGTTGAAAATCCACCAGCCGTACAGAGAAGAATCCGGATGGGCCAGTCGACACCCACCACAACCAGATGACTTTCACCCACCGGCGGACGAGCCACCCCACCGATGGCACCCTCGTCCCGACCACACAGAGAAGCAGAATACAACGGTAACAAGCTGGAGGGCGACGATGGAGAGAGTCTACCTGGTCATCCCTAGTACCCCAGTCCCAGCAATGACTACCAACCGCTGCTATCCCTGTTACAAGCCGGGTCATATAGCCTGTGACTCCCCGGCACCGGCACCCGAGCCTTGTTTCCGTCAACCACCGGAAACGACAGGAGAGCAGCCCATTGAGTGTAGGTACCCGCTCGCAAAACCCTACTCCCCTCCAAGGCCGATGCACCCTGGTGGGCTGCTTTGGCCACACTAGGGGCCTCTACGTGGATTGTAGCCCAATGGCCAGGTTTACCAAGCCATGGGGACACCGGGTCCAACATCACCCTTGTCAATCCAGGAATCCTGGGGGCACCATGGGGGGGGTACCCTCTTCAGCCTGGTCCCCTACTGCTGTCCAGACGACGATGCGATGGGGGAAAGAGCCAGCATGAAGGGCTTGAAACCAGTGCGGACCCGCGTCTGAGACCAGGAGATGGTGCATGAGTTCTGGCTAGCTCACATCCAGGACCCATGCATCATTGGACTGGACCTGCTGACCTGCTGGGGCGTCCAGGTGAAGATGCCCCCTATCGGCTCACTATCGGCTCGGAGACCGTAAAGCTCAACCCCGGCCAGAGCACTACCGCCGGTATCTTGTTGCCCGAACCACATTAGCCGCTAGAGGGTTCTCTATGCCTCCGCCAGCCAACAAGGGGCCCTCCACATCTTTGCCAGCCACCAAGGGGCCCTCCACATTTCTGCCAGCTGCCAGGGTGTCCCCTACATCACCGCCAGCCATGGGGGGGTCCTCTACATTGCCGCCTCCCTCTCTTCCCTTTACTGAGACCTGTGCGGCCGTCCAGCAGCTGTGGGAACGTAGCCATGATTGACTCGATCACCAACAGTGTAAGAAGCTGAAGGTCTCGACGACAACGTCAACCTCGATGCCGCTGAAGATAAGGACTGCATGCAGACGGGGTTGGTCCAGCATTCCATCGACACTGGCTCATCCCTACCCATCCCCCTGTGGCCCCACAGTCTGGCCCTGGCCAAGCATCGCGTAGGGGAGGAAAAGATCCAGGAGATGGCTGTTGCGGGAGTGACAAGCCTTAAGACAGCCGGTGGGCAGCAATGGCCATCCTAGTGAGAAAGAAGGACAACAGCTGTGGTCGTCCAGTCGGTATATACACCTGCGGCACTCATGTTCGGGCGGGAACTTCGGACTCCTGTGGACCTGGTGTTTGGGGACATGCCTGAGCCTGAGACTGCGCCCACAGAGGCATCCTCTGTGGAACACCAGCCACCAGTCTGTCAGCGCCTCCAACTGACATTTCACAGACTTTGTATTGGGTGATGGGGTCGTCGTGGGTGACTGACCCCTCAGGTGGGGGCTATGTAGCGACCCAAGGAGGTGGGCCACGGCATTATGTTTTGTTCACTGCAAAGGATTATGGGTCTGGATATCGTGTTTTATTGTGTGGCCATTTTAGTTTTATTATGTGTTTTCAGTTGTTTGGGATGTTCTGTTTATGTTCGATTGTGTTGTTTGTGTTGGGGGGTGACGGACTACATAGACTACCTTTACTGATGACAACAGGACCATGACGTAGACTGACATAGCGGGTTATGGCCTCAGGAATTCTGATGAAAAATAAATGGAATCTGCTGTTTGTCGTGCAGTGTATGGGAGACGGGCGGTAGTTCATAAAGAACGCTCCATCTCGAGTGATTTCTTTGTTTCACGGCATAGCTCGCCCAATCCCATACTATACCATTCTATGACATACCAAACCACACTGTACCATATGCTGCAATACCATACTATGCCATACTATACTATACTGTACCAAACTATACCAAACTGTACCATACTATGCCATACCATACTAGGCCTTGCCATACTATACCATTCTGTTCAAAACTATACCATACTGTATTATACTATGGAATACCACACTATGCAATACCATACTAGGCCATTACATACTATACTGTACCAAACTATACCATACCACACTATGCCATACCATACTAGGCCTTTCCATACTATACCATATTGTTCCAAACTATACCATACCATGCGATACCACACTATGCCATACCATACTGTAGCAAACTCGGCTATACTGTACAATACTATGCCATACTATACCATACCATGCCTTACCATACTATGTCATACTATGCCATACCTATGTATACTATACTATGCAATACCATGCTGTACTTTGCCATATTACTGTATACTATACTATGCCATGCTGTACCATAATATACCATACCAGTCTATAGCATACTATGCTATGCAAGGGTAAGCCTGGATGTTGGAGATGAAAAATAAAAAAGTCCAACAACAACAATCCACCCAACACAGACAATGTTATGGATTGCCCATTTAATGTTTTTTTGCCACTATTAGGGAGCCATCTAACATTACTGTGTGATCAGTGGAGTTCTCGAGTCACTTTCTGCTCTGGATAGAAATTATAGAGCGGAATTGCGGAATCTGGTCGGACATCACCATTTTTGGAAAGCCTGGTTATGTCATCTAGGTCAGATTCTAGTCTGTAGCACAGGGGATGCGATGAGTCACTGTTAGAAGCGACACATTTCAGAGCAGAGTTGTTGTGACTAAGCAGAAAAAGGCTGATAGTCATTCTGTAAATTTACAGAAAGTATGCAGTACTTGAAGGCTCACGTTAGTGCATTTAACATAATTAATCCATTAATCCAATAATCCATTGGAGAAAAGAAAATCCTAAGGAGTGGATTGATCCGCCGCCCCAAAACATCACAAGTTAAGAAAAAAAAAAAATTTCTCAAGCCTTTGATGAATGCATTTATGAGCCACATGCCATGTTTTATATATTATAAGAAAACAAGGCGCGTTTCCTAGAAAATGTAATATATTGAGTCGCATTTTTTTTGGAATTGGAAATGCTCTCAATAGATGGGAATATTTTAATACAGCAGAATTACCAGCACCCAGTTCTCTCTGAACCACTCAACAACGACATATAAAATGTAGTGTATTAAAATGGAAAACGAACAATAAGTGCTCTTAAATTACTGCATAAAAACTGCTATTAGCTTTCAATGTGAACCTGAATTGAATGAATTTGTCAAAAGGGAAGACCTGGGAAAACTTATTTTCTTTTTTAATTTGAAACAGTATTACAATTTAGACGTCACTATTTCTGCGGCAATTCTCGGCAATGCTGGAATAGAGAAGAAAAAAAGTCACCTTTCTGAACGGCGTTGCAACGGCAGCGCAGAAGAGCGGCGAGACAATGCAGCGTGATTGAATAAGTAATTAGAACTTAGAAATAGAAAAGGAAGATGGGTTGCAAGGATAACTGCCAATCGCAGTTTTAATCTATTAATTTATGAACTTTTTAGACTCTAGTTATTAAATTAACTTTCGAGTACTTGCCGTTAATCAATCGATTAGTTGCCGACCAACTGCTGAACAGACTGCTGTGCCGCTCTCAGATTTAACATGTCTGGGACACATACTGATCTAGTGCCTGACAGAACAAAACAAAAATCTCTTCAGCTCCTTTTGAAGTTGGTCAAAGTGTTGCTGGTTTTCTTACATTAAGTCATGAAAATGCACCATAGTATTACTAAAGAATTTTGTGCAGAAATACCATAGAACAGATTTCGATCATTCTATACTATATAGTATAGTATATTATAGTTAAGTATGGCATAGTACAGTATGGCATGGCTTAGTATAGTAACATCTGGTATAGTATGGTCCTGTATGGTACAGCATAGTATAATATGGTATAGCTTAGTATAGTATAGTATGGTGTGGTACAATATAGTATGGTATAGCATGGTACAGTATAGTATACTAGAAATGTGGACTACTAAGGTATAGTATAGTCTGTTATATAGGACTATATGTTAATATCCCTAAAAAGGTGCAGTGTGTAGAATTTACGGAATGGACTTATAATTATTACTTATAATGTTGTGTTTTTGTAACCTTAGAATAAGCTGTTTTTATTTTCATAGGGAGGGGCTATGCTACCATGGAGGTTGCCATGTTTCACCGCCATGTTTCTACAGTGGCTCGGAACAGACAAACAAATCACTGGCTCTAGAGATGCACTTTTGCCTTTTTTGCAAGTTTTGCGGCCACCGTCTCTTCCACGGAGGCTGCCATGTTGCACCGCTGTGGCGAAAGGTATTTAGTTGGTTGTGATGTGCAACCTCACCACTAGATGCCACGAAATTCTACACACTGCATCATTAATTGCACATGTGAGACATGCTACCTAGACTCTGCGGGTCAAGAGAGTGATGGCATCTTCTGGCTTATCAAGTGGGTGCCCAATTTCACTGATGTTTCGCTGGTAGGCCCATGACACCTCCAGAGGGTTCAGCAGTGAATCTTGGCATCGCAAACTCACCCCCTAGATGCCATCTAATCACTTGATGGCCCAGAATGAGTCCTTTCTCACCCTTTCCAGCAGTTCTGGAGACTGCTTGCTGGTGGGGCTTTCCACACACTCATCTCCCAGAGTAGCTTTGACATTGATGTGGCTACAAACACTCTGCTGCCTACCTTGACCGCTCTGACCTTTGCTTTCCAGCCATATTGTTGCGCATCAGCTGCTAGCTCAATATACCTCGGCTTCTTGCGCTCTTAGGCCTCCTCAACTGCATCCTTCCAGGGCACTATGAGCCTGATGATGTAAACAAGATGGAGTAATGCCAACCATAGCACAAAGTCCCGTGTGAGATTGGTTGATGCAATCTCAGCGATCTCAGCTGGGAAGCAGAGCCTCTGGCTTAAGTCTGTCACCATCTTCCAATTACGTGCCCTGCGTGGCTGCCCATTGTCTGGTCTTGATGTGGCGAATCTGGCTTGACCCTCACCTTCCCAGACAAATTCTGTTGCCGGCCTTGGGGATGAAGGAAGAGGAAAGGCGTTGACACACATCCGCTGGCCTGCCAGCACTGTTGCAAGACATTGTAACACTTGGCTGTGCTGCCAGGTGTATTGTCCTTGAGTGAGGCTGGTCTTGCAGATCACCAGGATGTGTTCAGTGTTGCTGGAGTCGGCATGTGGGATCTTCTCCGTACCACTGGCTGAGATAATTTGGAGATGGCAGGACATCATAGACAGCCTTGAGGGTAAAGCTCGCTCTAAATGTCATAATTTCCCACAGCTCTTTCAGGGAGATCTTTCTCTTCTCCACTCCCTCCCATCTCATCCATATCCCTTGCCTTGCCTAAGCAACGGCGTTTGCGCACCTTGCTGTTGCGTCCTGCTGACGTATCTCCTCCTGAACCACAAGCCTGTGTCTCTGAGACTTAGTAGCCTCGTTCCAGGCTGGTGTGCTGGCCCCAAGACCTAGACCACTCCACCCTTGCTGCACTCGGCCCACGATCTTGCTGTGCTTGAGCCCTGCCTTTGCCTGCTGCTTTACTTTTAATGGTTTTCAGTTCGTTCCCAGTAGCCAGGATGGGGACAGCTTGGGCTACAAATGGATCCCTAGACTTGGTTCGCATCATCTCCAGTCTCACTTTGGTGCACTTGTACTCCTCAGAGAGACGGGAAATAGGTAGCTCTAGGACTCCTTTGCCATTGAGCCTTATGCTTCCGAGGCATCTGGAAAGACCACCCACTTCCTTGTGGATGAGCTGATCAGTCTCTCTAGCTTTTCCACCTTCGAGGTTGGAGCTTCATATAGGGTTAGTGGCTGCATGAGGCGTGGAAGGAGCCCAAATTGCATTCACCAGAGCTTCAACTTGCAAGGGAGTGTGTTTCTGTCAATGCGCTCCAGGCCACTGATGGCATCCCTCCTAATCGAATTGCTCCATGTCTTTGAGGGATGCGTTGTACCACCAGCCTAGGCACTTCACAGCCTTCTCAGAGACTGTTGGAATCTTTTTATCGCCAATGTAAAAGTGTTAATCTGACAGCTTCCCTTTGACAATTGAGATGCTTCTGAACTTGCTCGACTTGATCTTGTTCTGAGCCAGCTCGATGTTCCCTTGAAGCTTTCTCAACAGCCGTATAGTACAAGCCTTGGTGGTGGTGAGTGTTGTGAGGTAGTCCATGTACTGTATACTCTGACAGGCGGCAGCCTCAGGTCAGGACTTATGCAATGTCCTCCTTCCACTCATCAAGATGATCTAATGATCACCTCCATGGCCATGGTGAAGGCCAGCAGGTAGATGGTGCAGCCGGCCATAACTCCCATTTCCAGCTACACTATGGTGTAGTCTGCTGTTGTCAAGCATAGCTGCACGTCCTGGAAGTAGGCCTTGTGAGAGCCACGGGGACCCTGAAGAAGTCCAAAGCAGTCCAGAGGAGGTCACGAGGGCTGTTGGCGGGGTCCAGGAACACCACTTGAAGATCTGTTCCATCCTTCTTGGCGACTTGGATCTGAAACCAGGTGGTGCTAGTGTGTTCCAGACAGCCAGAGAATCATGAGATCCCTGCTTTCTGGATTAATGTGTCAATCAGATGGTTTCTTTGCAGGCATCCTGACAGCCTGTGAGCCGCCAATCTAAAGAAGATTTTGCCCTCGACATTTAGGAGACTGATCTGGCCATGAATTGGCCATTTTCTGATGAATCCTTTTCCTTTGGGAATTCAGGATTCCTCCGGCTCTCCTCCATGATGTTGGTATCTCCTGCTTGCGCCATATCACCTTCATGAGCATCCAGAGGACTGGCAGGACATCTGGTGCATTTTTTTAGAGCTTGTATGGAACTCCATTCTGACCTGAAACTGATGAGGTCCTTGCTCTATGCACAGTTTTCTCCAGTTCACTCCATCTGGGTGAGCTGATATCTAGTTGGTGCTCTGGTGAATGGATTGCTATGCCACCAATCCATTCACCGGAGCATCAACTAGAGATGGTGGGAGGGTGATCTCTTTGTGGTGTCGCTTGTCTGTGCAGGACTTTTGCAGATGTTTTTTCAGGTCTGCCTTTGACACAGAGACTTCCATTCTTCTCCTTTGTGAAGAGACACTTTGAATGGATCTTTGTAGAAGCTTGTCCTCGTCCGTTCCATCTTTCTGCGTTTCTTAACCAGGTTCTCAGGTCTCCTCAGTGTCGCAAAGCCGGCTCCGGATGTCTGCTTGCAACAAGTTTATGACTTCCTACTCCTACTCTGTGGCTTCCTCTATTGGTTCTTCGGCTGCCTCTTCTTTCTGACTACACAATCTATTTTCCCTCTGCCTCCCGGACTTAATGGGGATCGGTGTCGTTTTTTTTCCTCTCTACCGTTCCAAACCGAACCACCCCATAGCTGTAAATTAATTCCCCTATTCTCTCTGACTTCTTCATGGTGGTGCCTCTGAGCATATTGATATTGTAGAGGTCAGGGTTGACCTCTTTCCAAATTGCCTTTTCGCAGGACTTTGGTCACTTGATCAGTGGCTTTCGCCCTTGGGTATTCTTTTCCGCTGCAGCTCACGATGTGCTGGGTTCGGGCTGCCCGGCTCTTCCTCTGCTGGGACAGGGTTGTTGATGTCCTGCAGACTTTGGTTTTTGCCCTGCTGCTGAACTTAAGTCGACTGACTCGACCTGCTCCTCAGGAAGTAGTTGTTGATGCGAGATCCCTGTTGCCCCTCCTTCAGGCACCCCTGTAACCCTTGTGATGTATTTTCAGGCCCGTGGTGGAGGTAACCTTTGCCCAACCGCATATGCAACGATGGAGCTTGTGTCCTGCTGCAGTTGTTGCAGCCTCAGGTCTGCTCAACATCCAACTTGTCTGTTCTGTTCCGGTGTCAGATGCCGGGTTGTCTGCCGATGAGTCATCTCCCGCCCCCGCTCTCGCTGACTCAGGGGGTATTTTCTTCTGAGAAGTTTTTGTAGCCAAAGGTAGGTGGGACCCACCTTGGGTTTAATACAGCATAGTATAGTATGGCATGGTATAGTATAGTATAGTATAGCATAGTGTGGTATTATTTAGCATAATATTGCATTGTATGGAATAGCATATAGTAGTGCAGTGTAGCATAGCATACTAATTAAGTAATTTCTCCCTGGGATTATTAAAGTATTTCTGATTCTGATTCTGATTCTGATACTATATTTATATAAATGCATACAACTACATTAATTCAGATGAACTGAGAGGATTAAAGACGTGTTTGCTTTGAAAATAAATAAATATATTTGTTATTACATGTGGAACTCGAAACTTAAACATGATATCAAATAAACAATAGCAAAGCTTTGGTATCGTCACTGTAGCGCAAACTGAACTGGAATTCATACTTAAGCACAGTGACATCGTAGCAATCACATTGTTGAGCGAGAATAACTCTACAGAGAATATAACCCTTCAGTTTTTTTCCCCAACTCATCCACCTACTCGCAAATGGAATTCAATTTAAGTTTTCAAGGTAGCTAATGAATTACATCCCTTTATGCCTTTGTTTTCTGCTGAGTTTCAATTTATGTGAATTTAATTAAAACATGTAACTTTTAATTACCTAACTAAGTAATTAAACAAGTAGAAATAGACTGATTAATTATTGAGGAGGTAATGCTCACCGAGCAACTGTCTCCCTCAGTTAGACTACCTTGGCTTCTCCACGGCTACTCACAGCATTTTATTACCCCCCAAAAAAGCTATAAATGTCCATGCATTGCTGTTACTAACTCTGTTCGAACATGTTACATGTTCCACCATTAAAAGCAGCATTTTTACTTTTGTGAGAGGTGTAATTCACTTCAGTTGTACAAATTAAAAATAATGAGATATGGGAACCCTCAAAATCATATGGTAAAAAAAATAAAAATAAAAAAAATATCCCATGCGTCTCACTGCGGGCACGGTGCATTGAACTGCTGCCTCACAGCAAGGTCCTGGTTTCGATTCCCGCCTGGGGCGCCATTGGTGTCGTGCTCCGGTGGGTTATCTCCTGATTAGGGTCCTTTCTGTGTTTGCATGTTCTCCCCGTGCTCACATGGGGTGTCCTCCATATAACATCAGTCATCAAGGAGCACCACCAACAACATGGAGAACATCGTCGTCTGACCAGCGATGGACACTTGTAACAGGGAAGTGTGTGTGTGTGTGTGTGTGTGTGTGTGTGTGTGTGTGTGTGTGTGTGTGTGTGTGTGTGTGTGTGTGTGTGTGTGTGTGTGTGTGCGTGCCTGTGCGTGTGTGTCGGTAGCCATGAGAATGAATCTTCTTCTAAACTCCTGTTTGGAGTGCAAAAAGTATCGCAAAAAGTCGGGATGTGAGTAAAAATGTCCCCTCTCAAAATATGTTGGGATATGTTGGGACAGACAATCTGATGTATTCACACCTTAAACAAGGACATCTGTATCCCACACGAGCCATGGCACAAAACAATCCTCCATACTCAAAAGGGTTGTAAATTAAAAAAAATCATAAAACAAAAGTAATTATGTTTATTATTGTATGTATATTATTATTATCATTCAACTTTGTGGGAAAAGATGAGAGCAAAAGACGTGAAGATTCTGTTGTGAATGTAGTTAGAAAAGCATGTAGAATTCTAAAATGTGTCCAAATGTGAAGTCAAAGGTGCAGACGGACAGGAAGCAGTCACCTCAACATGTCACCGAGAAACACGGACGAGGACGTCGCTGGAAAGCTCTGTCCCAGCACATCAGTCATCAGTCCAGTCCGTCATTTATCATTTTTTGGGAGAAGAGGAAGAGGAGAACCGCTCATTTTTCATTTTGTTGTTTTTCTGAGGAGTCACGCCCCCCCCCCCCGCCCCAACTCCCCCAAAGTGAAGCTCCGTTTGTGATGAATCTGAATCCTGCTGCCTCCGCTGCTTCCAGCGCCCGTGGTGCTGCTCGCAGCATCTTTCAGGCTCAGACTTAATCACCTCACAAACACCGCTCTCACACCAGATTAACAGGCCGGCGACGCATTTCAATTAAGCCCACTTCCCCCCCGACACAGTGGACCAAGACAATGTTCTTCTGGTTATCGCTTTTGTTTATAGATTTTGGTTAACCCTATATTTGTCGAGATGGCAAAATATATTCATTAATTAACGAGAAACAAAAACAGCTGACGTGTGGAGTTAACATTAATGGGGACCTATTATGAAAAACGTACTTTTTCGGTGCTTGTGCACATAGGTTTGGGTCTGTGATGGACTTACCAACACGCACTGCGAAATTAGACAAACCCAGTTCGTTTGTCGTGGGCTGCCTGTTTCAGAAAACATGTTATACAACAAGCTGTTCACATTTGCATCCCCCTCCTACGCTCTGTTGAGGTAGGTGGCACCGCCCACTTCAACAGAGCATGATGGATTAAGAGGCATGTTACAATGGCTAGAATGCATCATCCGAGTGGTATTTTCAGCAAAAAACTTCAAAGACATGTTTTGGGGACCTCAGAGACCAATATTAACTTGTTGAAATGGACTATAATAGGTCCCCTTTAAAAATAATAAAAAATATATATATAACATTTTGTTAACCAACAGCTGTAACTCTCTCCAACAATCATTTAAGTGGTTATCCATTCGATTATTTTGTTAGAAAATCTCAGATTTTATACTTTATTGGGCTGGTACTTTATAAGGAACTGTCATTCAATGTATTTAGGTGCTCCTCGATAGGCTGTTTCACATTTTTGGTGGCGGGGTCTGCCTTTCCCAGAATTAGACGATTGGCCACGCCCAAGAATTCAAAGTATCGGATGGTCTCATGCCTGAATCCCCACCTCCTCTCATTAGTACAGTATCTCACATTACTTTTTTTTTTCTCCAAATTTGATTATTTGCCTCAAAATCATGTTATCTAACCCTCCTGCTGTGGTAGCTTCGGAATCCCACCTAAATATATAAAAATTAAGATAATATGCTCATTTTTGGTTCATTCCCTTAATTATTAAATGTTTGAATAAATAAAATGTGAATGTCGTGGCTTTTCACTTACTCTGTCACAGCTCTCGTAGATGTGTCAATCCAGGTCCTGATTTATAATTCCAAAACAAGGAAAACCAGGAAAATAGGCCTTTGCAACAAAGAGCATATTTGAATGAAATGACCTCAAAAAGTAACAAACCAACGGAATCAAAGCCTCCTGGACTCGGGGGTTCCTGACATGCCCCTGGAACTCAATGACCCTTCTCATCCCAGGTGGCCTATAGGGGGAACTACAACTTCAATTTCATATTATTATTTTAATCTTTTAACAAAAACTAGTGCAGGCCCCGTTCAAAATGTAAAACATTTTAATGTCAAGGTTTAACAAAATGTCAATGATTTAGTCCCGTGTCCTGCCTCCCCGTTCAAAATGGCACTTGAACAAAATGTACGGACAACTTTGCAATGAAAAATAAGCACTAAATGCGAAAACATAGAGGTATTGGAACTCCAGGAGGACGAGTGGAGGTCCAGGTTTCTTCAGTCGGTGACGTAGCCGTGTTGGTGTGGGCTGCACGGCGCCTCGCTCGCCTGTTCCTCTCACGCGCCCGGTCGGCTCGGCTCGCCACCAACCACCAAACATCAACCACCAACCACCCAACACCAACCACCAAACACCAAACATCAACCACCAAACAACCACCATACATCAACCACCAACCACCCAACACCAAACATCAACCACCAAACACCAACCACCCAACAACCACCAAACATCAACCACCAACCACCCAACACCAAACATCAACCACCCAACACCAAACATCAACCACCCAACAACCACCAAACATCAACCACCAACAACCACCAAACACCAAACATCAACCACCAACCACCAAACACCAACCACCAACCAACCACCCAACACCAACCACCAACCAACCACCCAACACCAACCACCAAACACCCAACATCAACCACCAACCACCAAACATCAACCACCGACCACCAACCACCAAACATCAACCACTAACCACCCAACAATCACCAAACATCAACCACCAACAACCACCAAACACCAAACATCAACCACCAACCACCAAACACCAACCACCAACCAACCACCCAACACCAACCACCAAACACCCAACATCAACCACCAACCACCAAACATCAACCACCGACCACCAACCACCAAACATCAACCACTTACCACCCAACAACCACCAAACACCAACCACCAAACATCAACCACCCAACACCAAACATCAACCACCAACCCTTCAGTTGAGGTTGTGTGTTCCTACACCCAGCATGGAGGACGTTGTGAAGCCTTGACAAAAAGCCGGAAGGGGAGGGATGTGTCCTGGGTGCAGCAGAGGGTTGAACCCGCGGTGAAGGGGGTGCCCGGAGGCGTTTGTCTCTCAGGGAAGTGAGGCGTTGTTGTTGTAGCTCCACCCAAATGCACTCAGAGACCAACGTCACCGTAAGATACGACCGCTTCAACACCTTCAGTGGGAAATGACCCGTTACCCCACCCGCTTCCCCTCCCCAAACCCGCTTCTGTCGCTCTCCTCCGCCCGTTGCCTTTGCACCGTCCCCGGACGCCTCTTTTCCCTCTTTGTCCGCTCGCCATTTACCGCCCGCGTCACTGAATTACACATCAGCCAAACCGAGTGATCCACGCCATCAATCTCTATCCGTCATTTAAGCGACTCAGCCCCGGCCGCGCTCTGACATTCACTCGCTCCCGCTTTGCCGCCTCGCGCTAATTACCCTTAAACATGGCATTCTAAATCAAAATTGAACGTTTTAATGTAATTAATGGCATCAAACTGAAACGTCACACCTCCACGTACGTTCGATTCATTAGCGCCCTGACAAGCGCAGGCGGCGGCGGCGGTGGCGGCGGCGGCAGCGGCGTCCCTGCGCCTCTCGGCCGGTTAATCTCCCTTAATGCCCCAAAATAAATACAGTCGACGCCTGTGAAGTCTGGCGTCTCCGGAGGTACAAACATTACATTTCAATTATTCCGAAAAAAAAAAAAAAGGGAAGAGACAAAGTGCTTGGCCTTGAAGGTTAAACTCGGGGCCGTACTTGGGTTTGAATGATGTCGTTGGCTTTTGCCTGGAACGGACCTTTTCCAAATGAAGGTAAACGACGGGAGCGGTCGTCGTTCAATTATGTTAAGTTTGTTACGCGTTCTGTTTGGTCGTCTTTACAATCCGAGTCGTACATCAAATCAAAGTGAATTCGTTTCCGAAACGGCGCAGGGATGGCCGGCTGCTGATCAGTTCAACCTCCCTTCACGTGGAACATTAAACTGTGTGAAGCAAAATTTGCAGCAGGTGTGTGTGGAGGAGGATCCATCATCGGGATGTATTTTGTGCGCACGGAGGCAGGAGATGAACCGAACGCGTCAAACTGATTTCAGCTGCTTCGTCCTGCACCGTTTCAGCTTTTTGAAAGTGTTCGTGTTCCCAATGTGGACCAAACCAGGAGCCTGTTTGCAAGAAAATCCCCCCCGCCCCCCGAGCCCAAAGCCCCCAGCCCCCGGGATGGGCCACCAGGAGCTCATGGCCAAACACATCCCACTGTGGGAAATCTACTCAGATGTTCAGGAAATATAATTTTAAAGCAATATTTTCAAATTTGCTTCTTCCAGAACAATGACAAATGCTGTCTTTAATTGTAGTCAATTAAAACAAAATGAACCAGATTGAGTAGAAATGCAAATTTTAACACATTTGGCCCAATATTTTAATGAATAGTCAGTCGGGCCATATATCGTTAGAATAATATTTTGATGGGAGACCAGATGTTTTCAATATGAGGATTTTGGTTATTGTAATATCAAGATATAGTGACATGTTGTCTTCAAGGAGCATTATAGTAGAATAATGCAACTTATAATAATAATAATAATGCAACCCTGCTTGGCCATACAGTAATATCCACATTAATAATGATCGTTTCTCAAATACGTCCTGTAAAATGTGTTATTAAAGCACCAATAGTCAAATGATCATTATTGAGGTATTTGATATTTTACTTATGTTAGTTTCTTTGTTATACTTTGTCAAATATATACTGCATTAAAGAACACATCAATACTTCAATACTAAGTGAGAATATCTTTGATGACATCAACACTTTGACTCGTCCTTCCACATAACTGATCCGAGCCGATATTAAATCAATTTCCCTTCCGTGTCAGGTGTTTTCTTTTTATGTATTTATTTCTCACCACCCGCAAAATCAAAACAACAACAACGCCAACGCTTTAGACATTGATAGCTTTTTATTAAGACAAGAACTCTTCTGATTTTTTCTTTTTTTTTTTGTAAAAATGTGTTTGTGTTTGTGAACCAATACAAAATATGGAAGGTAAGATGAGGAATGTTTGTCTTCACGACAAAAGAACCCCAAAACAAAACAAAACAAAAAAATGTAAATTAAAATGAAATTAAAATAAAAAAATAAAATAAAACTCTTGTCTGGGCTTAAATAAAAATAATAATCGAGGAGAAACAAAAACAAAACGACCAAGCATTTTTCTTTGTCCCCCCCCCCCTTCCTGGGCAGAAAAATATGGATTGACCCAAATATTTTGAGACATGTTTACTGATCCTTCATCATAAAAACGTAATTAATGTCACAGACAAAGTTACACCTTCTCATCATCATCATCATCATCTATGGAAAAAAATTAAGGAAAAAACGAATGGATGGAGGAATGGACGGATTTATTTTTCCAATGGATACAAACTTTTAAAGAGCCAACGGATGTTCTAACATTTTTAGTTTTTTTTTTTAGTTGTTTTTTTTCGCGCTCACATTCTAGTACGGCGGAGAAACAGCTGTAAACGTACAAGCAAAGTGTTACGATGGAAGAAGTCGACACCCACTGTACAATCGTTTGATATCGTCTGCTTTTAACAAATCTAGGTTTTTCTCTCTCGTGAGCTAGGTCTATACAAAATAATAATATCCAACGTTTTTTTACCGTAACAGTGCACCATATTAAGATTAACACATAAACATGTACAACTGAGGAAAGAAAGAAGAAACAAAACAAAACATGTACATCTTGTTGGTTTTTTGTCACTTTTCCAGTAGCGTGTGGCAGACTACACTACAGTATATTATGTTTTTAGGGTCTTTTTTAATTTTTTTTTTTATTTTTTTTTTTTGGGGATTTGCATTCTACCTGAGATGCAAAAACACAACTATTAACACTCATGAACCTGAGAGAGTGGAAATAAAACATACCAAATATACCACGTTCCCAAAACAACAACGGAAGACAAAACAAAACAAAACAGATTAGAATGGCTCCCGGACCACCAACAAACCAACCTGCACCCTCCGCTGACTTGACCTTCAAGAGAAATATCTCGTTTCATTTTATTTTTTGAATTTTATGCAGTTCTCTGCTGTGTGGGACTGTTTTCTCAGAAAATAAAGATAAAAATCAATGTAATGTTTTATTTGATAATTATTTTTAGAAACCGTAATTGCCTCTGTGGTGTTATTCCAGGGGATATAAAAGCCCCAAAAATAACCAAATAAATATAAATTCAAGCCCCACAGTGGTGAATGCCGATTTAGCTGTGTGTGTGTGTGTCTGTGTGTGCGTGTGTGGTGCCATGGAAGCATCAAATCAAATCAGAAATAATTCAAATCCAAATTATTCTGGCGGATAGTAATGTGTGGTATTATTATAGACGACCCCCGAAATTAAAGTGTAGAAATAGAAAGATGTAGAGCGTGGAGGAGGAAATGACAATGAGCACGGGTTTCCAAAATCAAAGAAGGCACTTCATTAAAGTCCTTCAGTCTTTTGCTCTTGTTGTAACGGGCGATTTAAGGCGACAATTACCCCCCCCCCCCTTTTTTTGTTTTTATTCAACCAAAAAGATAATAAACTTATCTTTTTATCATGATTATTTTACCTTTTAAAGCTGTCTCTACACTTCACATATTAATTTCAGAGCTGTAACTCCATTAGGGTTTCATGTTAATATTTATTATGGTCGTGTCAGGGACGTTAAGCATGCACGGAGTTCCTACATGGTGCGATCTTCATGTGTTTTTGGGGGTCTACGGTGCTTAATAAAGGTTTCAGCGTTATAAAAATGAAACATTAAAGCTCTACACACATCTAGGGAAACCTCTGCACATAATGACCTGTTAAGCCCTGGAAATAGGGTAACTTGTCATTACAGAGAGCACAAAGAAAAAATGTTTTTGTTTTTTTTTAATATCTAAGGATTGTTTTGGGTGTAATTGTATATGCAAGACAGGGCGAAAAACAAAACAAACGAAAACAAATAATGAAACATTAAAGCAGTCTAATGAGCCGGCAAATTGTCCCTCGTATTAAAACTAAAATAAATGTCTTAAGCATTGCTGAAAGTAAATAGTTCAGTCACAATTGTCTTTTTTCCCCATTAAGCACGTTTGACAATCAAGTAAAATAATTAAAAAACAAGAAATGATGATCACCCAAGGTCGATTGAAATAAATGTTGCAATATATTAAATTCAACCCAAAAGATAGTTCCTTTCTCCAAAGTCTCCAAAAAGACTAAAATAATAACAAACCATAATAATATAAAACTAAAAACTAAACGGATCAATTCAGAGGAGGAGTGTGTTCATTTCAAAATTGCTGGAAGTGAAGCAGGAACATAGTGTTTGGAGTTACTTCATATCATATTTCGTATTTTCTCGACCTAAAGTCATGTCGACTGTAAGATTATGAACAGTCATGGTGGAGAAAACAACGTCAAACTGACACAAATATAACTTAATGCATCATGAACCAGTCAGTCTACATTTCCGTAAGATTCAAAACTACTGGATCTGCTGCTCATTTTTCACATTTATTGTTCCTTCCCTTTCATAGTGACACCCAAATAAAATTGCAACGAAGAAGCACAGAGCCCATAAGAGTCTGGCTGCCACCGAAGGAGCCGCTGGCTAAAAAAATAATGTCACATTTAGTGTTTTCACCTCTTCATTTTATCCATTAAGTCAATGAAAAGAGAGATTTCATTTCCTGTGCGGGCCGACTCTCCTGCCCCTCCGTTTAGTCACAATGGATTTTATTGGTCCAACGTGTTTTCACGGACGGAAATCTGTAAAAGCCAAAGTTGCTGCCATTTCTGCCTTTCTGTATGAAAGTGCAATTGTGACGTGCGTGTTGCCAGAACTGCAATTGATGTCCACGCTTGTGTGAAAAATTTTAAATGTAAAATAAAAGGCAGCGTCGACGTTTTATCCGATCGGATTAAAAAAAAAAAAAAAAAAAAAGTTCTCATCACAGGGGGCTGTGTTCTCTGCAATGGTTTTGGTTCATGCATCGTTTTTGATAGTAAAGGGGACCTTTTTCAGTGTTACATTTGGGTCTCTGATGGGCCTACTATCCCACACACACTGTAAAATGAGACAACCCAGTCTGTTTGTTGTGAGCTGCCTATTTCAGCAAACATGTGATTCAACGAGCCGTTCAGATTTGCCTCCCCCTTCCTACGTCACATGGGCCCACAGTAACATTAGAACCACTCCACCCATGGCTGGACCAGCACAAATCTTTTAAAAGAAAGAGGAATCAATACCAAATGTCCGTGACAAAACTGCAGAGGAGGGGAAGGTAAAGTACTTAAATAAAGAATTGTGCTGTGCTCTTCTTTTGCCGTTCAGCACAAGCAAGCGCTAACAGTTCACTCGCAAGGGCCGTAACGGTTACACAGTAATCCTACGATCAGAAGATCTTGGCGGCTGTAGGTGGGATTCGCACGACTAAACTAAACATTGGCAAACTGACGAATAAACAAACACACGCATAAGAGCACCGAAATAGGAGAGCGTCAAGCGTCAAGTGTCTATGCGTGCCGCCATCTTGGCCAGGTCCGACCGTTCCGGATTGGGGCATGGCGTAAAGCAACACACAGTGGAACAGCACGTCAGGAACAGTCGGGGTTATAGAGGCATGTTAGAATGGCTAGAATGCATAATCTGAGAGGTATTTTACAGCAATAACTTCAGTTAGTTTTGGGGACCTCAGAGACCTATATTAACTTGTTGAAAAAGAGCATAATAGGTCCCCTTTAAAAATGATGCTGCTACGTTCAATCATTTATATTAATTTAAATGCTCTAAAGAAATCTGCGAGGCCAATTCGCTCATCTGGTCTATTGCCAAAAGTGCAAATAATCTGTTATGTGAGATTGCCGATAGGTCACTGCAGTCCTAAAAACCAATGTGTTTTACCGGAAAATGATTATAGTTTATAGGATTATAGTTCAATACCTATAAATACCACTGATAGACTTAGGAAAAGGGGAGCGCCGGACTTCAACACAATGGTTCATTGGTTGAAGACAATGGGTGCCAACGTCAACGTCAACAATTCTGTTCGATACAGCTCAGAAGCTCCGTACATCTCTAGGTACCAGAGGAAGAAATTGACTATGTGACACTGGAAAGATGGCTGAATTGGGGGGAAAAGGGAAAAGTGTGTCATACTGGAAAACTGTGGAAATGCATCTACTCTGTTTAACTAGTTGTTTCTAGCAGCAGAACATGAAGAGAAAGCACCACCTTGCATCTCCTCCAAAGCAGCTGCAACAAACCATCGAGTGGACATCTGTGGGAAAAGGTCAAGATGGATGAAAGAAAACTACAAAAACCAACAAACAAACAACAAGAACTATAAAGAAATCTACCAAGGCACAAAATAGTCTGTAAAATAACCAAACTGTACAGAATAGGCCCTGGCAGTCCAGGAAAGGTTGGAACAGGAGAAACCCACGACACTTTGAACACTTTGCACTCAAAACACTCTGCTCTGCTGCCAGCACTCCTCTTTTTTAAACTTTCATCTTCCGTTCTTCTCTCTGTGTTCTTTACGGCCCTCACCCCCTCTCTCACCCGCCTCCCTCCTCACCCAAAGTTAGACACAGATGTTCCTACGGGACCCTCTCTCTCACACGCCTGCTTGCCCACTGCCCTAATCTGGCTTCTCCATGTTAGATGTAGTACTCCTTCTTCTCGTCCGTGTTGTTGTGTCCGCCCTCTGCGTTGATGATGGCCGTGTCCGCGTCCGCTGCGTCGTCCGCCCCCTTGGCCTCGTGGGTAAAGTAGGTGCCTACGCAGAACAAATCAACCCAGGAATTAGAATCCACCGACTCATAAGGTGTAAAAAACTGGTAACAACTTCCATTGGTAACAACAAACCCATTGGAATTTGGATGGGTTTGGAATTCCATCATCATGACGAGTCCATCATCATGACTGCTTAAATAGGCCGGCCCATTATGGCCGTGGAAGCATGTGGCGCTGTCAAGTTGTCTGACAGAACCAGCCCTGAAAGCTATGCCTCGTTTGTCAAACCAAAGCCAAGGTTGAGAACCCCCAGTTTAGTAGGTCATCAGAGCATCTGAGCCATGAATATCAGTGTACCAAATCTCGATAGATAGACAGACAGACAGACAGACAGACAGACAGACAAACAGATATTTGCATCTCCATCCTTACCTTTGTGTCTGGCGAAGTATCGTCCCAGAACGATGAGCGCGCAGAGGATGGCAAACATCACCACGGCGACCACGCCTCCAATGACGGCGTGGTCGATCTTCTGTGGCGCCCCCTCGCCCGCTCTGGAGTCTGAAGAAAGCAAAAAAAAAAAAACAAGATGGAGGACACGCCATCACCGAGTGGTAAAGCTTCACACATAGACCTTCACCTGGAACGGGATGTTCCCCAGTTTGCTACATGCAGAGGAGGATCCAAAATGTGCTATCGCCCAACTGGGTCTCACCCACCCAACTAGGGAGCACCAACCCAAAATCCCAAAAAATCATCGCTAATGTCATGTTACGTATCTTAGCTCCGGCTTTAGTGGTCACAAAAAGTTTAGATGTGATATCAAATTTTTTACTTCCTTTTGGTTTATTGTTTTAATGCCAATTTTTGTTTATTTATTCATTAATTTTGAGGGTTTTCATTTTTTTATTTTATTATTATTATTATTATTATTGCCTTTTGATATGAGCGGCTGGAACACCGCAATTTCTCTCTGGTGACAAACAAAGTATCTATCATCTCTCTTTCTATCCCTCTCATCTCACTCTATCCCTCTCATTTCTCTCTCTATCCCTCTATCATCTTTGTGGCAGACAAGGGGGCGTGGTTAAGCCACAGTCTACAGTGCTGGCTTGTCCCTGCCACGGCGCGGCTGTACCGGGTCCGCCGATCAGCCTCATTAGAGCTGATTGTTTGGACCTAGCTGGGAGGGCTTACAATGTGGATGGCGTGGTGCAGGAGACCTATACCTGCGGACCAGATTGGGGGGCACACGGACATAAACATTGATTTATGTTCACGTTTTGGCCCGCAAGCCATTTATTATTTTTAATAAAAACAACTACGGAAGTAGCGCCGGATATGAACGGCTGCGGTTGCGCTGAGCTGGAGAACTAGCGTGACTTCCCCTGACTGCCAAATGGAGCCGGTCATCACCGGTGTGAGCTCCTGTGATGACAGGGAGGACCCGCGGTGGCGGTGGTGCGGGGTTTCCCTCTCCTCGGCCTCCCGGGAGGACCGGATCAGTCCCTGCCCTGCCCCGCCTGCATGGGCCCGGTGCCTGGAGGTGCCGCCACAGAGAGGAGGAGGTGCCCGAGCACTGCGTGACCGATAGCTGGCCTGCCACAACCAACTGGTAGCCGGCCAGAAGACCAGCCCCGCGTCTGGCCCCAGGACCCACACGGGCTTCGCCTGTCCTGGTGGCCCAGAGGACAATATCCGGGGGTCACTGCATCCGACAGCTGACCTGCCGCCGCCAACGGGGAGCTGGCCGTAGGACCAGTGCAGCGTATACCCCAGGGACCCACTGCCGGCTTCGCCCGTCCCGGCGCCCCGGAGGACAATGTCCAGGGTCCGCTGCGTCCAACCCGTGTGGGTCCTCGGGAATGTCCAGGGCTCAGTCGCACCCAGGGGTGTCCCAGGACGCCCCTTTTCTTTCCTGCTCGGTTCCCCTTACTCCAACAGGGGAGGGTGGACACCTAGCAGTGTCCTGTGGTGCCGTGGGATGTTGTCTCCCCTTCCTGTGCTGTCACCTCTCTGTCCCCTTTTAGCTCACAGGGCAGCGCTGCTGCATGCCCACAGACAGCTACTCAAACACCTGGGCTAGGGTACTGGCACTGCAGCCCACCCGACCACATTCGGCGGGGCTGCCACATGATGGAGATTGGACATGTGGTTTGGGTCGCTGGTCTGCCGGGCCCCTCCCACAGTTGGGAAGGGACCTACAACATACTGGTAAGAGTATAAGAGGGTAGACATCATGCTTTGCCGGACTCTGACTGTTCTCAGATGATGGTGCAGCAATGCCTGGTTTGACCTGGGGCTTTGGTGGAGGTGTCAGGGGTTGAGATTCGGTGTGTGCATGTGGATATTTATACGTATCCGATGGTGTGGCTTGAAATTCGTTACAAGGGGAAAAGGCATAAGGTGAAGGCTGGAGTTAGTTACCGCCTGTCACACTCCCTGATTTTGGGTACGGATTGGCCAGAGTTTGACACTTTAATGAGGAGGGCTGGGGGAGTGGGCTCATGGTTGGTAGGGAGATGTTTTGTTGCATGGTGCCCGGTGAAGCTGAGGGGTCGTGAGGGGTTGCTACAGGGTTGGGAGCAGAGGGGTTTTCCGGGTCCCAGTGGTCTCCTCTACGGATTATTTTCTGCTAGAGCAGTCGCTGGATGGTACCCTAGGTGTGGCCTTTGAGCAGGTATTTAAAATTGATGGTGTATTGGTGCACTTAGGGACAGGTTTTATCGAGTGAGCTGTGACAGTCAGGAAAAGTCACCCAGTAATTGGTTCCAAAACGCTGCCAGGAAATGCTTTTCCAGGCACCATAAACCGATGGCCAGTTACCTTGGACATGATAAACACCACTGTGGTTAATGGCCCTTTGCTATTGGCCGGGCATTTGGGCAGATGTGGGTAAATATTGCGCCACGTTTCCCAAGTGCCAATAAGTGACTACTCCGGCTCAGGCCCCTCCTCTTAGCCAAGGTGCCGTTCAAAAGACTCGATATGGACCTCATCGGGCTGTTAGACCGCACTGCTTGCGGGTATTGTTTTGTGTATTGCGGCCAAAAGGGTGGCGCAGCGCTGTTTCAGGTCATCTCTCGAGTTGGGATTCCAAAGGAAATCCTGACAGACCAGGACACGTCCTTTATGGCACATACACTTGGAACTTCACAAGCTGTTGAGCAGCCGCTCAGTTCAGGCCAGCGTCTACCATCCCCAGACCGACAGCCTGGTGGAGCGGTTCAATAACACTCCGAAGAACATGGTTGGTAAGTTTGTGCAAGACGATAGCCGTAACTGAGACTAATAATTGGACCCTCTGTTTGTTGCAGTGCAGGAGGTTCTCCAGGCCTCCGCAGGATTTCCTCCCTTTGAACTCCTCTTCAGCAGGAGAGCAGGGGGTGCTGGGCCTAACTAAGGAAAACTGGAAGGAAGGGCCGAGCACCAGTAAGAACGAAGTTCAGTATGTTATGGACCTGTGAGCAAATCCACACCTGCTGGGACGCTTGTCATGGGAAAATTCGCTCCAGGCCCAGGAATGTCAGCGCCGGTTATACGGCAGGGGGGCTCAGCTCAGGTAAAAACGACCGATCCCACCACGGCTCTTTCCAGTAACCATCTCTCATCCGGCCAGACAATGTTACAATGGCAGTTTTCTGATGTCTTCTCCCCCCTGCCATAACGCACGTACCTCATACACCACACAAGGAGATGACGACGGGGGTGAAAGTACGCTTCCGTCCATACCACCTGCACGAACATAAAAGCAAAGTCGTGCAGGCAGAATTGAAAGCCATGCTGGACATGTGGCTGATAGAGGAGTCTACATGTGACTGGTGTTGCCCCATTGTACTGGTAGGTAAGCTTGATGGGTCGGTCCGCTTCTGTGTCGCGGTGAACGCGTCGAAATTTGATGAATATCTGATTCCACTGGTCGACGAACTCCTTGACAGGTTAGGCATGGTTAGAATTTGGACACTGGATTTAACTAAAAGCTACTGGCAGATTCACTTGTCGCCAGAGTCCAAGGAAAAACTGGCTTTCTCTACTCCACACCAATACCAATACCGTACCAATTTGTAATGCTTCCATTTGGGCTGCTCGGAGCCCCAGCCACCAGACACAGACTTACAGGGACTCATGGACCGGCACCGCCGACTTAGATGACGTAATCATTCAAACTGAAACCTAGGGGTGGCACATGCAGCATGCAGGCGCAGTTCTTTAAGTTCAAGGTCATTCATAGGACGGGGGCGCAGATGGTGGTGGTGGCCGACTTCCTCTCCCGCTATGGGGGGGGGCTGGCGGCCGGACGGCGAGGGTATGTGGCAGACGAAGGGGCGTTAAGCCACGGTCTGCGGGTGACAGCGCTGGCTTCTTCCCGCCACGACACAGCTGTACCGGGTCCCCCTAATCAGCACTGATTAGCCAGACACGGCTGGGAAAGCTTTCTTATGAGTGGTCTTGTCTCGCAGGGAGGATGCCGTGGAGCCAAGATGTGTCCCTGCGGACCAGACTTCGAGATGGACCCAGAAGCTGATTATTACTAACATTGATTTATGGCCCACAAGCCTTTTGTTTATTATTTTGAATAAAAACCCTGCCGTGTCGGCACCTCACTGCCCGAAAGTCTCCGTCGCCCACCTTGAACCCATGTCTGTGGGTAGTCTCCCACAATCTCTCTCACTATCCCTCTATTATCTCTCTCTATCCATCTATTATCTGTCTCTATCCCTCTATCATTTCTCTCTCTATCCCTTTATCATCTCTCTCTCTATCCATCTATTATCTCTCTCGCTATCCTTCTATCAGCCGTCTCTATCCGTCATCTCTCTCCACCAATCCATCGCTCTCTCCCTACCCATCCATCCATCCACCTACATACAGTACCTACCTACCCATCCACCTATCTATCATTATCTCTATAACTATCCATCCACCCATCTATCTATTTACTTATCTATCCATCTTTCTATCTATCCATCTTCCCATCCATCCATTGTAAGATGCTACGCTAACGCTTCAATCACAGCATCTATGTACTGGGGCATCAGAGTCAATGAAAGCCACATTGACCTGCTGTCAAATCCCATTCTTAATATAATTTGTGCCTTGTTTTCGTACATCTCACAGACACACACACACACGCACACGCGCGCACACACACACACACACACACACACACACACACACACACACACACACACACACACACACACACACACACACACACACACACACACACACACACACACACACACACACACACACACACACACACGGCTTCTGCCACAGCATCCCCTACCTGCCTTCAGCGGGAATGTATGTTTGTTTCAAGACTATAGGCTTCCACAATGAGCAGAATGGTCTCACTAGGAATGACCTGCTCACATAGATACACACTTCCACCTTTTTCTTTATTACCAGAGAGCATGAAACAATGAAGTGCTCTCCCATTTAATCTGTGGGGAGAAGGCGCTTCTTCTTACTGTGAATAAATGAATACGGCACTTCAGAGGAAATTTGAAGCGTCCAATCCTTATCCGCGAAAAAGCTATTGCATCACTTCTTCACGCCGCCGCCCGTCAGCTTGATAGAGGCACAGTGAGAGACTTCTCATGTGCTTCATATCACACACATTCAGGAGGCGGAACACTCGCCAGCTCCAAATTTGGCTTTTTTGCAATTGTGTCTTACATTATTTACATGGTAGTAATCACGAGGACTAAGAAACAATATTAAACATTTACATTTTTACAATTGAATACAACCCCTCCGAGAGTAATGCAATTTCTTGGATGGCATATTCTATGATTCGTTTCCATCCAATTCTATCTATCTAATTGTTTCTATCTATTCTTTAAATATCAAGGCTGAATAGGTTGCTTATTAATATGTAAATAAACTATATATGTATATATGCTATATATGTAGCAAGTTCAAAACACTTCCCCATACCATGTGAATTCCATAATCAAAATATGATCAACAATATTCATAACGCAGTGAATATTTTTACATTATTATACTTTCAGTGATTAATAAATAAACACAGTGTACAAGTACTCACGTTCACAACAGACCGCATGGTTTATAACACAGCGAGGCATTCTTCAGCGCTACACACTCTACATATTATGCACCACCACACAACTGCTCCAGGGCTGAAAAAGATTGAACTTTTAAAATAAAGTTTCAGCGCAGATATATTAACAGCGAGACACGCGACACTCCCCACCAATTGGAAAGAGAGTTCACAGGCTGTAAAATATCCTGTCATGAGGTTTTGGAAGAGCCCGTTGCGGAAAGTTAAGAGACCCGAGCATAAATTGGAGGAGGGTTGCCCCCCACGCTGAGAAATACACGACAGAGAGCATGGCTGTCGGCCTTTTAGCAGATACACACACACACACACACACACACACACACACACACACACACACACACACACACACACACACACACACACACACACACACACACACACATATATATATATAAATAGCTGCGCTCCCCTAAACAACAATGTGAAGGCTTTAAATTTCCCAGGCTGAGAATAGTTGAGAGGCATTAATCAATAGCTTATATCTGTTCACATTTGGAGTGATGGAGGAGTGAAGGTTGAAAGAATGGCTGCATTGTTCTTTGCTGCATGACGGAGCAGCTCAATTTTCCATCTCTCTCTCTCTCTCTCTCTCTCTCTCTCTCTCTCTCTCTCTCTCTCTCTCTCTCTCTCTCTCTCTCTCTCTCTCTCTCTCTCTCTCTCTCTCTCTCTCTCTCTCTCTCTCTCTCTCTCTCTCTCTCTCTCTCTCTCTCTCTCTCTCTCTCTCTCTCTCTCTCGTCCTGCTCTGAGCTTGGAAATGATTTTGATAAAAGACGACTGCGGGAGGAGAATTTCTTCACAATGAAAAGGGCATAATAAGTTCACTGGAGAACTGTCAAAGACACAGGGACGCATTCACATTTTATTCTGTCATAAAAGCATGAAAAAAAACAAAAAAAAAGAAAACGTATAATATATACTACATAGCCGAAAATATGTGGACACCCCTTCTAATAAGTGCGTTTGTCTATTTTAGCTGCACCCATTACTAACAGGAGCAGCCAATGGAGCATCCAGCCATACAGTCTCCTTAAGCTGGGGCCACTTCACGTGATGCCTTAAATCGTGAACGGCAATGAAAAGATCGGAGCTCACTGGAACTGAAGACGGAGAACAGACGGACGAGTTTTGTGGTACTCCAGCGCTCGCCAGAATGCATCTTCCCGCGAAATTGTCGCGGGATGGGAAATCCCTTGCGATATTTTGACGCCAAAAGGAACATGGCCGCTGTACAGCTTGCTGCTGTGACTGCCGGTGCAGTGAACTTGCAGCTCTGACATTATTCACTAATCAGACCGTCATGCGATGACCGCTACGGCTCCACAGCGCGACTAACGCAGACTACCCGGACAACCGCGACTCAGCCCGATCTCAAATCCTTGCCAAATCGGCCTTGAAAATCGCGCAATGTGGCCCTAGCTTCAGGCAAACCTTTGCGGCAGAGTGGGTCGTACTAAAGAGACGGTGACTTTCAACGTGGCGCTGTGATAGGATGCCACCATTCCGACAAATGAGTCTTTCATGGTTTGTGCCAGAAAAATCCCAATGCTACAGGTATACAATGACATTCTAGAGAATTGTGCACTTCCAACTTTGTGGCAACAGTTGAAGGGAGGAGGGCCGCTTTCCTGTTTCAGCACGACGACGCCCCCTGTGCCTGTGGGGGACGTGCGGTGGTCCCGGGGGAGCGTGGGCGGTCCGCGCTCCATGCTAATGAGGATAACACTAAACGCAGAAGAGCCCTGTCTTGTCCCTGCCTCCACCCGCCATCTCCGCTGCCCTCACCTTGCTGCCCCGCTGTCTTCCTTTTGACACATCCACAGGAAAAACACGTCCAGGATCTCACGCACAAGAAAGGGTTATTTTCGTTTTTGTTTTATTTTTGTCCGTTTTTTACCTGAGGGGGAAAATAAATGAACTAATCTAAAAACCATCACAGTAGCAGCAGCTGGGAATGGGGAAAAGGTGCGACGCTGGCAGTGTGATGGTTGGTTGCATAACATCCTGTTGCGTGTCAGATGTAATTGTTATAATAGTGCGCTGGATTTTTTTCGGGGGGAAAATGTATATCATTAAGACAGCATGCTATCAGGTTCGGAAGGGAGGCGGAAGGCTGTCTGTCCTTTGACTTGACTACGGGGGCCCCGGTTTGACCCCGAATTGCCTGCAAGTATCCACACTGCTGAAGGGCCCTTGAGCATGGCATAAAACCCCAGCTCTTCAAGGGGGTGACCTTCATGAGAGGAAGGGTCACGCACAATCACATGCACTCTTTCTTTCGGAGGCCAATAAAGCAGCACATTATTATTCATATTCCTGGGGATAGCTGTGGTGTGTTAGCCTTTTACTTCCAGGGTTAACACTTTGATTCCTTCTGGCAAAAAAAATCTATGTTAAGGAAAATGATTCTTACATAAAACAGTGTAGTTCAATGTCTCAACCTAAATTGAGGGGCGAAAAACTGAAATTGAGAATTATTTTTATTAAATGCATCTAGCTTATTTATTATTTGTTTATATGATTATATTATTATTATTACTATTACATTGCTGTGATACATTGTATTCTATTTTGCTTATTTTCAATGTGTTTTATTTAAAATAACACAGTATATTCTTGAGCTGTTTAGTTTATTATTTGGAACGTATATATTTGTGAATTAAGTGGATATACTATTACTCTGTACTTCATTTCCCCACTGACCTGCTGCAGTGCCTGAGTCTCCCCTAAGGAGGATTAATAAAACACGGTCTTTTCTTCTTAGTTATTTTTGCTGTGCCTTTTTTATTTATTTTTATTTTTTATTTTTAATCCCGGGCTAAAATGATCTGAAACACGACAACCGGCAGATCGCACAGACAGGGTTGAGGTCTCTTCGAACTGGGAGGTTTCAGACATCTTGTCGTTCGTGTTTGATCAACATCGATCTACATTGGGAGCAAAAATTAGTGACCATAGTGACCACAAATAAGTCGTGTAAATTGACCAGAAGTAGAAGAACGTTGAGGCGATTTGATTGGTGTCAGGAGCGGCGTGCTTTGTGACATCATCACCCCCGGAGTTATATAAGTCAGAGCTTCGTCTCTCGGAACTCTTTCGCATCAAGCCGCTTGCGACACGTAGACAGACAACTTGAGCTGATGCTGTGTTTAAAGGAAACTCAGAAAACTAAGTCTGCGCTTCACAAAACCACGAAAACCACAATCGGTCACAGAAGGCGTTTTTCGCACAGCGGGAAGTTCTAAGAACCTTTGGAGGAACATTCCTTTTGTGCCCGTTTAAACCGAACGACAGAAGAAGAACATTCAGTGACATAAGTGCATGGTGATTGGTCAAACGTATGAGCATGAGAAATACTGATGTGAAAAAACGCATGAAAAGCTTGATACTTCATTTACAGTAAATGTGTCTTTATTTGTGCACATATATTTCAATTGCATGTTGTGTGTGAAAAGTGGTTCAAACGAACTTTGATTTTTTTTGCAAAGCTAAGAATCGATGCTTCGGCATGGAAACCTTCTGCCAAATGACTCCACACATCTGCCCAGCCCTCCCTGTGTGTCCCCGTACCTCCAGCTCAGCTCAGAAGTGCTGACATGCCCACACCTCCAAGCTGACAGCCTGAGCAATGCTGCGGGGATTTAGGACGGAATAAAGAGGATTTGCCCCTGATGCCTGTGTCTGCGCGGCGTCGGAATCTGCTCCACTGAACTACGGTGCGACGGCGGCGCCCTGTCGTCTTATTGGAATGACTAATTGTGACCGGGATCAGAGACGGAACACCCGATCAGACTCTCCGACAGCTGAGGATCAGAGCCGCGTGTTTGTTAACTGGCTCGCTAAACGCGGAAGGGATTTCTCCCTTTTTAACATGCTGTTCATCAGGAGACATAGGCCAAAATCTATATTACGAAATATGCACATATTGTAATAACAGATATCATTCCAAATGCAGGCACATCTAAACACACACATTCACACAGCAATGTAATGTATAGATGCAATGACATGGATGTAATTGAAACAATGACTCTCTTGAATTGATAGAGCAAAGCCTTCGCTGAGACAAGTGAGACAGACTTGGTTTCAGAAGCCCGGTTCCAGCGAAAACGAGAGTTGGGAATAGTATAAAGGAAGATTGTCAATAACCGCGCTCAAAGCATTGAACTGCTGACACAAGTGTCATTTGCAACTGGCGGTTTGAATAGAAAATAATATAATAAAGCCCAGTGCAATGCAATCCACATTCCTCCAAATACCTTTTCTATTTCTTCCGCTATTGTACAAGCGGCGCTTCAGGGAAAGCGACAATGGTGCCTTTAAAAACACAATTCCAACGACACGGCTCCTCTACAAAATAGAATTCCGGAGTTCTTTTGTAATTACCCTCCAAAAAATGTTCATCTGTATCAATGTGGCCGTGACATTTAACTCCGCTGGATCGATTTAAGGGTCTGAATGACTAAGCAAATCACAACTGAATGGATGTTGTAAAAGAAAGGAACCTCCTCTGGAAAAGTTTGAGACGAATAAAGTCTCCAATTGAGAAGCCGGCGGCCTCCAACTCCGGTTCATCCCGTCCATTCAGCCGCTCCGCAAAAGCGAGGTCAATACAACAATGAAAAAACCCCGCCCTGTTATCAAGGCAGCCGAGCAAAACAATCACAAGACAAAAAAAACCCAAAAAACCCAAAAAACACCTGAAAGACCCTGCATGAAAGACTCGGAGCCGTCACGTGGTCCGATGGCACGTACGCAACCTAACATGCACTGCGTACAAACAAACTATTTAGAACTACGGCAGGAGGTGAAAACGAAAAAAAACCCCCAGAAGATATTACCGCGTCTGAACACTGTTTAAACAATATACTTGGCTGCTACTTAAAACCCGCTCCCATGAGACCAATTAAAATGGAACTTTTAAAATTAAAACCGTCTGTGGCCATTTACTTGTAATCATTAAAGAGAAAATCTAAACGGCGGGCCCCCCAAAAAAACAACAACAAAACATTTTCGACAATCAATCAAGAGTAAACGGATCTTTAGAGCAAAGGAGTTTAGCAACTCTAAATGCTGCTTTGTTCTTCAAAAAGTTAAAGTTAAAACTCAAAAGGGTAATGATACGTGTGATCGCTACAAAGCCACGCTCAATTATGGAGGAATATCAAACGCGCCACTATAAATGTCAACAGTGCATATTTAACACAAACACACCGGCAGAAATATGAGACACGTACATTACCGTCTATACATAGCAACACAACTGAAGGTGAATAAAGAACGTGTTAAAAGTTTGAGTTAAGGAAAATGTTCTGCCAACTGGCACAAGGTTTGCGGCTTTATCTAATCGGTAGATAAGCAGACTAGTAAATGACTCCTCCGTAGATAAAAGGAAAAACATGAAAAACGTGTCACAAAAGGGAAGGGGGCGTGCTTGGATCTCGGAGAAACACAAGAGTGGAGGCACTCTGACGTCATACGCGAGGGCGGAGTCACAGTGCCAGACGGTGGAATAGTTCGACCTCCAGATGCCGGGTGATTTGGGAACGTTTGTATCGCTGCATGCAATGAGAATAATGCTGTTATATTCATAGTATATCAGTTCGAGCTCCGCAAATTCAATGTAATGGGGATTCCGAGATGCCCACTGTAACAATGATTTCATTACAGGTTTCTGGGAAAACAAGTGTTATAGCCCATAACGGTAATGCTTTATCACAATTACTTTTTACCCATCTTTTCTCTCCCTCTTCTCTCCCATGTCGAGGGGGGGATGGAGGTTCCTCTAGTGGCTTATCTGGGATATGATGTACCCGTCTGGGATCAGCCCTGACGAGCTGCAGCTTTACCGCCGCAGGGTCCCGGAATCAGGGTCAATTCTACCATTAGCCCCCAAGACACATGGCTACCACCCCGGTGCCCACGCAAATGTTTATTTTTCAATATCTTATACAAAGGCAAGCGTAGTCATAGTCACACACACACACACACACACACACACACACACACACACACACACACACACACACACACACCTACACACACGCACACACTGGCTTCCCGCAAGCCATAAGGACTGTCAACGCTGAACTCACTAACTGAGACACTCACATGGGCCCCACTGCCTTACTGTACTGTTGCATACAGTACTGCATTCTGTACTGTACCTCTATTGCTGTGCCGTACTGTTGTATACTGTAATGTATATCTCAACACACACTACCTCACTTGGTTCACTTGCCACTTTACTGTATATATTTATTTATTTTATTTATCTGTATATCTACAAATAGTCTATTCCTCTTATTCCTATTTTGCATTCCCGTTCAGCATATTACCTTTTTATGTTTTTGTATTCTATTTACTAACTGAATTACCTTTTAGGAATCAGTTAGTTAATTAATCACTGAGCTATCCTCGCCGCGCCCCGCAATGTGTGCACAGCGGAGCGCAGATCACGTGCGTCCTGAGGGGCGTGGTCTGCGCTCCGCTGTGCCGCTCCGTTTCCTTATGCCTCATCACAACTATCTCGGCACCATCTTTAAATGAAATGGTTAAGGTTGTCTGAGGGGTGTGCACCTCTCCCTCGTCAGACGATCTGATACGTATCCAGATACATGGGCTACGATAAGATTCAGGGACAATACATTTTAATACGGAACGATTCGGTGTGATTCAATGTGATGCGATATGATCTGATACAGTTCTTAACATTTGTTTAATGTAAACATATATTAAAATAAGCCAGTTCTATGACAGTGTACCTTAAATATCTGACGATTTCTGTTTTGTATTTTTCGCAATTCGTAAACATACAAATTTTATATAATATGTCGATATTATTAGAGATATATGACATTTGAATTGTATTTTATTTTTTATCCTATTTATTTTTATTATTATTTTTATTCTCCTTTTTTCCGGACTGTTGAGCTTTTTATTTTTTAATGCTTATGGTCTGTGTACTGAAGGGCACGAAACCTTACCATAAGAAATCCTAGTACATGTAAATGTACCCGGAGAAAATAAACATGCTTATTCTGATTCTAAAAGTGCCACTGCTTACCTCCAAATAGATATATTTCATAAGAGCGAATCCCAAGGATTTTTGTTACTCACGTTATGGCATTGAGATATGATGATATAGAATATATTCTGATGGATATATATAATATAATATTGTAATGACCCTGGATGTGTTGGTTACTGCGGGCGGTTCACAAGTCTTGCGAGAGGGAATGTGCGTGCGTGATCTTTAGACACACACACACACACACACACACACACACACACACACACACACACACACACACACACACACACACACACACACACACACACACACACACACACACACACACACACACACATTCCCTCTCACGAGACTTGTAAACCGCCCGCAGTAACCAACACATCCAGGGTTATTACAATATTATATTATATATATCCATCACAATATATTCTATATCATCATATCTCAATGCCATAACATAGAATTATCAGCAAAGCTTCAGTCGACCGATTCCTAACTTAACAACCGGGCTGTCGACCGCTTCACGGTACATTTCGATAGATCCCGGGGTATTGCTGTAGCCGCATGTCTAACATTAAAAGGGGTTTCCAATTCGTATCGGTGAATCGTTACACCCCTGATATAAACTCTCCATCGTACATAAGGGGAATTTTAAATCAGTACTAGAAATGTTGAGACTGAGATTTCATCAGTGTCGTCGAGGAAAATTAACCATCTTCCCAAATATTAATGTTCCAATGTTCAAAGCTAATAAATGGTTCCTCTGCAATAGGTAGTTAGACATGTATTATCACACTGTTATACCTCTTATTTTTATGTTTTACTTTTATGGTATGTATATGCTATTATGGCTTGTTATGACTATAAATGAAGATAATTCATTATTTATAATTAATTACAAATCATAATTTATAATTAATTCATTATTTAGATGACAAATAACCGTTTTACTTGACATGCACAGACAAACACAGACACAGACACACAGACACACACACACACACACACACACACATACACACACACACACAAATATAATCTATTCTAATCGACATAATCCATAAATACATCTATTCAATCTGAGGCGACTAAATGAAATATTGGGTCGACTGAGATTGAAGTTGAGAATCCATCCCTCCATGCAACATGTCAACTAGGAACCTTGTGAAAAGGTTATCATGATAACCATAAATAATCTTTCGATTTTCGGCGGTAAACCACCGAGGGCAGTCAGGCGGGGTTGGGAAAACTCTTTTAAAGACAGAAATGTTACCCAACAAGGGGGTGAGTCATCTCCGTCAGAGGTCTGCGGGGTTCTCCGGCTTTTCACACGCGGAAAGACTCGGCAGCGTCAAGCCCCTCTGAAATGTCCTAACACGTCTTTATTCTGACACAGCAGATGAAACAGCACGGAAGGCAAACAACTGTGCGATCCTGTGCCTTATCGGTGGCATTTTGCCCCCCACCCCCACCCAGCACAAAACCGTATTTAGGCCTTGAACCGCTGCCTCTCGCCTGTTGCTAGGCTACACCGCGAGGGAGAAAATGCTTATCAGAGAGGAGAGAACATCTAGCGGTGCATGAACGCATCACAATTTGGAAATTAAAAGCTATATTCTACAGCGACTGTGAGTCACAAGGAGAGGACGCGGTGCGCTGGTAGTTTAAAAAAAGAAAAAGGAAAAAAATAAAAGAAGCCTTTGCCTTTCACGCTGACAGGAAAATAGTGCGAGTCCATAAAGGAGCCGCTGCTTGTGTGGTTTTAATGAATGTGACTGACTGAAAGCTGTGTTTATTCACATAGTTTTAAAGGTTCCCTTCGTAGTATCGATCCGCGTGGCTGTGGAGCGACAGGAATGGACAATAGATGAGATTTCCGATCGGGATCACAGGGGTCTGCACTCTTTGTACCCTCTGTTGTGATGGAGGAGGTGGTGCAAAGCGATGTGCGGCCAGTCAGCTCAGCGTTGCCCCTGTGACAGGGTATTTAGAAGAGTAGTGAACTGTAAGAAAGCTCAATTACATCCTCCCAACATGTACTGCATAAATAAAGGAAAATCCCCTTTCAAGCCTGTCTTTGGAAAATTACCGACAGAGAAGCTACAGCGCGGGGAGAAAAAAAAGATGGAGGCGTCTGCAGTGTTCCCGACTCTGTGAAGGTAAAGTTTACAGACGCAGCATTTAACATTAACCGACAGGGAGAATTTGGTTTCGCAAGAAGCACAAACCTTCATAAGAAAGTCCACAATTATTCCAAAAGGACATGTGATGGGATAAGGCTACTGCCATGCCACTGCCAAGACCAATCACCTAATCCTCTATAAAGCTCCATTGATGACACACTCAACCCTATTGCCTCTGCTCAGGCAGAAAATGAGCACGGGGGCTTTTTGGTGACAACCTTTCTACTGCCTGACTGAAAATCAAAGGGTTATTTATCTCCCAGCAAGCTCCATTAAACAGACAGACAGACAGACAGACAGACAGACAGACAGACAGATAGACAGATAGATAGAGAGATATATAGATAGACAGATAGAGAGACAGATAGATAGATAGATAGACAGATGGATAAATGGATAGATAGATGTGAGGAAATGACGTGCAAAACAACAAAAGAAAGCGACCTAAAACACAAATTTAAGAGAACCCTAGCGCTCCAGTGTCCATCGAAAAAAAGGACCCTTTCGATAAGAATGGCTTTTTTTGTGTTTAAAATGTCACATTCTGGCATATCCAAATGCCAACTCCCAGGGTTGCCTCGTCATCTGTCTAAGCTTTAGTGGTGATTTTGAAATAATGGTCCCCCCCCCCCCCCCCCCACCCATGGGATAATAATCACGTAAATGACACTGAGGTGGACGAAATACGCGCCCGCCCAGAGCCCGACTCCAAGGATATACGACGTCGTGCCCAAAAGAGCGCAAATGGTCCGATCCGTCACATGAACGCGCGGATGAAGCGGCTCTCGTTCATTCACAAAAAAAATCTCGGAAGAAAAATAGTTATTGATGTTTTTAGCCCTGAAAAGGACGTGATGTGACTGGCATTTTAGCCGAGATATGTAAAGGCCGTTATAATATGAGGGATTGGCCGGTGGAGATAGGGTTGCAGATGTTGATAAGATAGCGGGGGCAGCAAAGTGCCGACGCTTTGCCAGATCAAACGTGCGATGGGGAAAGGCTGCGACAGGAGTCTCTGACAGCCCACAATGTCACCTATCAGCTGCACTATCTGATTGAAAGTGGTCATCTGCGGTCTCCTATAGATGCATATGCTGTCCCTGCCTCCCTTGTTCTATTTTCCTCACTCCCTTCCTCCCTCTACCTCCTTCTCTATCTCACTCTTTCTGATCAAATGATTGCAAGAACACACTTTCTGCCCGCACGCACAAACGCGCGTGCGCACACACACACACACACACACACACACACACACACACACACACACACACACACACACACACACACACACACTCACACAAACACACAGTTCAGGAACGCATGCACAAATGAGTGGTGAAAGGGACAGCAGTGGGGGCGTACAGTACCTTGCGTGTTGTCGGGGTTGGTGGTGGGTGTGGGAATAGTAGTGGGAGCATCTAGATGGAAAAATAAAAAAATACAGAACATGTATAAGAAATAAAGACTAGAGAGTGAAGACAGAGACAAAATAATTGAGGATGAGGAAGTCAAAGTGTCACCTAAGAAGCAGGAGTGCGTCGTGTTTAGTCGTGGTGCGTGGCTGTCTGAACTCACAGCTATGTTGGGTACTAGGTGTGCAGCGCCTGTTCAAAGCGGGCTGCACCGCGGGCGCGACTCGCTCACAGAGCCCCGAAGCCCCGCCCCTGCATGCGGCTCGCCGCTCGTGAAGGCCCCGCCCCGCCGCTGCACACGGCTCGCCGCTCGTCAAGGCCCCGCCCCTGCACGCGGCTCGCCGCTCGCGTAAGCCCCCGCCCCGCCCCTGCACGCGGCTCGCGTAAGCCCCCGCCCCGCCCCCGCCCCTGCACGCGGCTCGCCGCTCGTGTAAGCCCCCGCCCCGCCGCTGCACGCGGCTCGCCGCTCGTCAAGGCCCCGCCCCGCCGCTGCACACGGCTCGCCGCTCGTCAAGGTCCCGCCCCTGCACGCGGCTCGCCGCTCGTGAAGGCCCCGCCCCGCCGCTGCACACGGCTCGCCGCTCGTCAAGGTCCCGCCCCTGCACGCGGCTCGCCGCTCGTGAAGGCCCCGCCCCGCCGCTGCACATGTTTCGCCGCTCGTGAAGGCCCCGCCCCGTGAGTTGAGCGGCCTGCTGTTCGCTTGTTGATTCAAAGTTCATTAATATTACGTGTGTCGCGTTTCCAGATTGCACCAAATTCGGCACTGCACGTCCAGGGGTCCACAGCAATGCACCCGCCAAGTGTGAAGTAGATCGGATGAGCGGTTGTCAAGATAATCAAAGGACATACAGACAGACAGACAGGCAGACAGACAGACGGATTCCTTCCTTTATAGTTAGATGTCATCTGCATATTGTAACATATGAATACATGGTACAGGACCTGACACTAACTTTTTAGAAGCGGCTGCCAAGTTGCCAACCATGCAATCAGCTGTTGCCAAGAACGACAAAATGGTTGCCCAATTTCAATCATTTTGTAATTGAGGATTCACGATTTTTGGGAGAAGATAACTCATTTTCCTTGATGGAAGTTTTTAAACATTTTACACACATTTTATTTTGTATTTTACACAAAAGTGGTTGACAACAGGGCAAAGTTATTGTCGGGCAACGACTGTAGTAAAAACATGTAGGGGCAGTTGTGGACACGGATTAGGCCTTATTTTAGACTAAATCACATTTTTAATCTGGACTAACTAAAATGGCCTTTCTCAGTCTTGGTTTGAAAAAATAAAAATAAAAATTCCAGAAGGATGATTAGAGCTGATCTAGGTCGAAGTGAATCTAAAATTATACCATTGGATTAATATGGCCTCCAGGTGGACCAGGTTGATGTGGACTAAGACCAGCACCAACACCAGACAGAAGCAGATGACTAGTCCTTAACTACCTTAGTCTAGGACTTTCTAGTCCAGAACTAATTCATCTAAGTTAAGCAATGTCTCAGAACGGTATTTAAAAATTCTGGAGTAATTTATGCAGGATTATTATGGTCCAGATTTATATATATATATATATATATATATATATATATAGATATTTAGATATAAATATCTGTGAAAAATGTATTTCAATTATGTCAATAGTACATTGTTTTATTACTATAATTACGTATCAGAGAACGTTAAGCCAGTGTGCAGTACAGTACTGTGGTACCGTAAACCCCTGCAGTGCATCCCAGCCTCCCGAGCAGCGCACCTGGCCGTGCACTGATCAGCTCTGCAACAACACCATAACAAAATAATAACAAAGACGAAATGAAGGCCAATCCAGGTATGCAACAGCACTAAAAGGGCTGAAAGCTTCCTCACCGGGGGGATTTATGCAACCACTGTATGGTGGAGGCGGGGGGGTGGGGGTGGGGGGGGGGGGTGGGACGACCCCTCGCTGGGGGAGAGTCGCAGCGGGGGAAATTGGCTGGCTGCATCCATGCCTTTACTGTCTTGCACTCCATCAAAAGACAGCAGTGGGGGACCACACACTTCCCAACTAATGATAAAACATCAAGGACGGCATAATGTTGCCGCCGGGGATAGAGTGTATGGTGGGGGTGAGCGCCGATGATGGCGGGAGGGGGGTATCAGGGTATCAGAAACAGATTCTCCTCTGACAGCATTTGAAGAGGAGGGCGGGGAAGTTTTTTTTTTCTTTTCTTTTTTTTTTTTTCTCTTTTTCTTTTTTTCCCTGTGACCGAAGGCAGTCTGATAGCTGAAATGTCAGTGTCTGGGAGAGGGAAATTGGCCATTCAGGGAAAAGGGTCTTCACAAAGGCGGGGATAGGATGTGGCACATATAATAGCCGGGCGAACAAGAATTCTCCATGGGCAATTTCCAGGCTGGATGACTTTGGGCTCAGCATTATGAGAGCTGAAATATTGAGTGTATTCTTGAGGCGCCATATTTTCCAGACGCATTTGTATCTGTGTGGGATTATTGGTATGAAAAATTTTCACCGTAAAGTCAAACAATGTATGAGAAATTGTTTAGCCATGCCTGCTTAAACCTCCCAACAGGGCGGCCTTTTGGCCTCTCTCTTATTTTTGTTTTCACTTTGTTTGAAGTTGTTTAAACATGCATTCTAGTAGAATTTCTTCGGAGATTGGCTGGGGAAAAATGCATTCCGAAAAAAAAAAAAGAAAAAAGAAAAGGCTTTTCGACAAAAATTGCTGTGGAACCATTTCTTGTCATTGATCAAATGGATTCATATTGTGAATAATTCATTCATATGCTGATGCTTCCAATGTGTTTCCTCACCAGGGTGCATAAATACAACACAGAAAAAGAAGAAAGAAGTTATTCACCGGAACACATTGGCATCAGCCTTTTACAAAAGCCGCATCTGAGCACGTTGCTGAACCTTCGCAACGAGCTCCAGGCTCCCGGGGGCGTGTGGGAATATTTGACTTCACGGCCGTGGGATATTTCTGGGTCACAGAGTCAACCGCCGCGCTCACGGTGGCTCTGCCAAGGCGGCAGCATGTGGACGCTCCAGAGGTCACCTCTGTCCACACCAGGCTGTTAGGAAACACTCCGGCCACCCATTCCCCGCACCTGACACCCCCCGGCCCCTGAGGCACAATCAGCCTTAATTCTGGGAGCCCGTCCAGATCCACAGTGGGCAAGTCATAGCCGTTTGGACTCAAACACGACCTTCACCTGACAACAACTCTAGTCAATGAAAAATGAGGCGTAGCCTGCGGAGCTAGTTCTGTCAGGCAACTCGACGGCACCACACGCTCCCGCGCCCTTATGGGTCGGCCTATTTAAGCGGCCGATCCCTCCCGCCCCACCTGCTTTTTGCTCCCCTGCTTTGCCTTGCTTAGCTGCTTCGCCGCGTCCGCCTCCCAGGCACGCTGCCGTTGGGCTCTACTCTCCTATCCGACGTGGGGATGCGAGCTCGTCGCGCCGAAATTCCTGGCTCATTAAGCATGCCTATGTTTCTGTGCACCTCGCCGGGAGTAATGAGCAGCAGAGCCCCAGACGCCCAAACTCAAATGAGGCTAGATAAATAAAAATATTATAAAATCAAATCTAAGAGTTGTCCGTCAGAACTAATTAATTTCTAGTCAAAGGCATTTTCTGTTCTTAGTCAAATTGGTTTTTTCAAGATTAAGTATTGACAATGAGATGATTGCGTCTGGGAGTCTTCTGGGAAACAGCTCAATAAGGTCAAAGCATTCACACACGTTGCTCTTCTCTCATATGTGTCATATACTTTGAAAACTCTTTAAATCTGTGAAGGTTTTCGGTTTTGATGTTTTTAAATGATTGGAAAACACTTTACTTACTCAAAGTCATAAAGAGCCCTTATTGGATAAAGTCCAAACGCAATATGGTGCAACCAGTAACATATTTAAACCTGACAGCTCTTTCAGCTCCAGGAGGCACCGACATTCAAGTTCGTAACTTCATAGTAATAATCATAATATCATAGAAATTTGACTTTGTGTTTGTTTAGAGAAAGCCATTTCTATTTCATCACCGCCTCATTTTCACTGCAATCCAGTGACAAACGCATTTTGTCATTTTTCCTTATTAGGACGAAAAGTCCCCGCCCTGGCGGTCAGGTCTGCCGCTCGCCTCCTCTCGGGAACAGGCGCGCACAAAGCCAAGCGCACGGCGGCGTCGGATCTGACGCCGGGTGTACATCAACCTCACACCTATCCCGGTTGTCCGACGCTGAAAGATCATCACTCTCTTTGAAATAGCGATGCGCTCCAAGGACCATTACCTGCGGGTACAGTAGGTGGCGGCAGGAAGAAAGGAAGGGAGGGAAATTGATGGACAATTCAGTCGGCGCTCAATAAATATTGCTCACAGGGAGATATTTACTTAAACGCCACGGCTTATTAAAAAAAACAAAGCCCCGGCTCAGAGTCGCATAGCTGAGCGGGGACGCAGGAAAGGCCACGTGAGCTCGGCAGATTGGAGAAAAAAAAAAAAAAACGAGGGGTCCTTACCTCATCCCAACGGGGAAAAGAAACCAGAAACGATAAATAACGCGGATCTGGCGGAGGGCGCGGTCGTGCGCCTGCCTGTCGGGTTGGGCTGTCGGGCTAAAACGCGGCGCGCGGCTAACATGCTACGACCGACGACTTAATCAACGCGGTGATTAGTTTGGGAACGGGGAGCCTCGCGTGGACCGCGGCGGGGGCTTGTCTGGTGTTTAATCCTCCAGAAAACAGGAGAGGGGCAACCTCGGGCCTCATTATTCCGTGTTATTTTCACCTTTTCACCAATCTCATGTGTCTCATTACAGCAAAAGTAAAAATCACGGAGCACTCCGACAGTCATACACCGGAGGAGTGAGGCTGAATATGTATGAGCGCTCGTCATATTGTTGATGAATTAACATTTGAGTGTTAACTAATTCTATGGCTCCGGCGATAAGAGCTGCAGAGACGAACAGCACGCTCACATAAATACACATTTGCGAGGCGTTAGGAAAAGTCGGGCGCAAAAAAACAACCCGACCAAATGCAAATGAATGTGGCCTTTTCTTGTCGGGGGCCTTAAAGGAACAAAATGACACATTTTCAGAATTCAAATGAACGTCCTTTTGGATGACAGGAAATAATCTTTGACGAAATTTAGTCCCGTAAGCCGGGACAAGTGCATCTTGACGGAGCTATTTGCCGGCATATGCTGTCCTTTTGTTTGGAAGTGATCATTACGGGCCCGTCGGGAGCGAGCAGATGCCATCATTTGCCTGGCAGAGCACAATGATGAACATCCATAACCGCGGGTCGGAGGAGGGAGCGGTGTCACCGGAAACCACCTCAAAGTCACGGCTCGGACCCCACTGCCGACCGGTTAACTCAATACACACGCCAGGGATTGGTGTTCCAACCGGAGCAGCTTTTTTTTTTTTGTTGTATTATTTGTTCAATTAGTTCCAAAAGTTCAATAACTGAAGTGTGGAGTGGAGCGGAGCTCGGAGCGGAGCTCATAGCGGTTGTAGCGTACACCACGTCGGCTCCTGGGGGACGGGATTAGCGAGCGCTCACTCCGCTCGAAACACAACATTCCTAATAGCAAAGACGCCGCCGCTACCAAACAGATGCATTATCTGTGGACGGACTATGGACTATGGAGTTTGGGTGATGTATATTTTACTCATATACTGTAGATATGTAACATGATATACAGTATGTTATACTGTATATAAATATACAAATATAATATAATTGATGCCAGGGAGGAATTCAAGTGTTATAGCAGCAGAAGTTGAAAGAACAGTTCAAATCAAAAAACAGATAAAAATGTGTGTGTGTGTGTGTGTGTGTGTTTGTGTGTGTGTATATATATATATATATATATATATATATATATATATATATATATATATATATATATATATATACTGTATACATATACATACACTGACAATATACACATATATACATTTTTTTATATCTTTTTTAATATCTATGTATATATTCTGTATATACACAGTCTATATATGTATATAGTTTAGATATATCATCTATATTATATCATATATAAATAAATGACATGATGTGATATACTATATTTCATTCTTATGTGTTTTTTCTGACTTGCATTGTTCTCAACCGTCACTGTGAACTGCTGCTGCTGCATTACCTGAAATGTTCCTGGGGATGTAGAAAGTCTAATGGTACTGCATCATATAACATACCGCTCCCATTGTATTGAAGCGGAAGTTTGATTACGTTACTTGATGAATAAAGAAAATCGCTGAAAAGCAATGTTTTCGAACACAAGGCCTCTCGTCCTTCGCTTTACCAGATAAAACTGCGAGCGTGGAACGCCAGCTATCCCGAGGCAAGTGGAGGGAACCACATCCCGTAGCTTCACTTCGTCTTTTGCCACTTGTCACTTCCTGGCAGCTTTGTTTATGATCATGTGTGAAGCAAAGCCATCTTTTTCGATAGCTCTCTAGCTGGGGGTACCAGCAGCACCGGTCCTAGTTTCAGACAAATCGCTTCAGATGTTCGGAGGCTGGAGTGGGAGGTTTCGGTCACCGTTGCTATGCAACACTTTAAAAACGGGTCATCGATGAAAATGTGGAATTAGGAGCTGCTGCCAAAGTCGAGCACAGATCGATTATTTCATTACGTCACCCCCGGTTGGGTTAGAGGTCTGGTTGTTGAAAATAAAAAAAATGTGTAATTCCCTCTTGATACTCCCACTTTGACCGCCAGCCAACACCCAGACAACAAACACCCAGGATGATTGCACTCAGTAGCGAGGATAAAAAGTGTAAATGTGTCCACGATGGATCCGGATTTGATCAAAAAGATCCCAACGCATTTTTAAAAATTAACGCTACGGCATAAAATTCGACACGGCAACTATTTGTGCAAAATAATAAAATAATCCACATGCCTGCATAGCAACACCACCAAAGGAACCGAGCTGCACACTAATCTACCTTTTGGGATTACATGACACATGAGCGTTTCCATACCTTGACACTCTATGGACGTGAGGTAAAGCTTTGTCTCCTTGAGTGCAATACACTCGCCTGAGAGACAACGGCCTTTTACAAACCGTACACACACACACCGTTTAAAACGCGTTTCAGCGTTTTTTACGCGTAACATCCAAGTCAGAGATTGCATCTGTTGACTCCACACTGAGCAAGCTCTACTGCAGGTTTATGCTGGACGCCCTCAACCTCCACCTGTTGTCAGCGTTCTTTCATCCAATCAATCATTTGGAGGAAATATAGGCTGCAACAATGCATGAATCTGTTGCCGACATCGCCGGCCTACACGCATGACAGCGCCTGTTTTTCTACAATAAATCATTGTACACGAAATGTACTAATAAACTCTATATCCATTTCCATGAACAGTAACATATTTTTTCTGTTCTTTGAAATTTAATTGGCAAACGCACTGTACAGCAGTGGCTTGGTCATCTGCAAATAAATAGTCGGAGCAATTTTCTTCTTGTGCTCGAGGCCATTTTATCATGAGCAGAATCTAGGAAACTTCTAAATAACTAAGCCGCTCTCCAGCTGACGAGCCACGTGAATTGAAAAGCTCCGGCAATCAATCAGAGTAGTTTCAAACAGACTTTGCCAAAAGCCAAATCGAGCCAACAACAATAATCGCTCAAGTTCTAGTGTATTCACCTTTCATTAAGAGAGGTATTTCTGGCACAGAAATCCAACCAAATCCCCCTAAATCCGTTGTGCTGTAGCAGCCACGGCTTATCTGCCGTGCTGTATTAATGAGTTTTTGGCAATTTCGAACACAGCGTTGCCTTGGTCATTGCACCCGAACCGCCGCCGTGGTGTTTCCCACACCTACTGTACATGTGGAAGACGTAGGTAGTCATCATATCAGAACCACGTGGTGTTTCCCACGCCTACTGTACATGTAGAGGACGTAGTTGTCAAAATAGTCGTCATATCAGTAGCAGGTGGTGTTTCGCAGACCTACCGTATTCCAAGACCAGTGTTTCCCAACGCTGCATTTTCCACAGCACACTCTTCACAATTAATAATTGAATAAGTAAACTAGTAGTTTGGCTAGATTTTGCAGTAGCTTGCTGGTAGTTCAACTACATTCAACTGCATCATGATTCAAGTAGTTCAATTACCTTCTTGCCATTTTTGTGTGGTTAACTACTGAAACTACAAACAATTTTGGCCATGGAAGGAAAGAAATGATTCGTTATTTTACCATTGCTTTTCCACTGTAATTGAACCCCCTCTGACCAGCCCCGCCCCCTTTTTCTTCAATCCCGACCGCTGTGAAGGCATGCCCGGGCGATGCATTCGTCAGGCAGCCACCAGTGTTGCCAGATTGGGCGGTTTTCCGTCAAATTGGGATACTTTTGATCACGCTGGGCTGAAAAAAATAGCATTGGGCGGCTACAAAACAAACAAAAAACAGTGTGTTTTTATTTTAGATGCCTCCCTTTCCTAATTGAACAGGGGGAAAAAAACGAACAAAAAAAAACAAAAAACGTCCAATGCTGTGTTTATACCTGTGAACAAGCTGACACTTTTTTCAATAAACTCAATTGAGTGTTATTTTTTTCCTGGCATGTGATTTTCTTTCAAATTTTTTATCATATTTTGTTAGAATTTCATATCACAGGTACATCATGAATTTGACCTTTTTTTTTTTTTTGACAAAGTAGTTTGAACTACTTTTTCTAAGTAGCTTTACTTGACCAAACTACATTTCTGCCTAGCGTAGCTTTGCTGTAGTTCAACTTTTTCCGGTGAGAAGTAATTGGCAGCTTACAAAGCTATGCTTACAAAGTAGCTTCCCCAACACAGGAAATAATCCCACGGCACCACACTACTATCCTGTTAACCACTAAAAAAATGCCAGAAACATGACACATCATGTATGACTGTGCTTAGTTTAATGGCCGCCTACTAAACATTTAGCGATGTACCGTAAGACTCACGAACGATTCCTTCGCAACAAACATCTTTTAAATGACTCAGGAGTCTGGAGTCACTCAGCAAGAGGGAGGCGGGCGACGGCGTTCAACTTCGACTCGCAAACTGAAAATAATTACTAAATAAAAAATAATTAGTCCCAAGCACAGATAAAAGGCCAAAGCGTTCGCACGGAACAGCTCTTCGCGCTGCACCATAACAAACCATTTTGGCAGAATTAAATGGTTCTTGGGGGGATTCCATTCAAAACTCGGAGCCAGAGTCCGCCCTCGCTCACCGCGCGTTACACACGACCGAACCGAACGGATCAAACGACTCTTTTCACTGGGTGACTCGCCGAGAACCGGATCTCAAAATAAGCGCGTAACCTCGCATCGCTACCACAGCACAAGCACTCGACCTCGTCCCGATGAACGCAGACGGGCTCGGTGAGGCAGCGCGGCCTGGCAAAACCTTTGAGCTGGCGACGCCCCTCGAAAAACGCCTACCGTAGACGTAGAGGACGTAGTCATCGTAGGCCTCGCCCACGGCGTTGGAGGCCACGCAGCGGTACGTGCCGTTGTAGGACTTGTTGAGGTTCTCGATGTAGAGGTCGGAGCCGGTGACCACGGCGTGCGGCGGCACGTCCTCGTCCACCCGCAGCCAGTTGATGCGATGGGGACTGGAGGAGGGGGAACGACAGAGGCAACAAACAGCCAACGCACATCATTCAGACGCCGTCTATCCATGGTACAAACAGAGGCAAAAAGGTCAGGAAAGAGATCGTTGGAGGAGGACCATCGGAGAAGACCACCGCCCCCCAGCACCCTCCCCGTCCGGCTTAATGATGTATCTTAGAAGCAATTGATAACATTTAAATGTTACAATGGACGGGAAAGGTTAAGGGAGTGCTCCGACTGGCAGAAAGCAGATAAGGCAGAGGAAGGAACTGCCATGGAGTGGTGCAGCGTGTGTCTGGTGTCTGTTTTTTAAGGTCTCTCTTGGACGGGCGCTGCGCCGGGGTAGGGGTGGGGGTGGGGGTTGGGGTTGGGTTGGGTTGGGTTGGGGGGGGGGGCGGGTGCGGACGAGCGGGAAAACACTCACTGTGGCTTCCCTTCCGCGATGCACGTCAAATCCAAATTGTCCCCCTCTCTGGTTAAGCCTTCGGGGTATGTTACCACGATCTTCACCTCGGGTTTGTCTGGAAAGCGCAAAGTAGGGGGGGTTTACACATCGCAGGCTTTTTCATCTGTTTCGTACCTGTAGAAAAAGTTACATAAAACTCCCCCTCCCCACCCCTGAGGTTTGATTCTAGGTTTCAATAAAATAAGTGTTAAACAGATCAACTCGGGGAGAGCGCGGATCGAAACACAGGAGGAGGAAATGATCCCCCATGTGCTGGGTAGACATCTACCAACCCTGCCTACAGCTAAATTATTTCTGTTCTCTTATCGTTGCCTGGCAGAAGATTACCAAAATGTCAAGCAGTTTCAGTCAAGCTTTCACTGTTTTTTTTTTATTTTATTTTTTTTACCTTGAAAGGTCAGAAAAAACAGTTGTTTATCTGAGGAGAAAAAAAAAATTAATATTCTACAGAGACTACAAAAGCGAACCTTAACCTTTCTTTGGTGTTGAACATGTTGTAAGATTGCCCAAACTACTACTTCTTCAATCAGTGCTCCTTTAGAGAAAACCCCCAAATCTCTTTGCACATGTGAGCAAACGCTACTCCCTGCCCTGTTGTCCAGGGAGCAGTCCATCTTAAAGTGTCTCAAAGACCGGGGCCAAAATTTATCAGTGCATCGGTTGAGCCTAAGATACTCGACTGTATATGGTAACAAAAAAACCTCCCTATGGAAGAGGATTAGAGGCGCATGATTTAAGGTACAGGATAAACTCAAGACACATTTTAGTTTAAAATAAATGTCGGGATTCTGAGAAAAAAGTCGGAATTCTGACACAAAGAAAATATTGCTATGTGCAAACAATGTGAGGTGACCATGATCCTCACCTCTGTTTGGAAATCATTGTGGAAAGCCAAATTTGCATTTCTTTTAAATAGACAGAGGTTTTATTGGAACAGTGTGGTGTACTGTAGTCACTCGCTCCAGTCAAATTGGAGCGACTAGTGTGCTGGCAATAAACTAATAATAATAATAAGAAGAAGAAGAAGAAGAATAAGAATAAAAATATGAATAATAATTCAAACCAGATTGTTGTCAATGTCAATGACACCAACTGGGAGTGACATAATAAAAATCATCCATTGCGAGTTAACTTTGGAAACAGCTCCTAAATCCACATTTTCGTCAATGATAAATAGCAACGATGACAAAAACCTCCCCCTCTATCCTCCAAACGTCTGAAGTAATTTGTCTAAAACTAGGACTGGTGCCACTGGTGTTGACCCCCCAGCTAGAGAGCTATCGAAAAGATGGCTTTGCTTCACACATAATGATAAACAAAGCTGCCAGGAAGTGACAGCAGCCTCATACGTATGCTTAAGTTAATTTCACTGAAATCTTAGAGTTGCTGAATAACCACGGCAGATGCTTACAAAGAAAAAACAGCCAATTGTTTCCACCCATATGCCTCCTTTCTTATCATTTTTGGGCCCACCATTATAATTTAATCTTCTTGAGGGAGGTAAAATCTCTTCAGCCTGTTGTGTAGCATTATATGGGGACTGTATGTTGTAACTGTATGTTACTGAGTTAATTAAATATTTGCACTTGGGACTGGTGGTGGTTTTTAGACAGAGGATTGGTTATGAAACAGCAGATCTACGTGCATGAAGCCAAAAATCCCAAAGTGGAGGGACATTGGGCAGGGCTGCATTTGTCTTTGGTTTAAGACTTCTTGAAAGCTGTCCACAAAGATCCAATAAAAGTGTCGGGAGGAAAATGAAAGTGACTGATGAGCCCGCCGTCATTCTCTGCACGGAATCCACGTGCTGTTTGAGATGTCGCTACCTGCGTCATGCGGCTTGTACCAGAGCTTCAGACAAAGCCTTTTGTGTCATTTCACGGTAAGCCCTTGCACATAGCGCCTGTCTCGCCTTTCGTGAAACAACTGGATCCTGGGCGTTAATACCAGCACCAGAAATGTCACGCACATGGCAATAAGGGCTGATTACTATGATTGCCCACATCTTTTATGAATGGAATAGTTGGAATATTTACAGCAAGCTGCCGACTGCCAATAACATTCTGAAAAAAATACAATTCTTACGCTGAAAACAATGTTTATCAGCGCTCACAATGAACATCTGGCATGTCATGACAATTCCCCTATTCTACCACACGGTTCTCAAGTGACTCAAATAGTAAAACTGGTATAAAACACCTGGTAGTGTGGAAATGTTGCAGTAAAAATGGTATGAAACACCCGGTAATGTGGATATGTTCCAGTTAAACCAGTATAAAACATCTAGTAGTGTGGATATGTTCCAGTTAAACCAGTATAAAAAATCTAGTAATGTGGATATGTTCCAATAAAACCAGTATAAAACATCTAGTAGTGTGGATATGTTCCAGTTAAACCAGTATAAAAAATCTAGTAGTGTGGATATGCTCCAATAAAACCAGTATAAAACATGTAGTAGTGTGGATATGTTCCAGTAAAACCAGTATAAAACATGGAGTAATGTGGATATGTTCCAGTAAAACCAGTATAACATATCTGGTAGTGTGGAAATGTTGTTATTAAAGTGCACTCACACAGCACTTCCAGGGCTCTCTGGGCCTGAAGGTCCTTCACGGCCGGGTGGTCTACAATGCAGTCCACCACCACGCCATCGTCCTCCTTGGTGACGGAGAACCGCACCCGGCTGGTGGAGGTGAACATCCTGTCGTAGGTCTCCTCCACACTCATCTCACCTGGAGAACAATAATTAAAAAGAAAAGACGGATTGAAAACTCAACAGCTTTCTCAGTTCCCTTGCTCTGACCACAACAAGGCTCAGATGACTTTATTTGGTCAAGGTAAGGATTGGTGCATTGTGCTGTGAAGTTTAACAGTTTGGGAAAAAAAGCCAAATGTAAAAAAATGACCTTTAAAAAAAAAAAAAAAAAAAAAGTAAGGTAAAAATAACAGCCAAATATATAAAAAATAGTAGAATAATAAGGAAAATAATCAAATGTACAAAAAAACAAACAAACAGCCAATTAAAGAAGCAAGGGCAGCTAGTGGCTGTGGGTATAGAATAAGATGATGATATTCTGTACAGGATGAATAAATACAATAAGTACACAATAAAACTGGTATGGATAACAATGAATATATGTATATAGTTATGATAGCAGGTATAAGTAATTACTGTGTCACAACTCGTCAAAGCTGGATCTACTTCTCTCCGCGTTTCTACTTTAAACCTCCGTGGAAGTGTATTTGAGAGCAACGGACGTGGCCTTGGGCTTTCATTTCACTAGGTGATGAGGTGCGGCGGTGTGCGCTTGATAATGGAAGCCAGGGGAGCCGGAGGGGTGGAGTATTGTCGGTGAACCCTGCAGTAATCTGCCGGCCCCGTGGCCCCCTGCGGCCCCCCTGGCTGCCAGAGGGCCGTTCAGCGGCGGCGCATTAGGACGCCACGGGGGCCACGGCATTACCCCCGCATCGCTGAGTGTGGATGGTTTACTGCCGTTTAACGAAGTGAGGAAATAATTAGAGCCCCGCGCTGACCCGCAGCACACTTCCATTCCAGACACGTCGCAGGGGAGACGGGCCATGCCGGGTCAGACCGGACCAGGTCAGACCAGACCGCACTGGACCCCGGAGGGGAAGGGGCCCAAAACACTGCTGTTCCACGGACCATGATCACCTCTGGGTGGTTATTAACCCTTTGTAACCCACCCAGCCAGCCAGCCAGCCGACCAGGACCCGCCTGCAGGGAAACCCAAAATGTTCGGGGATTTGATGATTCAGGCCGTTACATATGATCATCAAATGAAAATAAATATCCTATAGAAAGATGGCTTCCAGTTCAAAATAGGCGTGATCTGGCACTGAGTGTAGACAAAGCATTTAACATGGAGAAAGTCAAAATTAGTAATGTAATGGATGGGACCATTTCAATATTTATTTTTTATATTTTATGGTTTCTTCTTTCAATGTTACAGTGTTTGTTTACAATGTAATATAAACGACTTATCTTTACTAGTTTTATACAGTATATTCGACATATCAGTATACGACACATACTTAATTATTAATGCTTCAGTAATTAACATACAAAAAGATGGCTCCCAGTTCAAAACAGTTGAGTGATCAGTCACATAGCGTTGCAATGAATAAAACGCTAAATAAATAAAATGTCACTGTTGCAGAGTTCTTTTTACAATGTAATATAAACTGTTCTTTATGATATTTATATGATCTACTTACATTGCAAGTAGATAATATTTTGTGTAGGCGTGTATTTTGTGTATTTTGTGCCTGAGGTTTGGTGTGCAACTTCATATTTAGATATTATATTATTTTTATTGTTAATATTATTTTGTTTTGTTTTCAGGGGTATTATTGCTCCTTTTAGGTTCTGTTTTAGTTCCCTTCTAGATCAGTTATTATTCGGTGGCATCCAAAGGTGTTTGACAAGTGTTAATACATTACTTTTGGTTTTAGTATAATTAGGAGTGTAATTGTGCACAATAGGTCAACCAAAGATTGATCCATCTGTCACAATCATGAGAACTAGGTGAAAATATTGTGTTTTAAAACAATTAACCGGGGGTAAGCGAGCGAGTGAGGAAGTGTCCCCGTTACGCGCTGTGCTTTTTTAGTTTCGTTCAATGAGGAAACGGAGCGGCACGGGGACGCCCGGCGGAGCACAGATCACGGGCGCCCGGATGCCCACCACTGCGACGCCTTCCTCATAAATACGCATATCTTTCCCGGAAAACCCGCAGCCTTGACGGCCATTCACGCTTAAAAAAATATATATATTTTTTTTTTTATAAAACAAAAAAAGGTGCCTGATAAAAAGGGCACCATGGACATCAAGAGGCAGAGGGGCGGGGGCTCTGACACCCGCAGCGCCCCGCCCTCTGCACGTGCCCGGTTACTACTGACACGCCGGACATCAGGAGCGCCGATCTCACCCGCCTCGTCTCCTCCGACGTTCTTCCCTGGATGGAAATTGAGTGGCGGTCCTGCGGGGGAAACGCTGGCGGCCGCAGATGGCGTCGGCTTTTAAGATTCCCTCTTGTCTAAATATTTCATCTCTTAACTCTCCGCCAAATCAATCCCCCTCTCCGTCCTAATGCTGTACATATATGGTTTGAAAACAGGCCCGGAGAGCGACCGCCCCGCCGCTCTGTGCAAATACCACACGTCTGAAATGATTATCGCTCGCGCCGTACAATTAGCGCGTAATGAATAATTGATGAGGCCCCTGATCGTAACTTAAGAGCCGATCTGGATCGATTCCACCGCACACCATCCAAATAACCACCGACCCTCTCTGAGCGGCCGACGGGAGGCCTAGGGGGGCTGGAAACCAATACCATATCAATGAGGATACTCAAGACTTTTATAAAAACAAAAGACTTTAATCTCAACAAATAATATATACAACGTGCACAACCTGAGTTTAAGCCGCACGCTGTATATAAAGTGTAAATGAATTCGAAAAAGCTCTAAGGGGAAAATGCTCGCAGGTTTTCAAAATGCTCATTAGCCGACGCAGTGGCAGGACGTTTAAAGATGAGAGGATTTTACGGGGGAAAAAAACAATTATATGTTACTTTATATAACTTAACTTTTCCACCACACATTATACTTTATACCAACTTAGTTTATATTGTATATTCTTGTATAATATTGTATATTTGACTATTATTTAATTATTATTATATGAGATATATATATACATATATATATATGTGTGTAGTGGCTATTTTAATACGATTTTGGCTATTCTTATATTTATAATCTGTACTTTCTTTATTATTGTTTTATTTGGCTATTTTTGATATATTTGGCTTTTTTATTTGCTTATTTTTTAGTTTTTTATTTGTCTGTTTTTGTATATTTGGCTATTTTTATTGTTGACTGTTAAGCATTTACGCCAATTGTCTGTACAGCAATGCACAACCATCGTATATGAAATGGTCCTAAGCATGGTCACGCAACATCATCAGTGCACACACAGTGTCAGAGGTGACAGCCAAGTGTGGACCACACAGGGTGCGGCCCACACACGGTGCGGAACCACAGGAGGTAGGAGATCTGCAGCGTGTGAAGCAAACGGGGGAGGCAGGTTTTTTTTTGTTTTTGTTTTTTTTAATATCTATAAAATATAAATATATATTCCACAGACCTGTCAGCTCTTGCTCGCCCTTCATCCATCGGAGGGAGGCGGCCGGCTTGCCGCCCATGGCTGTGCAGGTGAGCTCCGTCTCGTTGCCCTCGCCGACCATGTCCTCGCGGCTCTCGATGATGGGGACGGCCGGCGGGACTGGAGCCACAGAGAAAAAAAAGATGAAGGAGACATAACAAAAGAAACGACAGATTTAAAAGAACCAACAAGGGTATGGAAAAAGACAAAAGTACCAATCTATTCCAATGCATTGTTTTCATTGAGGGGTGTATGTATGTATGTATGTATGTATATATACACATTTACATATATATGTATACATTCTGTGATTGACGCGTAGCATTTTGCTTCATGACGACCAAACATTCATCGTTGTGTCAAAAAGCACTTATTAGGTATTAAAGCAAATACATAAAGGTAACTTTGCTTTAATATTTGTCTTGTTTGATGTATCATTCTTTCTCAGTTTCTTGGTATCAGATGTCAGTGATGGAAAATAATTTTAACTTAAACCCATAGACACTTTTTTTTAACCGTACTCAAGTACATTTTTCAAGTATCTGTACTTATTTGAGGATTCATTTCAGAGACTCTCGATTCGATTTGAAAGCAAATATCTATGTTTCTAATTTATAATACATTTCTAACTGTTTATTATAGTTGACAAATACAAATAAAAATAAATGTATATTACATTTTTTCATATTTAATATATATGTAATATAAAATAGGAAAAAAAAAAAATTTTAATGACTATGACACCATCTATTCAATTTTTTTGTAAATTATAATCAGGCTCTGCATAGTCAATCATTTGCAGAAAAAAGTACAAAGTATTAGACTTATAGCGCTATCTCAGGACACTAGATACAAGTTAAGATAACACAAGTTATTTTACTTTAGATACTTTAAGTACATTTAGGAGCAAGTACTAATATACTTTCATTTACAAAAAGTAGAAATTTCAATGTGGTACTTTAGTAGTACTTTTTGTAATACTTTTCACTTCCGTTCCGAGTACTTCGCCCACCACTGGCAAATATAATGCTAAAAATACATTTATTTCCTGTATCCTTAACTTTAGTGCCAGAGCCTTAACTTATGCAAAACAGGATAAGACACGCCGTCTTTGTTTTCTCCGCCCTTCAAATTAGCGGCGGTGAAGCAGAAGGAACTTTGCGGAACTTGAGATCTCAAAAAAATAAAATAAAATAAATAATAGAATAATAATAAAAATAACACAGGCAAATCAGCGGGGTGTTTATTTCAAGAGCTCTTAAGTGGCACCCTCGCTACAGAAATTCCAGAAGCAAGGTTTCAATTGTACCACTGCGAGTAATTACTTTAAAGTGTTCTTAATTCCCTTTCAAATCCCCCCAGGATGTCTGCATGTATAATAAAGCTTAACTGGAGTCATTTCGCTCCGAAAGCATCAAAGTGTGGCGCAGCTGACTCTCAATGGGGAGCGGCTTCCAAGCGAGCCAAGTCAACATTCACCCACTTTCCACAGATTCAACACAGCTGCCAAAAAAAAACAACACAACACGGGTTTGAGCCATCAGTCTCAGCATCTGCTCCTCTATTTTTTTAATTTTTTTTTTTTTTAATTTTTTTTGCATTCTTTTTCCGTCGCCGTTGTCGTGCCGACGAGCTCGGCGAGAGCCTAATTGGCTGACATTTTTGTTTCAGTTGCTACTGAAGATAACGCGTGTGGCGGGCAGGCGGGCAGAAAAGGGGGGTGGGGGATCAAACGTGAGCATTATTTTGGTTTTCTGGAATGGAGTTGAGGGAATGACAGCAAAGGTGTCAATATACTAGAATAACTGCTTTGACACTGTAGGCTGGAGTAATAAACTTTTGTCTTACATTACATATGTACATATTTGTTATGTCTTATGAGTTTAATTAATATCTCTTTCTCAACAGTACTGTTTTCTTCGGGGATTAATTAGGTGTTATCTTAATTTAGTAAGTGCACAGTAATTACGTATGACCTACAGTATATACCTATACCAATAATTAATCCTGTCAATAGAATGGCACTTTGCATAGTCTGTATTTCTATATTATTATTATAATATTTCTGCTCTGAATTGTTGGCTATTTCTGTGTATTTTGATATTTAATATAATAATAATAATAATGACATAATTACAATATACCTATTTTTTATTGGATTTATATTTTTTCCGGACAATAAAGCATTTCAATGCAAATTATACCACATCAAATATCTGTCGAGAAACACAGCAACTCACATCACGGGAGATTCCTCGTCTATGAAAATGTACTCGGAATAAACCGATTCAGGTTCTGGTGTTATTGAGCGAGTGTGTGTGTGTGTGTGTGTGTGTGTGTGTGTGTGTGTGTGTGTGTGTGTGCTCTTGTCTATGTGTGCGTGTGCGTGTGCGTGTGTACCCAGCACAGTGATGTCTGCGTAGGCCTCCTGAGGGGGATCGCTGTAAAGCTGGCACACGTAGCGTCCCTCGTCGGAGAGTGACACGTTGGACAGAGACACCCGGAGCTCGTTGTCAGAGAAATTCACCAGCTGGAACCGGCTGTCCTTCAGGGCTGGGAGAGGGGGGCAAGAGAGAGACACGTGGACCCAGGGAATAGTGGAGGTGGTGAGGGAGAGAGGGAGGGAGGGGAGGGGAGGGGGGGGGAGGAAAAAGGTGTCAGAACAGGGAGGGGAAGACGGACAAGACAAGAGGAGACGGAGACGAGGAGGAGGAGGAGGAGGAGGATGTGAGGGAGGATGTGAGACAGGACACAAATGTGACGGGAGACATGTGGAGCGAAGGAAGAGGTGGAGGCGGGGGAGGGAGGGCGGAAGGGAGGAACGAGGTAAAAAAAAAAAAAAGAAAGAAAATAAAAAGGTGTCAGCGGTTGAAAAAGAACAGGAAGGAGACGAGGAGGGGAGAAAGTGGAGACACGGGAGGGGGGGGTGTGTGGGAGGAGAGAGGATGACACGAAGGTGGAGACATGAGACAGGTGGAGCGAGAGAAGAGGTGGAAGGGGAAAGGGAGGGAGACAGGGAGGGAGGGAGGAGGTGAAAGTGGAAAAAAAAAAGAAAAGAAAAAGGTGTCGGTGGTTGAAAGAACAGGAAAGAGAAGAGGAGAGGAAACGGGCGGGGGGAGTGGAGAGAACAGGACGAGGTAGAGATGGTGAGAATGAGAGAGAGAGAGAGAGAGAGAGAGAGAAAGAGAGAGAGAGAGAGAGAGAAGGACGGAGTGACAGGGAAGGACAGTGCGAAACAGTGAAGGGATAAAAGAGCAATTGGAGAAAGAGGAGAAAGAGCGGAAAAAAAAACAGGCTTTCAGCAGGAGAGAGAGAGAGAGAGAGAGAGAGAGAGAGAGAGAGAGGGAGGGGCGGGGGCTGACGGAGGAGTGGAGGGATTGGGAAAATTGCTCCTTTGTGGGCTTTCTGCTTAATTGAGTAAAAGAAAAAGTGAGTTTCCGGGATGATTCTTACAAGTCGGCTCCTCCAGCAGCTCCACAGTCGTCAGGACTCCTAACAAGCTGGAAGTTTCTAAAAACGCGCGGGCGCTGCCGGTCACGCACGGCCGGGCAATATCACGTATTACCCGAAAAAAGATGGAGGAGGAGGAGAAGGAGGAGGAGGAGAGGCGTTGGAACATACATGCTGGGTTAAATTAAGAGGGCTGGCTGGATAGGGAAGAATCCCTCACACTTTAAACCCCCGGTGTTCTTCAACTTCTGCTGGGAAAATGTTTCAAATTCCACTTAAAAATAATGGAAAGCAGCTCTAGTGTGGCCAGATCATGATTGTAAGGTTGCACAAATTCATCGGATTCACAAGTTCCGGCCGGAATGCCGCCGCCTTGCTCGTCAGGGAAAGCTCCGGTCTCACTCTGAAAACCACGACAGCTAGCAGCGACGATTTGCTTCTTTTTTTTTTTTTATATATATTTTTTTTTTATATGTTTTTTTTTTTTAGGATCCGGTTCTTGGCGAGCCACCCGGTACAACATTTTTTTTCGGCTCTTTAATTCACTGTGAGCGAGAGCGAACGAGGGTTCCGGAGCCTCACGAACAGAATTCTCACAAGAATCAGTCACAATTATTCATTTTGGCAAAATGCAACGAGTAAATCGGCCACATTCGATATGAATTATGTTAAATGCCTAATGCCTTGGACTTTAATTTGGTCCGCAGTAATGATTTTCCCGGCGCGAGGATTCATTCGCTCGGCCACTCATTTTCTTTTTTTTTTGCCGGAGCGGCTCCAGAGTCCGAGAAACCCGTTTTGTTTGCGAGTCTCGCACCATTAACCGTCGGCGGGCCACAAAAACAAGCGCGGCCCTCCCTGTGCCTGACATTTTTAGCAACGCGACAGGATAGCGGGGCGGTGTACGGCGCGGTCGGAGTGGTCGGACTTCCCCTCCCTCTCCCTCTCCCTCTCTCTCTCTCCCCCTCCTCCCGTTCTGAACGTTGTCAAACTGGGTTAGCGGAGGATTGCAACTTTTTTTTCCCCCCCGCGCCGCCTCTTCATTTGGGTCACCGCCGTCGCCTCCCGAGCCGCTGTTTTACATAAACACTCCGGGTCGGCGGATTTGATTGAGAGCCCTTTTGATGTCCTGACCTGCCCACTTGATCGAGTCCTCTCCCTCCCCGCGTCTGTCGGGCTAACGAAGCGCTCGTCTCTTATTCCTGCCAGGCCTCGCAAGTCGGCACTGATCATTATCCCAGGTCTTGGGGGGGGGGGGCACCGCCAACACGCGAAAACCTCATCCCCAATACTGACTGATAATTTGAGAGCTCTTTGGAAGTCTCTTTCCTCAAAGGGGAGCTACGAGAGTGACGCACAGCTAGTCACCGGGGCCGGCCGGTGGGGGGGGGGGGGGGGGGGGGGGGGGGGAGCCTTCACTCGGGTGACGCCGAGCGCTCGAACCCGGGGAGGGGCCCGATGGCGTAGGGGGGACAAAACGCACGCGGCACCGGAAAGAGCCGCTTAGTGCCGTGAAACACAAAGCCGGGCGGGGCGCACGGTCCCGCCGACGAGCCTTTTCGCCGCTTTCTCAGTCGAACTGCACAGCCGGCGCCGGGGGGGGGGGGAGAGTCTTCGGACCGCTTCGCACCCTCATCATTTTTGTGATGTCACATCCTTCTCCTAAAATGGATGAACGTCTTTTTTTTCCACCCCGACCCCTCATCAACCGGCACACGACACAACAATGACAAAGCCAAAGCTGCTTTTCTCGGATTTGCTTCGTTAGGCGCCCGCAACCGAGCTCGGGAGCACCCAGCTTCTATTCGTCATCCTTGAGACGTTTCTACAACTTGATTCGGCCTGCGGTAAACTCAGATGACGGAACATGATTTGGAAAGGCACACACCCGTCTGGATATAAGGGTCCCGCAGTCGACAGCGCAGTGACGGAGCAAAATGTGAGCCCTAAGGAGTTTGTCCGTAGCCCCTGCGAGAGAGGATGGTGTCGACGGGTGGATCAGGGGAAGGACACAAAAACATTTCTGCGGCACCGAAGGTCCCCGAGGACACAGTGGCCCCCATCACTCTTGCAACGGGAGAAGTTTGGCCCCGCCCACACTCTTCCTGGTTCCCGGGGCCGGAACTGAGCAATCGGGGCGGGGGGTGGGGGCAAAGAGTGTCCGCCAAAGTGACCATCGGGTTCTCGCTCACCCCTCTGGCGGAGATCCAGGGTTCTTCTGATGGAGATGGGAGAACCATCCAGAAAGGAAGCCATCTGTGCAGCACTCCACCAATCAGGCCTTTACGGTAGAGTGGCCAGACAGAGGCCACTCCCCAGTAAAAGGAGCATGACGGACCGCTCCGAGTTTGCCAAAAGGCACGTAAGGGACACTCGGGACCACGAGAAACAAGATTCTCTGCTCGGATGAAACCAAGATTGGAGTCTTTGGCCTGAAGGTCAAGCGGCATGTACCACCTTGCCAACAGCATCGGAACAGGGAAGCGTGGTGGCGGCCGGGAGGCTGGTCGGGGTGGACGGAAAGATGGACGTGGCAAAGCACAGAGAGATCCGTGATGAAAAAGCTGCTCCAGCGAGCTCAGGACCTCAGAACGGGGCCCCCGGAGAGCCTGGACTCGACCCCCGATCGAACATCTCCGGAGAGACCCGAGAAAACAGCTGTGTTCCGACAGTCCCCCATCCGACCCGACGGAGTTTGAGAGGATCTCCAGAGAGGAATGGGAGACACTCCCCAAAAACATGCGTGCCATGCTTGGCGCAACATTCCCAAGAAGACCGGAGGCCAACATCACCGCCAAAAGTACTTCAACAAAGTACTGATTTAAAGGGTCTGAATACTGTGATATTTCAGTATTTTTAGTTTTAATACATTTGAAAAAAAAAAAAAAACCAAAAAACATTTACATTACATTTAGTCATTTAGCAGACTCTTTTATCCGAAGCGACTTACAAGGGGGAATAACATTCAAGCTACATTGCGACAGAGACATTAGTGTAACAATAAATACTGCTAGGTAGTGCTAAGTAATTGTAAGTTAGAAGTTAGAAAAAGTTAGAAAAAAGTTAAGTTAGAAAAAACTGTTTGCTTCGTCATTGTGGGGTATTGTGTGTAGATTGATGAGCGGAAAAAATGAATTACAAAATGTGGAACAGCTGAAGGGGTCTGAAAACTCTCCTAATGCATTGTTAATACTCAAATCATAACAACCATAATTCAAATGCAAATCGAGTTAGAAATCGTGAATCACAATCAATGACAACTGGCGTACTGTATGCCATTAAGTATGCATCAAGGTGTTGCATATTCATAGTACATTACTGTGTCATTGCTATTTGAATATATCACTATGTATATATACTAATATTTTTATTAAGGCATTGCTTTCTACTTAAATGAATTTTTTTTTACAATGATCCTATTCTTCTATACAGTACATCACCGTGACTTTTAGCATAACGCTGTTTGACACACCAGTGGTGGAAAGTTACTGTAGGAGAAAGTCATGTATTTATTTTTAAGTACATTTTTCAAGTTCAGTTTCTTGATCAGAAAATTTTTATTTTTAATCTACTACATTTCAAAGCAAATTATATACAATATATAGACAGTATATATTGCCAAATCGAACTTGAGACAGATTTTGGATTTCTCAATGAGTATGATTATGACAACAACTATAACATTTTTTGGTAAATTGTGATCAGCATATCAGAATGCAGAAAACAGAGAAAACAAAGGTCCCATATGCCACCTTACAGGCTCTGTTACTAGTACTTTTTACTTTTAATATTTTAAATATAATAAGTAAATTTAAGAGCAAGTACTTATACACTTTATGTACACACAGTATTTGTACTTTTACTTCAGTACAAGCTCTGAGTGCTTCTTCCACCGCTGCCTTTTATCTATAGAAAAGAAACATCGATCTGCATTTATCCATTCACCGTTTCCTTTCAGTGTGTGTACACTGTATCGCACCAGGTGGTATTTTTCAATGTGTGTATGTATGTCAGTGTTGTTTACCTCTCCGTGCACAGAGACCCCACTGGGTGCTAACAAAGCCGTCGGCAGCGGGGGTCCCACAAGAACCTAAAATGTCTGCTGTCATGGAGTTCCACCCGTTAAAACCGCCCAATAAGAGCCGAGCCGCCCCGCCATAGATTGGGAATTCTAGATCTATTTAAGGATTGAGTGCTTTCCTGAATGTGCGGTGGATTTAACACGTTTCTGAGGCTGAAGTGCGATAAAAATGTACGGGGCGATTGGTGGTTAATGGTTTTTGAAGTTATTATTAAAACTGTATTATTGTTTTATTTATTGTATTGTATATATACTGTATGTGCCTGTGTAAATGTTTGTGTTTTTATTTCTTTTTTTATGACCTAATGCCAATTTTGTATGCTCTGAAAAATCCAATAAACAGACAAAAAATAAATAAATAAACAATCAAAAATAAATAAATAAATAAATATATGTATATGCAGCATGCTACTGAATGCTACTACTGTATATGCCACTATATGCTTCTGCAAAAATAAATATATTTCGTATAATTAATGTAATTTTTTTATATATTTGTATATATATATATATATATATATATATATATATATATATATATATACATATATATACATATTTTTTTAAAAGATGAGAGAGAACATCTAAAGAGAGAAGGACCGTTCCTTTTGGTTTTTCTCAGACGGAAATTTCTACACCACGGTCCGAAAGTCAAACAGGCCTGAAGAGGTTTTTTCTTCAATTTAAAGAATACATTTTGTATAAAGCTGTGGGCGCCGTGTGAAAACAGTCGCAGCTTCCTGCACTGTGTGGAACACTCTGCCACACGCTGCTGTGTATCCAAAAAGAGTCTCTGGCAGGAAACATTCCTGTGATTCCACACACTGAAAACCACACACACGCAGGGTGAGACCGGGTGGATGTAGCAGCATCCACGCAGGGTGAGATGTGCAAGGTGGATGCAGCTACAGTGAGTGGTTTTTTTTTTGTTTTTTTTTGGTTCACAAAATTAAAAGGAGGCTGAAAGGAAAGCGAGGTGATGATACAGAATATACCATCGGCGGAATGTGGACGCGTCACAGTAGACGACCATCCAGGATTTTGTGAAAACACACATCATCTCGGGATGAGAGGGGGTGGGCAGTACAATAAGATAATGATGATATATGTACATTATTTATTATCGCTTTGAACTTTGTATCAAGCATTCTGTTGAATATATGGACTCCCAACCGCTGCTCCCCTTGAAACGGCGACTGCAGCTATTTAATTCAATCTCGCCCTAGAAAGAAAAATCATAAATGTATGCAAATCCCAGAAACAAATAGAAATATCTTCCAACTGCAACAGTGATTGAAAAACGTGACTTAAAACAGCTAAAACAATGGCTCCCATGCACCTCTTCTTAGTTATTTATATAGAGCATTTCAACAGTAAATGTACTCAAGTGCTCAGTAGTAGTAGTAGATTGTTAATTGTTAGGTTTATTGTATATTGGATTTTTTTTTTTAAATACATTAAAACAACAAAAAAAAAATTTTAAGTGTGGTTATCGCTTATTACGTCTGTCTGATGAAGCGCTTACATGTACATTGAGATATTACACTGAGGATTATAAATTGTGTAACGCTGATTCTCCCGACTTTGAAAACATGAAACAATTTTTTTTTTTTTAAAGCCATTTCGCTTTAGGAACGTACAAACTACCCACAATCCCCGGGTGCTGCTGCGAGGCGAGTGCGAAAAACGTGGCACATGTGGCGGTGCTCCAGCAGCTGGGATGTGATATAGATCCAAATGAAGGGCATTTCTTATTCACCTTGAGTCCTGGCTCCGCTCCCAGACACCGACGAGTAAAAACAGAGACAAACGTCATCACGGGAGTAGGTGGAGGAAGAACAAGCCCATATGCTCATGCATAATCAATGACCAATTTCCTAATCTAAGAGATTATCGTTAAAAATCGAACGGTGACAAGGACACGAGTATTCCCGTTATGGAAACCGCCCGACGTATTATCCCATATTAATCTCTTTAGCAATCTGGAGGGTAATGACTTTAGAGAATCGGATAAAAAAAAAAAAAAAAAGAGTCAAGGACGGGCGGCGTCCGGGTTTACAGTATCACAGTTTTAGATTAGAGCTCAGTGTTTCATGACCTGTTTTATACCACATCACACTTTTAATAATCCCAGGGCACTGTACCGCTATCAGGTTTAGCACTAATAACGTCACAAACATGTAGAATGCTTAGTAATATGGCCTACTAATAATGAGCGATGCGCGACTCGCAAACGACTCGTCCGTAGCGAACAAAAGCTTTGAAGTGATTTGGGGAGTTGGGACTCTTTTCTCCGGCAAAAGAGTGGACTAGAGTGAGCTAATGCTCAATTCACAAACAGGAAATAATTGCCGAGGAAATGAAAGTCCAGGGCAAAAAACGAGGCCGAGACACTTTCCATACGGAGATTCTTCCTGAATGTGACGGATTTACTCTTTGCGTTCGACCAAAAAAAGGAAATGATTTTGACCGAATAGAAATGATCCTTGGGAGAATTCCATCCATTCAAGGAAGTTCTCCCTCGCTCACCGCGCGTCACACAAACTGAATCAATGAACGAGTTGGAAAATGGGGCGGCTCTTTTTTTTACTGAGAGACTTGTCGAGAACCGAATCTTAAAAAAAAATAAAAATAAAAAAATAAAAAGTCAAACCCTTTATCACTACGTGTCATCGTCACTTGCAGAGTGAAACTTGAGCCCGTCCAGACGAACTATTTTGGCTGGAACTCACTCATTCGACAGATTAGCCCAGACTACCACAGGCAATTTTGATCTTGCGACACAAATAACTCATTTGAAGCGGAAATTGCGCAAACGTTTTCCCGGCACAAGCGGTTGAAAAACACCGATATAGCTTTAGCGAGGAGGATCGAATGAACGCCGGTGAAGCCCCGAGCGCTGACGTGAGGGGAGGGCGTGGAAACAAAACCAAGGCGGAGACTCACGTCGGACTTCCCTGAAGTAGATGGTCTGTCTGTTGGGGTTGAGGAGCTGGATGACCGAGTCGTCGTTGTTCTTCACCCGGCAGCTGATGGTGGCCATCTCCCCCTCCACCACGGAGACGTTGTCGGTTCCAAGGTTCTGACCTTCCACTTCACACCGGAACGGGCAGAAGAACAGCGCTCATATAACTTTTCATATATACTTCACACTCGACACAGCCGAAAAAAAGGGGGGGGGGGTTCAGCGTGGTCAGCAACCCGCGCGGTGTAAACATATGTGAGTGGGCCCCTATTGGCGGAGTAGATTTAATGTCTAATCTCTCTAATATAAGAAGCCATGTGCAGTGTTTGTCACTATTGATCTCCCCCTTGGCTCCGAGGGGGCCCCCGGTGAGTCAGTGCCAGATGGGCTGCAAGCTCCACTGCCCACAGAGGCTGTGAGATGTGGAGAAGGTGGGAGGATTAGACAAAGAGAGAGGTAGTAGATGGCGAGAGAGTCGCCAGGAGGTGGGAGGAAAATAGAGAAATATATGAGAGGAGGGTGAGTGGGGGGTTGGAGAAAACAGAGCGAGAGGAGCAGGACAGGGAGAAGCGAGGGACAGAGCGGGGCTGGATGTTGTTTATGGCGGAGCTCTTATCAGAGCCCTCCATCGGAGGGTCCATGCGAGCGCTGTGTGCTCAGTGTGTCGTGTATCTCCAGGAATCACAGAGCGACGAGGCGCCCAAGCCCGACGCCGCTCGCACCCCCCCCCCCGCCATTACAACTTACACCATTCTTCCCTGTTTTTAACCCCCCCCCCGAAAAAAAAAAATGAATAAGGGCTTTGTTTCCTATCGGCAATGTGAAGTACGTAGGAAATCAAAAAGTCACCTTGTGCTATATTTATCCATCAAGAAGAGACGCCGGGGAGGAAGAAGAATGGAGAACGCTTTTAAATACCTTAGATTTACAGCAGCAAAAAGGAACGAGACTCTCAGCCGCAGCCCCGAGAAAACATCAAAAGCAAATTTGCATGCCTGAGTTGTCATACGCCTCTATTGCATTCTGACGCTTTCTAAGTGGGGGAGAAACACCTGCGTTTTTAGATAGTGATAATGGGAATAGACAGCCAAACTAACATGATTGGAAATGAACTCTATGAATGCAGCTCACAATAAGAAATTAACCTCCTGCGGAGGAAAGCTCCTCAGACCTGTCTGATGCAATAAAAATACCCATTTCATTCGGGGGCCAGAGGCAGATATTGGATTGTGACACAATGGGGGTAATAGTTGAAAACAGACAGATCATGAGCCTAAAGAACACAACGCAGGCCGGTGGCGTTTAATACCGGGAACATTTCTTATGCGTGTACACCGAAAAAGGGGAAGGCGCGCAAACGTAGAGGCATCAACTTTACCGAGGAGAAAGGAAACGAGCGGAGGAGGGAGCAGACAAGCCAAAATAACGTTAATGTGGTGTGCTAAAACATTAAGTGCAAGTGTGCAGTTAAATTGAGTGTCAAACCCGGCCAGACCTGGCAATACTCGGGCTAAGTACTGCAGATGAGAAGGTAAAAGCATTGTCATGTGTTTTGATGTCTGTTTTTATTCCGGGGTTATAAAAAGTAATATATTTCACAGTCGGAGCGGCGGCAGTAGAGCATCCCTCAAAGCAAGGTTATTCTGCTCCCAATCTGCAAGACTCGCAGTGTAATAGACACATTTTCCATAAGGTTTAGCAGCCCCCGAGCAAGGCCGGTCCCCTTCCAATATCCCGGCGTCGGGCTCATCTCCAATTCAAAACACACATAAATAACGTGGCTGTGATTAGCAATCCCGTCAAAGTGAAAACAGGCCACTTTGCGGAACATCGAGGGTTTTTGCAATTGGAGTAAACATTTTCAATTGCCTCAGCATCCTGGTCATGATTGGGTGCAAATGAGGAGAGGCAGTCATTAATTCTTAGGTGGCGGGTGGGCGTGGAAAGGGGGGAGGCGAGGTGTGGGCAGAGGCATGGCACAGATGACTGGCTGATAGATTCACACTCATTCCAGCAGCTGTCGGGCAGAGTAAAGTGCTTGTGTCGCTGCACACGACTGCCCTCCTGTTCCCGCATCGCAACGCACTGAATCAAACAGTCAGCGGGAATGGGATACTTTCAATTCCGCCGTCCAATCACGTCGACGCCGCTCGAAAAGGCACGAAGCAAACCCCAAACTCGAGGCCCAATTTAAACAAACAGACAAAAAAATAAAAAATTAAATAAAAATTGACAGAATCTATCAGAGTATTATCACGGCTTTACTGTTTCCTTCATCCGCAGTTGGCAAAAGGCACCTTTCGCCTCAGCTTCTCTCCATCCATCTTCCCGAAAATAAAATATCTGAATCATGGCTGAGCTATAATACCGTTATGACATTGATATCATGATGTGAGACTAAAGGCTGCATTACAGTGAAGCGAGGCAACTTTGTGAACCTCGTAGAACCTCAACACCTCATCACTAATGATCGTTTCTCGAATATTCCTTGTGAGTAAATATGGTAGGAAAGCACCGAAAGTCGTCTCCAAAATTACGTCTCATTATTGACATCGAGGTGTTTGTTTTCAGCCCGAGGAGGGATTCTCCGCTAGCTGGCGTCCTGCAAACAGCCCTGAAATCATCATGATTTAGGGGCTGGACGGTACATCATTATAATGTCAATACAGTGATGGGAGACTAGACATTGTCTGGGACATTGGGCATCGTAATATCTTATATAAATGTTGTCTTTAAGGCTGTGTTGCGATAAAGTAATGCACTTTTCTGAACTTCAAGCTGGCATGATATCCCCGAAATAACGTCTCATTATCGACATCGAGGTACTTATTTTTGGCGGATCTAAGCTGAATAACACGCAATATCTGTCACACTCCCACGGGCCAGAATTCCTCGAGGCGTGCGATCACGTCAAGTGGTGCTCCAAAATCCCCCACCCAAAAAAAAAAACTAAATAGCCCGACCCGGGGCTCCAATTTAAACCGAGAAAAAAAATAAAATTAAAAAAAAATAAAAAATTTGACAGAATCGGGGAAATGTGATCCAGCGGTTTCCTTCATCAGAAGTTGGCAAAGGCCACCTTTCTGCATCAACTTCCCTCCATCTCTTTGAACCTTTCTCTCTTGTTTTCACACCAAAAGAGATGAAAGGGGGGGCGGCAGAAATCAGGACAGCCGCCCCCCGGCACCCCCCCCACCCCCACCCCCCCCGCCACCCCCTTCTCCCCTGAGTCTCCCCCGAGTCGCCTCTGTCTGGCGCCGCCTTGTCCTTTCAAGGAGCAGCCCGGACCACAGAGTAGTCATTATCAATGAAACTTTCCCTCTCTCTCATTTCTCCTCTTCCTCTGTGATGCTGCTTCCATCCCTCCCTCGGTTATTAGACCCTGATCCTAATGATCAATGCTGTTTCAACCGGGGACGAGAGGGGGAAAAAAAAAAAAAAAAAAAAAAAAACACATTCGCCATCATAGGACATAATTAGTGCCGTGCCATTTCGACGGACGCTCCGCGTAGAGCTTTCAAACGTCCCTGGAACCTCTAATTTCGGAGAGCTCAAAGTCGAGCTGCGCGTCCCCGTTTGTCTAATGAGACGCTTCAACACGGAACAAAAGAGAAAGAAGAGTAAGAAAGAACGAAAATAATTTCCCTGGTTCTCTTATATAATTAGGTGTGGGGTAATAGAATTTACAAATAACATAAATCAGACGCCGAAGCGATAATGTTTTTCCCCCCTTTCTCCCTCGCTGCGGGAACGCTACAATAATAATCCTAATAATTCAAAGTGACCAAACACACAGTGAACACCGACTGCAAACTGCCCGAGCTCCATACTGGGTTTCCATGTGAAGTGACCGGGATGAAGGGAGTTAGCGGACAGAGACAGACAGACACAGAGACACGGACACAGAGACAGACAGACACAGAGACACGGACACAGAGACAGACAGACACAGAGACACGGACACAGAAGACAGACAGACACAGAGACACGGACACAGAGACAGACAGACACAGAGACACGGACACAGAGACAGACAGACACAGAGACACGGACATAGAGACAGACAGACACAGAGACACGGACACAGAAGACAGACAGACACAGAGACACGGACACAGAGACAGACAGACATAGAGACACGGACACAGAAGACAGACAGACACAGAGACATGGACACAGAGACAGACAGACATAGAGTCACGGACACAGAAGACAGACAGACACAGAGACACGGACACAGAGACAGACAGACACAGAGACACGGACACAGAGACAGACAGACACAAAGACAGACCGACAGAGACACGGACACAGAGACAGACAGACACAGAGACACGGACACAGAGACAGACAGACACAGAGACATGGACACAGAGACAGACAGACACAAAACACAGAGACAGACAGACACATGAACACAGAGACAGACAGACACAGAGACATGGACACAGAGACAGACAGACACAGACACAGAGACAGACAGACACAGAGACACGGACACAGAGACAGACAGACACAGAGACAGACAGACACAGAGACATGGACACAGAGACAAACAGACACAGAGACACGGACACAGAGACAGACAGACACAGAGACGGACACAGAGACAGACAGACACAGACACAGACACAAAGACAGACAGACACAGAGACAGACAGACACAGAGACACGGACACAGAGACAGACAGACACAGAGACACGGACACAGAGACAGACAGACACAGAGACATGGGCACAGAGACAGACAGACACACAAACACAGAGACAGACAGACACACAAACACAGAGACAGACAGACACATGAACACAGAGACAGACAGACACAGAGACATGGACACAGAGACAGACAGACACAGACACAGAGACAGACAGACACAGAGACACGGACACAGAGACAGACAGACACAGAGACATGGACACAGAGACAGACAGACACAGACACAGAGACAGACAGACACAGAGACACGGACACAGAGACAGACAGACACAGAGACAGAGAGACATAGAGACATGGATACAGAGACAAACAGACACAGAGACACGGACACAGAGACAGACAGAAACAGTGACGGACACAGAAACAGCGACGGTCGCAGAGACAGACAGAAACAGAGACACAGACAGACACAGAGACAGGAACAGCCCTGTTCCAAATGAAGACAGACATAGTGGCTCATCAAGTCTTGTCCCTGAGGTAAGCGATGGTCTTGGGTCTCTTACCTCGTCCCATAAATCCCCCGTAAGGAATCTAGCTGTCACTACGGACCGGGCTCTTGACACTTTATGATTTTCATTTTCATTTGAATTCGCTCGTCTTTTTTCCGGCTGAGAAACATTGCAGAGCCCAGGCCCGTTGTGTCTCGAGCGGAGACGGAAATCTTAATTCACGCCTTTATACCGCCCCGTCTTGACCGCTGCAGCGCCCTCCTCGCCTGCCTCGGCGAATCATCGCTGGACACTTTCACGAGGCGGTCCAAAACGCTGCTGCTAAACTCTGGACCAAAGGCCTCCAAAGGCTCCTGTGACACCCGCTCCCATTGCTCTTCGCCGGCTCCCCCTCCAACTCCGGTTGAAAGTTGTTGTCGTCACCTCCGGTAGGGAGCTCCGCCTGGTCAGACGCCTCCTTCATCACCGATCTCCCGCAGCGCTATGTCACCGGCAGGTCTCCGAGGTCCTCTGATCAAGCTCTGCCGGTCGTTCCACGATCGAGACTTAAAAACTAAAGGGGGTCGTGCTTTTGAGGCGGCGGCTCCCAAACTCTGGAGCTCTCCCCCTCGGGAGTGAAGATCTGTGAACACTTTTAAAAAGCAGCTCAGGACCCGTTCGTTTCAACTTGCCTTTGTGTCATTTGTCTCTTTCTATTTCGTTTCTGTACGTACGCTGATGATGATCTGCCTCTGTGAAGCGCTCAGTGACCTCTCTGCCCTTGAAAGGCGCCATACAAGTTACTGACTTAACTACCGAGCGACAGACACAACGAAAGAAACGGACACAGCCGCAGCAACAGACAGAAACAGACACAGCAACAGGCATAGCCACGGATAAGGCGACAGGCACAGGTACAGATACAGACATAGCAACAGAGACAGCCAGAGACATAGCCACAGACAGAGCCAAAGACACACAGGCACAGACACAGCCACAGACATAGGGATAGAAACAGAAGTAGCCACAGACATATTGACAGGCACATCGACAGAAACAGACACAGCCACAGACAGAGCAACCGACACAGCAAAAGACATAGTGACAGACATAGCGACAGACATAGACACAGCCATAGCAACAGACACAGCAAAAGACAGTGACAGACATAGCGACAGACAGACACAGCCACAGACACAGCCACAGACATCGTGACAGACACATAGCGACAGAAACAGACAGCCATGGCGACAGACAGACATTGCGACAGACGCAGACAGAGCGACAGACGCAGCGACAGATGCAGCGAGAGACACGTCCACAGACATATTCACAGACACAGCGACAGATGCAGCGGCAGACACGTCCGCAGACATATTCACAGACACAGCGACAGAAACAGACAGCCACGGCGACCGACAGACACAGACATTGTGACCGACACGGCGATAGTAGCGGTGAGAGACACGGACACAGCCACAGACAGCGCAGCAGACACAGACACAGCAACAGACACGGACAGAAACGGTGTCAGAACCAGACGGAGGAAAAGAAAGGAGTGTACCTGTCATGACTCCAGCAGCTCCTGATGTGAACGAGAGGAGACAAAAAGAAAAGAAAAGCAGGAGTTAAAAAGCAAAATGAAAGCCATGGTATATTTACACAGAAGCAAACAGTTATTATTCATAGTCTGCAAACAGTTATTTCTGGTTTGCAAACAGTAATTCATATTCATAACTTCATAAAGTTATTTATGGAGCATTGAGAAAAAGTCACTCTTTGTTTGTTCAGTTTGAGATAATATCAATATTTTGGGGGCCAGTCTCAGATTTTGGGCTACGGTAATTGGTATGGTCTTCAAGGAGCATCACAGTAAAGTAAATGCAACTTTCTGAACTTCATGTACTGTTCTGCCTGTTCTCATCAATGGTTATATAATCCACATAACCAATTTTTGTGCGTCAATATCACCCGAAATATCACCGACGCATCACAAAAAAACACCAAAAAACAGAGATTTTCACCCCCAAAATATTGTAAAAAATCATCGGCAACGAGGCATTCGTCTAAAAACATCGGGATATTTTTTGTGAACATCACCCGGCTCTAATCTCATTAAAACACACACAATATCTGCGGCACCAACAAAGACCATGAATGACTCGAATGTGCAAAAATGTTGGCGTTTATGGCTTTGTTCGATTTTACAGACACGCAGCTTTCAGAAAGACTCCATCCGCTATCTGGTGTCCGACAAACAGCCCTGAATTCCTTCCGGCGCGGGGGAATATTTGGGACTTATTTTTTCCCTCCGCTTTCTCTTCTTCGTATCTGGGCGTCGGCGGAGGTCCCCAGCCAGACCCTCAGCTCGGCTCCGCGCTCCCTCCTCTGGGACGGACGCCGAGCGCTGGAGGAAGTGGGGCGTCCACTCAGAACGCTGCCCGCCCACAGTGGCGCCTCACAAGGGCACGGGCGGCTGGCACGCTCCCCGGTCCCTTCTCCCCCCCGGGAGAGCTTCCATCACTCATTGTCTGCAATCCTCCCTCCCTCCGTGCATACCTGCATTTCCATCCCCTACCGACATCACCCGCCGCCGCCGCCGCCTTTTATCATTATGTTGAGATCTCACAGAGACTTTTCGGGGCTTTCTCTGGCCCTTGCCTTTCGCTGCGAGGGAAGGAAGCGTAAGCGGCGCGGGCTGGGTGTTTATTAAAGTGGCTGGCTGTCTCGCTTGTCATTGCCGGCGCAATAAGGGCGCCAGGTATGAAATGTGTCCTTGTTACGCTCGTCTGTGCATTCGCCGTACGTCAGCAATTCCCACCGGACAAAAAGTTACGAGTGACATATAAAATGTGACAGAGTGGATTGTCCGTTGTCCATAGAACAGAACATTGTGCAGCGTGACACTGTGTTTACACTTATAGTTCCATCCACTCAGAATTGCCGCCCCCAGCTGGCTGCCAAGCGCCTGCCAATCGGATATATCCATTCATTTCATTCCTGTCTCGGACCAACCGGCAATTCCAAGCGGCTGAATCTGTAAGTTGTATATTACAGGGCCTGAGAATTGCAGTGGCCAAGTTGTCTCAGGCAACCAGATTTGGGATATTATCGACCATCGGTCTCGGTTGGCTCGTTGTCAACCTGCTATCATATGTCAAAAAATATGAAAATAAAAGTGGTATACAGTAACTCGTCATCTGTTTAGAAACTGACAGTGAGATATCTGTGAAACGCTCTGCCCTGTTTCCCTGGGCAACTACATTTGGGCCATTGTCAACCATCTTGTGTGGTCTGGTTGCCCAGTTGGGAACCACTGTAGTTGGAAAATTAAAAAAAAAGCATGGTTTGAAAACTTCCGCCGAGGAAAATTAGTTGTACTGGTACACTGATCAACTCCGTCAAAAGCGGTGAAACAAGAGTATTGCAATATGGATCATAATTATATAGGATCATTACCATTTAATTATGGAGTGATTCAAAATTCAGCAACCGCTTTGCAACTCTTGGCAACCCACGGCGGAAGCACGGTTGCCAATTTGGCAACCACTTTTAAAAGTTAGTGTCGAGCCCTGAAAATTCTCCTCAAAGTAAAGTTATTACAAGGTGGCGAAGTTATTACAAGGTGCTGATATCTGAACAGATCCGAGACGGGTTAGGGGGGCGGAGATGTCACCGGATGATCTAGAGAAAGTGAAGAGGACGTGATTAGCGCCTGCCCTTCCCGCAAAAACCTCCACGCCCCGCCGAGGCCCTTTAAAGCTGATTTAATTACCAGGTAATTACCACGTTGTAGCAACTTTGTGTGCAAATTCCCCCTGATCACCTCTGCTGTCCATCTGTGCCGCATCTGCTGTCATTTACTGCCATATTCCGCGGGCACTAAAGATTTCACAGAAAGGAAAAAAACAAAAAACAAAACAACAACAACATTGTGATAGCGGGGGCCTCCCTGGGTGTAAACCCGTCAACAAATGTGACAAATACCTCGCCGCTAGCGTCGAGTGTTGCCGTAAAAAGGCGGCGACGGTGACACCTTACCTGCCGCCGTGTTCCACTTGATGCACCCGGCCTCAGAGCGCTCTATATTTAGACGTTTAGCTTAGCCGAGCGCTCACCTGGTTCCCCCTGTACCTGCAGCACATTGGCTTGGAGCTGCGTAGGTGGAACCAGCTCCCGTGATAACAGCAGGTGTCATGGCCGTCGCCCTGCCTCGACAGCACCGTGAGGCACATTTTCGAGGGGGGGGGATGTGTGATGCCACTTGTGCATGTACGGACCTGCACCAATCTGTCATTCATTCACGGGGGATGAGGCCGGGCAGGCCAACGCCGCTCTACATAACACCTCCCCCTCTCTTTCCATCCCGCCTCGTCCTCGTTGCCCCGCGGAAGCGGGGCGGTATTATACTCCATAAGATCAAAAGTGGAACATTTCCCATTTCCAACCGCGGTAATGGTGCATTTCACATCAGAAAGGGCCTTGTTGTGCACATCTGAGGCGGCAGATTGTACCCGCTGCATTATGTATACCGCATAAGAAACAAGGATGGAAGGACGGATGTTCCCGTATGCACGCACTCCGTGCTCCGTGCTTAACCTGTCGTAACCCGATAAAGGCATCCAAATCCAAAGTATTCTAACAGACGCAGGAGAAGAAGAAGAAGAAGAAGAGGAAGAAGAAGAAGAAGACGAAGGCGGCGATCTCGGGAGACTGATCAGTATGTGGCAGGAAGTGCACACCGCCGCTCCTTCGTCTCCTCTCCCCACCGCTGCGTCAAAGCAGTGGGGGAACGCTAATGAGGCAGCATTTCCCCTCAGCACCAGTGTGATGGCTTTGAATTAATGCTCCTTCTTTCAGGTGAAACATTTCCTTGCTTGTTTATGCTCGCGCGCTCGCCAGCTCGTTCCATGTCAAGCAAGTGTGTGATTGCAATGCCCCACAGGAAGTGTGTGGAGCTCACACTCCCTGTCGGAGTGTGTGAGTGTGCGGGGGGCGGGTTGCGAGTTCCCTGCGTCCACAGTCGACTATGCTTTCATTTAATTGACTGCATCAGACGGAGGCTTTTCACCCTTTTTACCCCGGCAGGAAATCTGATATCGCGTCCCTGCAGCCTGGACCGGAGAAACGCATAAACACAGGTCACCGTCTTCACAGCAGGAGGCAGTAAAATGGTTGTTAACGCTCGCCGTGTGAAAACACTGATATGTGCATATTAGAGATGGGGCGATGCAATCTCACACGCCATCTCAGAGAGCCCAACCACCAGCCTCGATCAACACCGAGTCCTGATCTTATCCCGTATCCATTTCTACTTCCCCTGAACAGTGACTAACCCATTCCTGACCAACCTGCGCTGCTGATAAACCTTCCCCAGCATACACCTAGGTGTCATGTTATTTTAAAAGGCACGCAGTATTCAAGTGGTAAAGCCCTGAAAATTATTTTGTTTAAAGAGCAAACAAACAAAAAAAAAAAAAAACAACATTTGCTACATTTTTTCCAGCTGGGTTTTTATAAGAAACAGCCATTCAATGTATGTGCGTGTGTTCCTTTATGTGCCGTTTTAGATTGTAGGTGGCGGGGTCCGCCCAGCAAGGGAATTTGATAAGGCAGCGTAGCTGGCTGTGGTCGGTAAACCGTCGATATGGATGGAAATTCACAAAATAGAGCAGCACCATCTGATGAATGAAAACATGTTCCCACCACCTCAAGTGACCAAGGGGGGAAAAATACCCCCCATCAATTCATCAGAAGAAGGCAAACTTTGGAGAAAGAAAGTGACCATCTCGAGCGAAACGAGTCTACATTTGGATGTTGAAATAAAACAAAAAAACTAAATGCAGTTTCAAATTGTATTCTGGGACTTTAAGTGTAATCAATCGGAAACAGACAATCCTATGGATTGCCACTTTAAACAAATTAGCTTTCACCTGAAAAATGACATTTAAAGAAGTCACCTTTTCGAACGGTTCCAAATGTTGTAGACAACATGTTATAAGCAATATACAGGCGAAAAATAAACAACCAGAGAGCTATAGATTATGGTTTTGAAATGCAGTGATTTTGTGGTGCATGCCCTTATGCTAATTCAACCCTTACTTTCACATTTCACTGTTGTCAGGGGATTAGTGGGCGGATATATTATTTATTTAGTTGGTGGTCAGCACTCAGTTAACCTGTCTCTTAGTTTGGGGTCATTTTATCACTCTAATACAGTATAATACATTTTCCAGCACGTGCGTCAATGGGTAAAAAAAGTGAAAATGGAGCTGCTTTTCTGGACATGTTGGATATGCTGTTTTGGTATCAGGTCATATGTTTCGGGGATACTCTGAGATCACTATACTATACTCGGCCTGGTATCACACCAATGTCTGAAAGCCAGTGAAAGTTTGGTGCAAAATTAAGAAATATTCACAATTTGTTACCATCTACCATTTATGACTCCTTCTGTAATGCAGTGATTACTACAACAATGATTTATCTAGTAATATAGCAGTTAATTGCATTGCGTTTTAAATCTGAATCTGTACATTCGGCCAAGTACATATTCATATAGGTAGGAATTTGTCATGGTGAGGTGTGTGTTGCTGTACAAATAATTTGCATGAAAAAGCATAATGGTCTGAAAGAAAAACAGCCAAATAACTAAAAGTAGCCAAAAAGAAAGAACAGAAATTGCCAAATAACTTAAAGTATTAAAAATAATAATAAAATAAAATAAAATAATTAAAACAGCATATATCGTCAATAAAAGTGTGATTCACAGGACTGACGCACAGGACAAATTATAAGTACTATATGAGGTATACACATTACATTACATCCAGCTCCTGCTTGTTGTATTGGCAGCTACAGCTTAATCAGCACTCACCTATCAGAAAAGCCTCGGTAAGAACACTGGCCTGTTAAAACTCCGGGGAATACTCAAATTAATTTCTTCCTGGAGCAGACTGAGATGTGTTAATCAGCCTGTTTTGCAAGATGGCAGACAGGGATAGACTGGGATTTTCTATACATCCGCACATGAATGGTGGCTGATTGATGAAATGTTCTACCTGAAAGTCTGATCCGAGACTTAGAATGTCAATGTTTATGCGCTTTCATGGCCAAAAGAAAAAAAAAAAAAAAGGAGGAGAGATGCAACTCCAAAAACAGCTTTTGCTCACAGAGTTAAATGTATTAATCCCTGACAAAAAGTATCAGAGAAAAGACA
>NC_137197.1:20125041-20222541 GCF_960531495.2 Zeus faber
CCGTTCCTCCGTGCTCCCGTTCCTCCGTGCTCCCGTTCCTCCGTGCTCCCGTTCCTCCGTGCTCCCGTTCCTCCGTGCTCCCATTCCTCCGTGCTTCCATTCCTCCATGATTGCATTCCTCCGTGCTCCCATTCCTCCGTGCTCCCGTTCCTCCGTTCCTCAATGATTGCATTCCTCCGTGCTTCCGTTCCTCCGTGATTGCATTCCTCCATGCTCCCGTTCCTCCGTGCTCCCGTTCCTCCGTGCTTCCGTTCCTCCATGATTGCATTCCTCCGTGCTCCCGTTCCTCCGTGCTTCCGTTCCTCCATGATTGCATTCCTCCATGCTCCCGTTCCTCCGTGCTCCCGTTCCTCCGTGCTTCCGTTCCTCCATGATTGCATTCCTCCGTGCTCCCGTTCCTCCGTGCTTCCGTTCCTCCGTGATTGCATTCCTCCATGCTCCCGTTCCTCCGTGCTCCCGTTCCTCCGTGCTTCCGTTCCTCCATGATTGCATTCCTCCGTGCTCCCGTTCCTCCGTGCTCCCGTTCCTCCGTGCTCCCGTTCCTCCGTGCTTCCGTTCCTCCGTGCTTCCGTTCCTCCGTGATTGCGTTCCTCCGTGATTGCGTTCCTCCGTGATTGCGTTCCTCCGTGACTGGCTACGCAATTACCTAAACATTGGTTAATTACCAGATAATTTACCTCTCATGGCATCTAAATAGGTCTAGAGAAGTCTGCCAATCGGCATATTCAACAATTCGAAAAAAATTAATAAATCTGGAAAGACTCGCTGACAGATGTGCATGTTGGAGTGTGGTCACTCATCTGACACACACACACACACACACACACACACACAGAACATACACAATCCCCTGACACACACACACACACACACACACACACATACACGCAAGCTAGTGACCCAAATTCTGGCGGGAACACACAGAGTTGAGAGATTCTTGAATTACATGACAGTTTCATTAAGACAGATTATGGGGACCCTGAAGTTTTAATCTCCCAGATAAACTGCAGCTGTTTTTACACCCGCTCTCCAGGATGCACTTCATTTCCAAACATCTCACCCCCAAGATGGGATCTGGCCTTTCACAAACACAATCCCCGAATTGCTTCAATTGATTAAACACAAAGTGTCACGCTGAGGACTGCAGAGCACACTACAACCCGTCCATACAGCCACTAGCGACCGCCGACACAAGATTGAGGGGGCGATATCCCTGAGTGGCCACCGGCTCCTGAGCGCTGGAGATATACCTGCATATTGGGATGGACAGGTCGGGGTGTGGGGAATTGAGCTCCACGCCGGAGAACTGAGAACGAGGAAATGTCCCCGACTCTCCTCCTCCTGCCGCCGCCCGGCCTGATATTTGAGATTTGCGCGGTGGTGTGATGTAGTCCAGGTGACATTCCGAAAGGTGAGTTTACTCCGAGTCGGCATTTGCTTGGAGAGAGCAGAAGCAGAGGGGGTTCGGATGGTTTATTCAAGCATTTATTATTCTATCTCGCGAGCAAATGTAAGGTGCCGGTATAGTAGTGGCTTGATAGTTAAATAGTTCCTGTGTTATTGATCTATTTTTCCTCTCTTTTGTCTCTTTTAATAGATTAGGTTCAACTAATTGTACTGAGGCAACGAAATGCATTTCTGCATTTTACCATCCTAGCGACTGACGGAATCTAGGAGCAGTGGGCTGCCATCTAGCAGCGGGAGCAGTTTGGGGATTAAAGTGTCTGGCTCAAAGACACATCAGCACGCTACCAGGAGGAGCCGGGGATCGAACCGGAAATCTTCCGATTACTGGACGAGCCGCTCCACCTCCTGAGCCACCGCCCCCCTGCAATTGTCTATTTCACCATGTATTTTCATCATTATTCATTATATTTGATATACTATAATGTAATATATGCCGGAAAAGGGGCGTGTCATGGTTCCAGTGTGATTTGGGAAAAATAAAACAACAAAAAAAAAACCCCAGTAGAAGCAGCATGGAGTATCCACGCTGGTCAGGGGCGCACCTCCAGCCCGGAGACCGGCTTGGGGCGGTGCTGGAGTGGCTCGGAGCCCCGCGGGGAGCGCCGGTGCTCTCTCCGTCCCCACGGAGCGGTCCCCACACTCAAAACATTGCATGTCCCGCATGCGGGGGGAAAAAAGGCAATAACTTCTGATTTTGGATTCTAAATGGGATATGAAATAATCGAATGTTACGCAGACATTCGTAGCCCTCAGATTAAATTAGGCCTAGAATCTAAAAGTTTATCGATTCATAAATAGGAATGAATAAATAGTAGAAATAGAATAAGTTCATAAATAGGATTTAAAAGGTTAAAAACTATGCAGAGGTTTGACATTGCATATTGTGCAATAGCCATAGGACTTCATGATTAAGTTCATGCGTTGAAATATTTACATGACGAAAAACAAATGTTTTGTTTTCCAAAATACTCTGCTCATATGCTGGAAATGTTTTAAAGATGTTTTATTTTGAATACTGTGGGAAAAGATTCAAATGTAAAGTCTTGCATTTTGTCTATTTTCTAAGCCAATGAGATCCGAGCTGAAGGTCGGGCGTCAGCAGGAAGTGCTCGGTGACGTGGATGAGGCGCGCGACAGGGGGAACGAAGATGCGACGAGAGAGAGAAGACATGTGGAGACGGAGAAGACGTGGCGCGGCTGTAGTTCACGTGGGTAAAACACTCAAGGAAGCATAGCAACTGTAAATGTCTATAGGCGAACGACTAGCGACTCTTCCCGAGGCATTGTACCGCGGTGCTACGTGACGTTATACCGGAGAACTCGGACTGGGACGCCGACGTGCATCGGGAAGCTAACTCGGCCCGAGCTGGCTTATTAGCAGGAGCTTGCTAGAGTGCGTCCTGCTCGGAAGCCGGCGACAGGCGTCGACCGCCAAGTTAAACACACGGAGAACGAGGGACAGAGGAACCCAGTGGACAGCGGACGACTTCCGCGTGAGCTGTCGGCTATAGGTATAAGTTCCAATCGTTTGAAATGCTCTTTCATTGGAACTGTGTACAATTTGGTTTGGGAGTCACATGACCAAAACTTTTGAGGTATTGCCACACTGAATTTAAGTGCTATTGAACTGAAATACTATTCTTTGTTTATTCATATTCTTGTAAAGATGTAAATATATTTTTCTTCTAAGTAAATAGTTAAACTTATCCGTATTGCAGTTGAATGGTTTATTTGCATTTGATGTTCAATGCATTTAAATTAGTATATTGAGTGGCTAAAATACTGAAAGTTAAGTTGAGGGCTAATCCTTTAAAAGTGAGTAATCACCTATTAGTCATAATAGTCTTGCTACGTAGTAATTAATACACACAGTTAAAAGATGAAGTAAACACACACTAATAGTTAGAGATAACACTTTATTTAAATAACTCAGGTTAGTTACCCCTGTTAATTGCCCGGACAGCAAAGGGGTGCTACACATGGTTGTCAGATCAAGCGCCAACGTCCGGAACTTCAACGCAGGCCGCATTACACCGGTAAAGGCGTGAAGATTAGCGTGTCGACCTGGCTGTCATGTTTCCATCAGAGCCCATCGGAGCTGATGAAAACTTGTGACTATTACAGGGTCAGGGTCACAGATGACAAATGCCAGATGCTATCGGGTGTTACCGGGTTTTTGCCGCAGTGGTAAGAATTCTTGTCATGCCAATAAAGCAAATTTTTATACAATACTAATGTTATTACTTCATGCCACTTTATTGTTAATGCCACAATACTGTAACTAATACTGTAAACTGACAGACACCTGCCATATTGGGCTCACTAGTTAGCATAACGCTACCAGTTTCATCGTGCTAGCAGTTAGCATAGTGCTCCCAGTTAGCAACGTGCTACTTCATGTTTACTTGCGTCGATGGATATGCACATCTCTTATTTCTTATCTCAGTTTTGTATCCGCTTCTCCACTGCACTGTGATCTCATCCTCTCTTATCTCCGAAATGACTGACGTCTGGGAGAGCGAGTGATGAGTGACGGATGTCTGCAACCCCAGCCCATTAGGAGGCAGAGCAGAGGGATCCGGGAGTGCGGGCGCGTCTCGCGCTCGGAGCTCAACAGGAAACACAGGAAAACGGCCTCTTTGATCATTACCTACCTGCCAGTCTGACCTCCGCCGGGACGCACCATTACTGCCGCCGACACGCCGCACTGACAGCCAAGGAACACAAAAGCATACACAGATGGAAGAGGAGGACAAAAAAAAACAACACAGAGAACCAGAATCAAGTCCAACTGGTTTCATCATCCAAACCTGTCCCCAAGGAGACATAACCATGACAACCGAGCAGCCCCGGCTGGTAATGCAAAGATCTGAATTGGAATATATAAGCCTGCGCTTGATTTGTTGTTAATCTGAAAGGCATTGCGTTCCCCAATTCTCCAGGCTTCCGAATCGAAAGCTCAAGACCGGGAAAAGTTGGGAGTACCCACAGTGTTCAAGAATAGAACGTAGTGAAGACGCTGAGAAAAAAAAAAAACCAAAAACACGCTGCCAGCCCCAACAGGTCGGCCTCCCCGCCAACGCGTTGAGAAATCCCAAAAACCCCCGAGAAAACTCACCCGTGCATCGCGGGGTAGTGAAAGGCAAGCGAAACAGTCGGGAGTTTCACAGTGTTTAGGGAGGGAACACATTGAGGATGGGGGGGAAGGGGGGCCCAACTGAAGAACTTGGCTCCAGAGATCATGTCGTGTCCATCATCCTCGGGGAAACAGGTGGCACCAAACAACCGGAGCAGCAGCAGCAGCAGCAGCAGCAGCAGCAGCAGCAGCAGCAGCAGCAGCGGCCATAGCAGCACAGACGGCCACAGAGCGTGACAGCGGCACAGGCTTCCACGTGGGCCGCGAGCGAGGCTTGTCGCGCTGCGCTGCTGTGAAACGCCCTGCGCCGCCGCCGCAAAAAAAAAAAAAAGCTGCACGCCAACGTGTTGGAGGCGCGACGGCATCTTCCGTTATACCTCACAAGGCAAAAACAAATAATATGAGGGGATATTTATTTACGGAGACACACGTCGGGAGATCTGAGCTCTTGTTGCGGGCGGAGCGCGTCACTGAGTCGATGAAGTTCGTACATTTATCTCGAGACTCTTTTTTTTTTTTCCATCTGATTGAAGTTTTTTATTTTTTTTATTTTCCCTCTCTTTCTCTCTCTCTGGACCTCGGGCCATTAGCCCTGAGGGTCCGAAACGTTTAAGATCAGATGTGAACAACTCAATTTGAACCGCGGCGGCAACCCGGAGAATCTAAGCCCGCCGGAGCAGCGCCGAGATCAACTAACGACTTTGTTTATTTGATATTTCTTTCTGAAGCCGCCGCGCAAAGTGCCTCTGCATTAGACGTGTGAAGAACAGATACCGCTGTTGATCGCAATAACACCTGAGTGCCATGAGACGCAGACCTACGAGCGGTATTTACTCCTGGCTTGCGGGCGGTGATGAAGGCTAAGGGCGGGTGGGAGGAGATCTCCTGGAATGTTGAAACAAGAACCGGCGGACGACCCTCCCGGAGACGGCCACACGCGGCGGTAACCGAGCAGGAAACTGGCGGAGCGCCGGCAATCAGCGTCACAATTACATCCCGGGCAAAGCGCAGAAACGGGGGGGGGCGGCGACCCTTCACCGAGCGCCGGACACGGGCGCCGCAGAAGCACCGGAAAGTGAGGGAGATCCTTCCCGTCCCTCTTCACGCCTTCATCCGGATGTGCCTTCCCTTCGCGGCAGACGGCGACTCGTGGGTCACTTATCGCCCATCGGCGTTAGCAAGACGGCACCGGCGGCAATAACCCTCCGGAGGGGGACTTCCGACCCTCCAACGTGGGGAACATCTGGAGCTCCGGTCCGAGACGCGTACCAGGCGGCCCGCCGGCCCGGAAGCAAATGGCGCCGCGAGATCTCCGAGAGGACTCGCAGGAACGCAGGCGGGAGAAAAGCCTGAGAATAAATAACAATAATGAGCGCGGGGGCGGCTCTTAATTATGTTAACTGGTTGAGAACGTAAAGTGAAGGCAATAAAAAAAGAAGAGGGAAGGAGGCTGCTAATCTCCAGCACAACGCCGCCGACACCTAGTTAGATTAACGTGCCCTCGCTCTAAATCACCGCTTTATCTGCACGCCGGCTCCAATTACTTGCTTTGTGGCGTTCCGGCCCCAGGGGTGGGTTGCCCTCCCCAATGTCAGGGCTGCCCAAGACTTTGCCAGCATCTACACACAAGGCGAGAACAATGAGCTTTTTCAGGGAAGTATCTGTCCTGAGAACTGATAACGCGGCGGCGGGGTCTCCCCGGTACTTCTGATACGCCAGACAAGAGTTTCCGGACTAAAATTAATTCTTAGTTACAATGACGGCAACAATTGCGGTACAGCTTGACACAGACACGCACGCACGCGCACGCACACGCACACAAACACCGTTTAAGGTCGTTTTGCTTAACACACTGTTTAAACGCACGCGTTCCGGGAGGTTCAAGGTTATGAATCTGCGCTTGTTTCGGCCAGACAGGAGTCGGTCGGCATCCGTCACAGCTCAGAACATTTCACAGCGGGGCCGACGACCTCGCTGAGCCACGGCTCTGCAGCCCGCCGCATCTCGGGCTCAGTGCTCTCGGCGACCAGGTGGTTTTATTCCTGGGAATAAAAATTGCCCCCGCATCTATTCATCACATTTTGATTTGTGCACAAGATGAAAGGAGGTGTGATGTATTGTAAATAGAGCATTTGGGCAACCAGTCTCACAGAGAAGTTGTAGAAGTTGTGGGTCATGTTAGGATGACTTTATTTTTACGTGTGTAAACATTTATTATTATATATATATATATTTTTTTTTCAAAAAGGGCATCAAGCGGTGTGTGGTAATAGTAAATGAAGTAATTTCTTTGGCAATAACTTTCAAACTGCACATCCTCCCTGCCTCTGTCTGGTATCAATGAGGTGCGGAGTAGAAGACTTGAATCTGTAATGAAATTACGAGAGTCAATTCCAACAATTCAAAATACCACGTACACACACAGACTGGCAATTGCGCAGGTCTGTATAATGAGGTAAAATAAAGGCTAAATGAATTCCAATCAGGAGAGCCGTGGGACCGGGAGAATGTGCGGTGTGAACAATTAGCCGGCTCATGCAGCATACAGATCAGCCGCCGCGCGGCACACATACTGTAAAACTCATTACGCCGGCAAAGCACATAATCAGTCAATCAAACCCAGGGACGAGAGCCGTGAGCCGTCTGCGTCGGGATCATCTCGTCTCCCGCTCCTTAACCCACCGCCCGCACCTTGATCATTTCCACACCTCCCACTCGGACACGGCAGCCCCCGCTCCGCCGTCCGTCCCCATGTTTTAAACACGTCACCGTTCGTTATGTCCGTGACTTTTCCCCGCGTTTTTTTTTTTTTTTTTTTGCGTCTTTGAAGAGGGGGGGGCGTTGATGCCCGTGATGCTTTCATCTCACCCCAAAAAATTTGAATCCTAGAATGCAAATAGCCATGGTTAGACATGAAAGGGCTGAGATATTTTAAAACTGACACCGCTTCAAAGGGAACGAGCAGATTCAAAGGGTGTCACACAGGGAAGATATTCAGACGCCTGCTAGTCACCTGTAATCCACCGCTAATACTTGGTCGCTGTAACGGCATATTAACTCGCACGCCGGGACACGGCTCAATATGTGGAAGCACAAAAGGCACTAACCCAGGCACAAAAGACACGATACGTATAACGACGCAAGGCGATTTCACCGCACATTCCGATTAAGCGTTTTTTTTGCCAAAACCGCCAGAGCCGCCGTTCGGATGCGGCCTCAGCCGCAGAGCGAGATGGACCGCCGAACCTCAAGGCTTGTCAGAAGAGCACATCGGCATTGAAATCCATCAGAACTTGCTTGACGGTGACGGTGGCTCTTTAAAATGACACCGACGTCTTTCTTTGCTGCCGTGGCCCCCGGCGACTTATTCTCTGACGACGGCAACCTTTTTGTTTTGTTTTTTTTCGCCTCGGAAACGCTTTGAATTCATCGCCTCGGTGGAGTCGTGTCGCAAGATGCATCTTCAAAATGACAACCAAACTGTCTTTAAATAAACTCATCTTTAAAAGGCACCGTCTTCAAAGATGAGTGAGTGCTGTGAAGAAGTTGAAAAGACAACTTTTAAAAAAAAATGGAGGAAATAGTCTAAAAAAAAATAAATAAAATAAAATAAAAATAAAACCCTGTGCAGCGCGAGCAAACAAAATCCAATTACCAGACCTCTTTGTGCCGAGTGGGTGGCAAACTAGATTTTCCTTTTTTTTTTTTTTTTTTTTGAGTAAAAAACATTTTATCAAAGTGAAATATCAAATAAGAGCGGACACAAATTGTGAGCGGGAAAGAAACATGCTGTTGTTTTGTTTCGCAGTGCCGGGCATTAGGTAACACTGATAGAGAGAGGCGCTCTAATGACTAACCGGTACGGAACCAGTGACCAGTACGTCCAAATACCCTGGGACTCAGCGGTTGGCACTGTCGCTTCAAAGCAACAAGGTTATGGGTTCAAATCCGACCGGGGTCTCCGGGTACGGACTCTGCATGTAGTCCCCGTGCTCATGTGGGTTCACGCCCCCCACCCCACCCCCATAAGACATGCCAGCCAGGCTCACTCCCGCCGACGCCCCTGAGCAAGTTGCTCCGAGGTACTTGAGATACTAGGTTGGGTAAACGCAGAGAAATCAGTTCATTCGATTGCCTTCTCAAAGTACTGCCAGTTATTTTTTGGCACGGGGAGCAAATACAGTCCACTCCATAAAAATTATTATTTTTTTTTTTTAAATAAGTCCATTCTGTCTGTTGGCATTGGAGCTGCTCCAACTCCTCAAAAAGCAGCAGATTGTTTGGGAAGATGACACGAGCGGGGCGCGAAACCAAAGGCAACATGACAAGTTGATGGCGCGACGCCACTGCGACAACAGTCAGTCTTTCAATAGACGAGAAAAGAAGCAGCCCCCTTAAAAAAAAAAATCTTTTTTCTTTTTCTCTTTTGAGACCAGTTTAACGGCAAATCAGTGCCAAAATCTGCGAGCGAAAATGGGGGCCCCGTGCGCGTATTATTTATGCGAGCGCCTTCACAGCACCTGCGTGCAGAATATCTCTGCTCGTGCGAGCGATATTGAAGGAGAAAAGCGCGCTTTGAGCACGTGCAGAATCCAAAGGGGCACGTGACTTATCGCCGAGCGCACAACTACTACCATTGCTCTCCTGCTCGCAAATCTTTCACCTGGTTTTTCTATTCAGCAGGAAGTGGGCGGACCCAGTCACCATTGTATCCCTCAGTATGTGTGTGGTGTGCGCAAAACATCCCTGCATTCAGTCTCCATCACTTTGAGTGACACCTGTTTTAATTTCATTCATGATCAGGTTATTCTCAGTAGTGTGATGACTGTGCATGGGGCTTTGTGTGAAAAGATATACTGTAGATAGATAGATGCTATATATATACTCTATAACTTTATAATTATAACTAATTGTTTGGGAGTATTGATTGATTTGACAGTGATTACAATTAGGGTTGCCACCCGTCTATTATAATACGGAATGGTCCATAGCGAAGAAATAATATAATTATAATCAATAATATATAATATTATTATCGAATAAAATAATATGTGTGCGCGGCTGTCTGAGTTTCACGGCTCCTCTACTTTTGGCACCGATACGCAGTCAAAGACCGGCCTTTGAAATGACACCATGCCGCTTGCAGATCATACAAAAATAAAAGCACATGGTCTAAATATTCCATCATGGGAGACACAGAACACCAAAATCTCATTCAAAGGGAATTGGATGAAGTGCAACTGCTGAGTCCGTCAACATAATACAGTACCAACCATATTAACATATTGTACCAAGGCAAAGCAAAGAGTTCTGAAAGGTGAGAAATTAAACCACAGGGGCTGGAAGTGAAGTGAAGTAAAACCCCCGAAAATACTAAATCTTTCGACTGCGAGTATCACCGTTGCTTTAGATTTATCGTTGTAGCGTTGTGCGTCCAGATTTGGCAGTCAATTTCATCGCCTTAAACACCATTTCCATGAGGAATAGCAAGGTCAAGAACGTACCATAAATAATCCCCAAGCCTGCAACTTTTCGGCTACACGTTCAAAGGGGGATCGATTGGACGTTGTAATTTAAGCACAGAAAAGGAAAAAACAAAACAACTAAAAACAATTATTTGGCTTATCAGCAGTGCTAGCCCGGCGCCATCAGATGATCAATTATTAAAATCAACTTCACATGGCTCTCATGTGTCAACATTTTTTTTTTTTTTTAGGAAAATCTGATTTATACTATAGGCGAACAATTTGGAGAGGTAATTCTTCATCCAAGTGGCCTTTAGCATTTCTTATTAAAATACATTATTGTTCCTGTAGATTTATTTATTCGATGTGATAGCTCATTAGTCAGATTAATGTAATGTACTGTGCTCCGTGCAGAAAAGCTGGGCAGATGAGCGCGGTTCTGTTTAAATAAAACACACCGAGCAAAGTTCACCGCTTTTCCTCAACGCAGATTCTACCTCTTTGATTCCAACTCCTTGGCCAATACCAATGCGCACGCCGCGGCTTGAGGCCGTGCGTTAGATTCTGAAAAGGTTAATTCAGATTTGTTGTTGTTTCCACGCAGGAATCAGTGGGAAGACTCATGTATTTTTATGAATTTCTGCCGAAGCGTGAGCATGAAAACACCATCTGAACCCACCCTGTGATTGGCGACTTGCCCTTGGGGAGGGTGGATCACAATGTCATGAAATCGACCTTGCAAAATGGTAGACCGCCTTGGCTACACCAAAAATAACTTGAAAAGACATTTCCCTTATAAAGCAATGCTTTTTTTTTTGTGTTTTATTAGCTTCTTCCAAGCAGATGCTTCCCTCTGCAGACAATCCACCAATGTAAACTGGAGCAGTTGGCGGCACGCGTGGACAAATGGTATTTGAAAAATCCTGCAGCTCAACAACATATGATGCCGAATGTGTGCTCATGTATTTATGTACGTGAGTGTACAGGTGGGTCTTATCTGAGGCGTCCCCCCCCCCCCACATACACACACACCATGTGCACCACCGGGATTGGGGCTTTGCAGAGAGGCATGTACCGTCACTCATGGGGCTTTAAAGTAAAGGTGTTTTACAGGAATCCAGGAAATAGCCGCTTCCAATGCAGGCTTAATGCACAAACACCTATTTGCAAATGTTGTTCTGATGAGTTTTGTAAAAAGCACAAAACATACTTCTCCGCGGATGGAGGGTCAAAACATGTCTGTCGTCCCATATGTCCAGCCAAATTAGTCGAACGAGATAGGAAACTCCTGTGAATAGAACCAGGACAATAGCAGAGCAAACAAGAGGAGCTTCGGAGGACGAAGGAAGCACTTAGTGGGGCGCCTCGCTGGAGAAGTTCGAAGGTCCGAACATCCTTATGACCCTTCTGCAAACTTATTTAGATTTTCTTGTGCAGAACGTCCAAACGTGTGACCCGTGAGGGACGTTAAGCATCTCACAGACTCAGGAAAAAAACAGATTCTTGCTAAAATGTCACTGTTGCTGTCAACCGGTTGACATGAAAGTGTTATTGTTCAAAAGAAGAATAATAAAACCCTGTGGATTACATCATTACATTTGATGTGTCCATGGTTGTTCAGCTGGATCCTCATGACACCACTGTCCTTTAGTGCTGGTGTGATCACCGCTGCATGGAAATCTGCAGTATTCCACCAGTATCTATACATATCCTTCAGGTTTATCTCCTTTTCCATGGTTCACCAAAAAAAACAAAAAAACAGACCTATTCGTTAATGTTGTGGTTGTTAATGTTTACGGCTAATTTAATGGCTGCGTTGAGTTTCTCCTCCTTCGAACTGACTCTTAGCCCCATAAAGCTGACAGAAAAGATGAATGGGAGCATCTTCGATAGCAAGGGAGCAGCAGCAGCAGCATTACCTTTTTAAAAACTATTACCATACGTGTGCGTACATTCCTCTGACGTCCGCCTGGCATTGAATCAGGCGAGCAAGCGCCTGGTAAGAGAAACGGAAAGTGCAAGGCCAAATTGTTTCTCACGTTACAAAGAGCGTCCTTTGAACACTAAAAGCCTAATTATCTAATAAGGTAAGATATGTGCATGCATAAATGTTCTCACACAGAATTTAAATAAATGAAATAAATATTTATTTTAATGAAGCCAGACACCGCTTGGATTTCTGTGCTCCTGTAACAAGTATATTAATACATTCAAAAGCAGAACATTGTCTAAATGCACATAATATCCATATAAATTTATACACAAATACACATAAATGAATATATACATCGATCAGCCACAACATTAAAACCACTGACAGGTGAAGTGAAGTGAAAATTGATCATCTCGTTCCAGTGGCACCTGTCAAGGGGTGGGATATATTAGGCAGCAAGTGAACAGTCAGTTCTTGAAGTTGATGTGTTGGAAGCAGGAAAAATTGGTAAATTTAAGGATCTGAGCAACTTTGACAAGGACCAAATTGTGATGACTAGACGACTGGGACAGAGCATCTCCAAAACAGCAGGTCTTGTGGGCTGTTCCTATCAGTAGTACCTATGAACAGTGGATCTAAGGAAGGACAACAAGTGAACTGGCGACAGGGTCATGGGCCCCCAAGGCTCATTGGTGCGCGTGGGGAGCGAAGTCCAGCCCGTCTGGTCTGATCCCACAGTAGAGCTACTGTAGAACAAATTGCTGAAAAAGTTAATGCTGCTGATAGAAAGGTGTCAGAACACACAGTGCATCTTGCGGTATATGGGACTGTGTAGCTGCAGACCAGTCAGAGTGTCCATGCTGACCCCTGTCCACCACTGAAAGAACCTACAATGGACACTTGAGCATCAGAACTGGACCATGGAGCGATGGGAGAAGGTGGCCTGGTCTGATGAATCACGTTTTTCGCGACATCATGTGGATGGTCGGGGTTCGGGTCCGATCCGATGGAGCATCTGTGGGATGTGCTGGAACAACGAGCCCGATCCATGGGGGCCCCACCTCACAACTTCCAGGACTCAAAGGATCTGCTGCTAACGTCTTGGTGCCAGATACCACAGGACACCTTCAGAGGTCTTGTGGAGTCCATGCCTCCACGGGTCACAGCTGCTTTGGTGGCACGAGGGGGAGCTGCTGGGATTATTAGTGGTGGTTTTAATGTTGTGGCTGATCAATGCATGTATATACACACATAAATAATATTTATGTGTGTATATATACATATATACACACACATATACACATGCATACATGTATTGTACATGTACATATATTGATTGTATAATTTCTAAAATTAATACTATAACATATATATATATAATCCTATAACATATATATACATGTTAACATGTATAGCATGTATATGTATCTAATGAACAATAAACATGAACAGGTATTTGGTATATATATTGATTGACTGATTGAACATGTAAATAAAATGAACATTATTACGTGCTGCATGAACAATAGATGGATACTAAAGGTATCCTAAAGATATACTGAAGGTTTGTGTTCATCTACTGTCTGTCACCCGGTAATTGGAGGGGGAAATAAAAGAAAAGATCTTTCCTCATTTCTGAAAGCTCCATGTCAGATGCTGGTTCCCCCGATGCTGTGGGCATTCCACGCAGCAGATGACTTCCAAGCATCCCGCATAAACAAAGCTCCCAGCTGGTTGCCAGGTTGCAGCCGTATACGCTAGCTAGTTATCAGTGGTTTCACATTATGGAATGTGTGTCTCATTATGGCAATACAGTATATACTTATATACTTGTCTCTAAAGCGAGACAGACCAAGACAACGCGGTGTCACCGATGAGATAATGTGAAGTTTGGTTGCCAATGATGAGAAAATCCTGGAGGGATGCATTCCGTATTTGAAGAATGAAAAATTAGAGGTTGAGTTGCATGGAACGGGCTGCCGGAAGGCTGGACAAACACTTCCACCGGAATGTAAAAGCAGAAAGATACCTAAGATAAAAAGGCAAAAGATAAAAACCAAATATAAAGAGAGAGACAAGAGTTACTGGTAATGTTTGTTTGTGTTAATAATGTGGTTGTGAATGCCCCAAAGACGCTGCGTGGAATGCATGTAAAGGTATCCAATATACTGTACAAACAGAGCAAGTCTTACAAGTCTTTTATCGTGAGACTCACGCACACCAAGCCCTTTTCACGCTCACAGGCCACACCCCCTATTTCTCACGCTGAGAACCACCAAATAAGTAAAATTGCTTATTTTTTATTTATATTTTATTTCTACGTATATATTCCCTCACCTGCGCTTGCTTCGTGCCCGTCACCGTCCGCTGGTGAACAGCCGGGAGATCCTCTCCGCACGCACGTTCCGCCGTCTTTCAAGCGTTTTTTTTTGGTTGCGTTGACCAATCAGATAGCAGATCACTCGCTCTCGACCAATCAGAGCGGCGGTGGTTTGGACGTCATTGCTAACAATGACATCCATCCATCCAGCTTGCTTTGAAGGGTTATATGGTACGATTCTTTGATGTGGCTTTTTCTGTAGATGATCCTGCGTTCCACGTCAAGTTGAACATCATTTATTTGGTTTAATGCTTTGTGAAGCCTCCCCGAAATCCAAATACATTAGTGAAACACGTTTCCATTGTAGATTACATCAGCACGAATAACGACAAATAAAACGTTTTGTCGCATGGAATGTCATACATGCTCTTTAATTTACCCCTTTGTGTTGCAGACAAGGAGAGCTGAGGTAAAGGTAGCACTGGCGATGGTGGGACACAATGTGCAATTTGCAGTAGCCGATCATTTCGGCCCATTGCTGAAATAATGCTTTAAAGATTCCCCCACCACGCAGAACTACAAGTGTGCCCGCGTAAAAACATTGTGCATAATAAATAAAGAAGTGGCACCCCATTTTAGAAAGGAATTGGTTATGAAGATGAGGGAAAATCCTTCTACATTGATCACAGATGGGTGAAACGATACAGGTACAGTATTAATATGACAGATATATTTATATTTTTAATTTTTCCACACTTTCCAGCAACCCATTTTTAAAGATATACTGCGCGCACACACACACACACACACACACACACACACACACTTCTTTCAGTCTGACGTGTGGCTTTAATCTGACAGACGTGGACCTTATCATTGCAGGACGAGGGGAGCTGAACCCCCTCACTGTGCAGGCACATGACAGTGACACCAGAAAAGTTGTCCACAGATTTTTGGATACGTGCGCCACCAGCGGGCGTAGCTGCAGCACATCTGAAGTGATCTATCAAAGGATGAATGAGGCCTTGCAAAAAACGCCATACCATGGGGAAACTGTTTAAGTCTGTCCAATGATAATGCACCTGTCAATACAGGAGCAAAAAAAAAAAATTCCATCGCATCGAGAATTTGTTGGTATGGTAACATCTGTGTCCATGAGTGCCCCCGTCATATCATCCACAATATGCTTATACTTATTGTACTGCAGTTGAGCATACGGCAGTTGAGCAGCAGTATGCTTTCAATGACATATCCGCCCAATGCCAAGTATAGTGGTTTGTTCTGCTGTGGTGTAATGAATCTATAACCAAATCATCATGTATTGCAGCTGTCGGGATTTGAGCCAGAGCACCTGACTGTGGATGTGGGATACTGCTTTAGAGGTAGCACCAATTGTAAAGGTTACCGGACAGGTATGCGCTTTAACCAGTCCCAATGTAGTACAACTGAAAGCTGCCGAAGATTTGATTGGATTTAAATTAAGATGGAACATTCTTGTCATAGAATTTTATGAGTTCCATGGAAGTGAGTATATGGAAATACTGCAGCACACTTCCATTGGATTGGTTGAGCAGGGAGAGGTGTTGCGGCAGCAGCCAGCTGCTTCCAGTCATCAAGTGGTCCTCATATTTCAATGATGGGAATGCAAGATTATTAAAAAGAGACTGAAACGCAAACCTTTGTAGTCTGCACAACCTGTGCCTTTTCATTCACAGATGAGAAACTGCTGGGGTTCAGCAGGGCGGTTGGATGCGTTCTCTAACCCAATAACAGAGCTCGTCTTCTCCACCTTCAACCTCCTCCTCCAGAGAGAGAAGTCCTCCATCTTCCTTCGACATGATGAGGTCAAATGGGAGGTTTTCGCGATATGCTTCTGCCAATAACGTACTATGTTTGTTCCCTTTTTCCATTAAGCGCTACTTCTTCAGTCAAAGGTCATTTTGTTGATGATTCATCCGCAAGTTGCGCTCCAAGTTTGTGAAGCCTGTAGCACTGCAGAGCCGGGAATAACATGAAATCCTCTACAAGGATCCATCAAACAAGATGCCAGGTGATTCTCCAAGTTTCACATAAGCAGGTACACACTATCCACCCACTGACCTCACGTGGACAGTTTGTGAGAGGGCTGCTTGTTCAGACAAGTTATGCATTTGGCGATGTTACCGCTGATGTGATGGGAGTTACTTAAAAAGGGGCGTACAAGGGAGCTATTGTGGTGGTTGACCATTGTCAATTAACTCTGTAAAGAAACCTGTGAAAGACGATCCACCTGCCACACATCACCCGAGTGGGGTCTTCAGGGCCGGCCGGCACAGACTATGGAATAGAGGAATACCAGTTCTATTGTAGCAAGTTGGCTAGGTGGAACAAGCCCAGAGCAGATGTAATACATGTCATGACAAGGGCTTCTCTCCTGTGTGTGTGTGTGGGGATGGCGGTTTTACCTGTTGCTCGTTGATTGGTCTAACGAGCAGCAGGCGTACAGCCCCACTGATACTGGGCCCAATTACCTAGACCCAGGACAGGTGTGGCTGCTCAAACCACACCACAATGTATTGTAAACTTACCTGTACTTGCTGCTTACCTGTTCCTAAGGTTAAAGTAGTTGATTTATTTTATCTCTGTGGCAGGAGAAAAGCATTGGCTGCACTACTCGAGCTCCGCTCAACAGGCTCCTTGATGCAGGAGACATTACACCGCAGCAAGTGGAGAGGTTCCAACAGGCAGCGCTGGCGTTTATAGTGAGGGCTGTGGAGTATGCCATGAAGAAACTACCCCTGAGAGAGCCCCTGATCAAGCATGCCATGTTTGTTGACATCCAGCAGAGGACAGAGTGTGGAGTGGAAGACGCCTTGTACCTTGTTGACCAGTTTGGGTTTCACATTTCCTAAACATTTTGAATAGATAGTAAAGTTTGATGACCAGGTCTGAGAAACAAACCCTGCTGTTTCATCTACTGGAACGTTATCAGATCGGAGCACATTGTGTTCTCTTTAGGTTTGCTGAACTTCTCCCATTCCACGGAACTCAAGAGCATGACCAATCAAGTTTGTGGATTACCAGTTCATGGACATTCCCAAGACTCACATGCCCCAAGACCCGGCCACGTTCAATGTTGAGAGCTTTGAAAGGAATGGCATGCGATGGCATCAATGAAGAATAAGTTAAGAATTATTCTGCACCCTTTGACATTACACATTGACTCAATTAACTAAATGCAAACGGAAATAAAAATAAATAAAACAATTTGTTTTATTTGTCTAAATTTGTCTTGTTTTATGAGATTTTCCAATTGTTTTCATTTCTAATTGTTTTGGTCAATTATGAACATCATGTAAAATTGCAGGAAACTGGTTTTTAAGTTGCAAAAAAAAAAATTTGTGTGGGGCCCCCAAAACATGTAATCTCACTCCGAACTTCAGTGAAACTTTGCAGCCCTGGTACAAATATGAGCATATTGCTATAGATTCCTGTATTTGTGTGAATCTTTACACAAATCACTTATCTTCAGAACAAAATGTCGCAATGGATAGGTGAAAACTGGTTACGATGGCTAAAGATGGTTACATTACACAACAGCTACTACGTGATTACCGAAAATGCTTGGCGTACACTGTCAGTTTTTCCCATTTTCATGTCTCAATTTATCGATAAACTCTTGAAAATAATAAACTCTCAAATGACATAATAATATCCTATAATGATAATAAATACAAAAAAAATGTTTTTAAATCATGAAAACTACATTAAACTACATTTTGCCCGATTAAATAGTGTTTAATATACACAATGCATATACCAAATACAGGTACTCGCTACCAACCTCACCAGTTTTTGTACAAAATCTAAAAGTATGTTATCTTTTATGAAGTCCAGATTACACTCATACGACATGTTGCTTTTGACGATGTCAGATGAAGAAAAAAATATTATTGCGATTACAGATAAACACTGTTTACAAAATGTTCTAGCGCTGGTTGTTTGAGAAGATGTGAAACCGATGTTTGATCAGCATCCTAAGGCGATTTAAATCTATCAGCACTACAAAACTGTCTGATGGAAAACACATTTGCTGTGCTCTGATTACAGATTATTACGAGCCAATGAACAAACATTTGTCTTGTCAACAGCTTCAGGATCAACAACTGGATTTCATCGAGTGCCATTTTTCATGTCAAAAAGTCAATCTCAGAAGTATTACTCAACAGATGTGAGGATTGTTGGAATGAATGAACATTTCAGCTAAGATGTGCATGTAAATGCATCCCAGACACAAATATAAACATATAAGCTTGTTTTTTGCTATTATAATTTTTCCTAAACATGTTTTATATTAGTGTAACCTTAGTTAATGTCCACACATTTTTTTTATCTTCATTACTTACATTTACTATTTTTATTTACTGTAAATTACTTATTAAGCGGTACAGTATACTGGGGTAAATTAGATTTCAGGAGGAATAATTCCACAGATTTTTATGGACTTGCAGAATTAAGTATAGCACTAACTATTATTTTATCTATATATTTACATTTGCAGCATTTAAGTTGCTATTTCATGTCCCCTTGCCTAAGAATAAATAGTTCCTATCTGCCATTGTTTCGAAGGTATAGTTATGAGTGTAACACAAGTAGAGGGTAGTGGTGGGCGTTTCAGGGACAACAATTGATTCAGTTCAATAAAAAGATTTACTACCGATTCGTTCAGCGATACACTGAAATGTCCCAGTTTTCAACCTTTACTCCCAAATTGTCCCTGTTTTGACCACAATTTAAATAATCATGGTGGAAGACGGCCAATCATAGGCGATAATAATAATAATAATAATAATAATAGTCCCCATTCCTGATGAAAAAAACCTATGGTGCATGCATAAGCGCACACGTTATTTATTCGATTTATTCTTTTTTTTTTTATTAATTCATAATATGCTATTAGGCAATCAAAGGGAAAAATAAGATTGCCATCTGTCCCGTTAAATACAAAATCGTCCTGTATTTGACGGTTAAATCTTGCTTCCGTTTTGAATCAATACGGCATTAAAATCTAAAATAAAAATATTTTAATTAACAATTTAACCTGACAAAAATTTGACGTCGACTTGAATGTCAATGTGTCCCAAGTGTAGGTAGCATCATGCATGCGTAACGTCCGAACAATACGGTTTCAAATAACAGCATCCTGACCAAAATAACAAAAGCCGGAATCAATGAAGGAATCGATGGAACCAAAGGAGCTGTAGGAAACAGTTCTGAACTGTTTCCGCCGGTCCTTTAGGTTCGTTCACCATTTCGTTCGCGAACAACTTCTTAGCAGTAGCTTTTTGGCGAAAGGCGGAGACTCGGAGACCAACAAATCGTTTTGGGGGAGGATTCAGTTCATCTCGTTCAATTCAAAGATTCGGTCAGAAAGAACAAATTGTTCGCCAGCGACCCAACGCTAGTGGAATTGCCGACTTTCTCGACCAGATTGCACAACTTTTCAGACCCCCTTAGCGGCGTTCCTTAAAAAGCGATGAGCCACAAATTTAGCGACTTATTCAGACCACCAGGGCAAGGTGAGAAATATATTCAAATACATGATATGGTAATTGATTCCCATGCATCATGCTTCTCAGAGTCATCTCTCTCTCTCCCCCTCTCCTCCCGCCAGTGGCCGGACAGTGTGTCCAACTACCAATCATTGATCACCATTTCTTTAAAGAATTGAAAATGGATACTGATTCATAAATAGTTTTGCATAAACAAATAGATAAATAAAAAGATAGTTTTATATAGCGTAAATTTGACTCTCTATAATACATACACAGTGTAGAATAATATTTTCTACAGATTCTTACGATATTTAAATAGTTGGTTTTAGCTTCTCTCTCTCACTCTCTCTCTCTCCAGATCCCTGGATTGGGGTGTTCTTATAACTTGTAAATATGTAAATATTCCGTTTGATATTGGCTCTCCCTTTCGTCGAGTCCCCCCCACTTTTCTACTTCAAACATACCGCATCTCCGTCGTTGAGTTTGTGATTATCTGGCCAACGATTTCTCAATCTCCCTTTCTTGACACAACCACTAAGCTTTATGCAAACGAACGTGCAATGACATCATCCATATGCAAATGAACACACGACACCATCCGGCGGCTTCTGCCGACTTTTTTGGGGGGGGGGGGCTGGTGGTGGCCGCTTCCGTCGGAAAAGAGTTGGCAACACTGGGAGGGACATGTGCCACAGTTGGTAAGAAGCCTCCGGGTGAACCCCCGGAGAGTGGAGTTGTGTGAACACCGTCTTGCCGTGTTGGTGTTGGTTAAAGAACATTAAAGAACAGTATACAAAGAGAAATTGTAGCCCGCTTATTACCCACGGGCCAGGAAGACTGGAGAACGCTACCAACCAAAAAAAGAGGGATAAGTTATTACACAAAGCTTAGGTGATATTAGTATATATAACCTATAATATACTAAAATTATGAAAAAATAAGCATAACTTCTGCTTATACATTTAATATTTGGTAGTAATAATATGACTAGGAATGCTAGTATGTACTAATAAATGTTAATATCAAATTCTAATTTCACATGAAATGATGGCTGTGTGTTAGAGGGAGGAATGGAGGGCGGCTTTTATCCCGGCTGGAAAACATCCTTTGGGCAATTGTGCTAATGTCGGGCATTTTTGTGACCGTTTTATTTTGTTTTATTTATCCTTTAATGAGATCTAAAATATATTTACTAGGATGGAGCTGGACGGAGGGCAAAACACAATAGGTTTCTGAGGAAAAAAAACAACAAAAAAAAACAACAAAAAAAAAAAAACTGCATTATCATAATACAATAACAAACTTAGAGAGCTAAAAAAGACAGACAGAGAGAGAGAGAGACAGAGAGACGGAGAGACATGACACAGCCTGGAAGAAAACAACTTATGCAAAACAATAACTCTCAGAGGATTCATTTTCCATGGTCCTAACTAGTGCTTTGAACTCACTGACACAAATTAATTTCTCAAGTTTTTGGAGTATTTTTTTTAAATTTTTATTTATTTTTTTCCTGCGGGCGATTCCAAACAAAGGACAAACTCAACTCTCCGTCAAACAGTTTGGGAGCGTGAAGATTACTGACCGGCGCATCGTTTCGCTGGAAAATTAGAAACTGTCCCAGTAGAAATAGTCTTTTTGTAATATTTTGAGTAAACACCATCAGGCAATTGAGCCAAAATATGATACATGGTATATAAACCTTTCTGCTGCTCAACAACTTTAAAAAGGTTTAAAAGGGAAAGGTCAAAAAAAAGTAATGCGTGTTCACGTTGTAAAATTCTATCTATTCCATTTTGTGTATACTACAACTCTAACCTAATCCCTAACCCTAAGCTATAGCCTGTGTCCTTTGCATTATCACGATGCCAAAAATAAATGCATGACAATGGTGGCGCGCGGTATGACAATATACGACTTACAGGTCTCTTATCTCTGATCACCACACCCAACTTACACAAAAAAAAAAAAAAAAATCAAACAAAATGATGGTCACTCTAACGAATCTGGATGACTCAGAAATACCTCCCAATATGAAATCTGGGGGGTTGAATACAAAGGTGAAATACTTTTTTTTTTTTTTTTTTTTTTTTTTAACTTGAAGCATTTTAGGCTAAAAGGTCAGGAAGGAGGGAAGTTTGGGGGAAGAGTTGGCGATAAAAAAAACTGGGCAGGTTAAACGCAAAGCCACATTTCTTCTTACTATTTTTTGTTTTTTTACTATTGTTTTGAAGGCAGGAGGCATACTGTATGGTCATTTTGGTCATTCAAATTTGAGTAAAACGTGACTTTGATTTTAAAAAGGCCTCCGTGTCCAATCTAAAGAACAGCACTGGATATAAATACAGTATAATTCTGTTTATCTATTTATCTATTTTTTTTCGGAGGAACGTGATGGCAACCACAAGGAATGCTGATATGTGTGACCCTTAAACTGCTAGTGGCTGCAAAAGCTCTGCACGGTTTACTTAAGAGGGACTCACTTAAGAGGAATGCACATAAATCTATTTTGCAACTTGATGTTTTGTTATAATACACTGTAATATACAATTTCTGACAGCCGCTAAACCCCTGCACCGTTGTTAAAACACAGTGTTTTGCGGCTTCCAGATCGGCACGCAGTGTCCCAAAACGAAGCTTTGTGCTTTCATTTCAGGCAGAAAGCACAAGACCGGATCCTGCATTTCTCCAGGCGAAGCTGCTCATTTTGAGGTTGGTGGCTTGGTGATTTCCCATTGAGGCCACACCGTTACGCTGGATGGGAGCTGGAGAGGCGCTGCTGGGGACTGGGTGTGCGCCTCCCTCCATTTTAGCTGCTCTCTGTTGCAGTTTGTCATCGTAGCCGTCCATTTCAAACGCCACTTAGTCCTGCCAACCCTCTTCAGAAAGTCTGTTTCTTCACTAGCAGGTGCGCCGGCTAACACACCGCGGCGCAAAACCAATTAAATGTTGTCAATCTCAAGTAATAAGTAGATGGCCCACGGACATGTAGGGCAATAAATAACCTAAATGTTGGCTTGTGATTCCGACGACAGAATCGATGTGAAAAATTCTCTGTTTAATTAGATGTGAACATGGATTGATGTTTAAATCCCACCCCTTAAAGTCACCTCCGCCCTCGGATGAGACGCCTCGTCCTGAGCGGCAGGGCCGGCAATGCCGAAGGCACTGTTGCCACAGAAACACAGTTTAAAACTCTGGGCTTTTGCTCCGGCAAAAACAACTCCCCCCACCCACCGTTTTTCTAATTCAATGTATGACCTCTCACCGGGGAGTTTTAAAAGTCTTGAGGCAAAGATCGGGCAGCTTTAACGCTTGCCAAAGACAGATGAGCGTGGAAGGAAAGAGCATGACAGCCGGCCCCGGCTGCCCTGGGCCAACACGCCGCTCTGGCCGGGCCTCCGGGGGGAAGCTTCTGCTGCTGCAACCGGGGGGAAGGTAGAGCGACTGGAACATGACTTTCCCTTCCACTGTGTCACGGCCGTTTCCTCCTTTTAACAACGCCACACACCACTACACTTGCCGTCCTTTGCCTTCACGCCCAGTGTGGCTCACTAACGCTGCCACATGGGCCGCTGTTTACAGATCACTGAAGGGGTTCGAAACCTTCCTTGGCCCATGACCCTGTTTTTAGGCGCCAAGATTCCCGCAACAAGAGCAATTAGAGTGTGACACATTTACTTTATTTATTATTTTTATTATTATTATTATTGTTTTGGTCCCGGCACGGCTAATTTTATGCATTTTATTTCACATTTAGGCCAATAAGAAACACAGTGAGGCTCAATCTATCTTATCAATCTTTCCGGTGGTAGGGTGGATATTCCATATTGCATATTAGGAAAGTGTTTCACTGAATTAGACTGTCGCGGAGGCTGCTTTTATCAGATCACAGAGCATTGCGGGAGCTCCAAATGGATTATATAAGAATGACGATATATGTCAAACATATTCAACATGTTTTTCAAATAAAAGCAATACAGAAATTTGGCACCCCTGCTCGAGCGTGTACCATTTTCAAGGCTAAAGTCCTTGTCGCGGCGGTCCAGGTTAAAATCCGGCACAAGGCCGTTTGCTTGCTTGTCATCCCCTCTCTTTCTCTCCCCTGCCCTTCCTCTCTATCTATGCTGTCACTGTCCAATAAAGTAATGAAAAATGCCTCCAAAAAATTAAAAACGACATAAATCAAATATCAATATAAAAGACTTGGAAATGTCCCACGACCCCCGGTCGCATGTCAAGTGGGGCCGCGACCCCAAGGTTGAGAATGTTTGCATTACTTAATGAAATGTATAGGGCACGACAGCAAATAAATATCTGTTTTCTTGCATTTGGCTGATGAAAGTAAAATGAAAGATAGAGGTTTTAGCTCATCAGACTGATCAGCATAGATCATAGTCAACACCAGTACAACAATGATTCACGGCTCCGGAGCCAGACAAGCAGACGGCAACATGAAGACAGGCCATGTTACCCACTGGTGTTACTAATTGCCACCATAGAGAATTTTCATTAGGGCGTTATGATAGCTGGAATGGAGCAAACGCCTTTTTTGTAATTGGATATGCAAGCAAGCAAGTGAATAATAGCTCTTAAGGAGTAAAAAGGCTGTTTTGCATACGAGGGAAAGAGCTGCTATTTTTCATATTGTACTGTAAGTAATTCACTTGAGAACGCTGGCTATTTGTTAAATTAATAAATGTATTTTGTATGATTTGTATGATACACATGGTGTGCATGAAAACACTTAATTTAGGAGATTGAAATGAACAGTTGTAACCTAAAACACTTGTTTATCACTCACGCTCATTGTGTTCCTTGTCTATAGTCATATTGTTGGACTGTTATTAATAAATACTTTGTAATCATCCACTGAATTCTCCATTTTTCTTTTTGTTCTATTTCGGCTTGAGCCCCATTGCACACTGTAGACGTACAGCAAAGCATCCCATGTGCTATTGTAGTCCGATGTTGGCCCTTGCAGCCTGCCCTCCAGTTATGCTGCCATCAGACGGATGATAAAATGCTAACAAAGAAGACATTAGAAAGCAAACAGGGGACAGCTGGTGCAATCTTAGGCGAGCACAGCAGCAGTGGAGATGTCAGACAGCCATTCTGAGCCCCTGCCAAAAGCCACAATATGGCCACTAAAATTGCACTGCATGGACAATTTGCTATTATGTATAAGGAAAAAAAACAAAAAGGTATAAGAGGGAAGCACTTGAAGGGTCTGTATATATACCGTATACACACACACACACACGTACATATATTTACGTCAAGGGCCTTATAAACAGTAGTGGCTTCAGAACAGCTGCGATCCTTCTGGAATGCCTGGAAGTCCTGAACTGTAGACCTGCAGTGGGATATTGCACCATTCTTCTTCACACTCCCAACACTTCTCATTAAGGTTCAATGATCTTCAGATCAGGTGATGGAGGAGGCGCAGGCAGCCTGTTAACCGCATTCTGGTGTTCATGAACCCATCCCTGATTTTGTTTGGAGCCAATGCCTCCCACGAGACGGCTGCCCACGCCATTACGGATCCTGCGCCGCGCTCAACAGCTGGCGACAGACATTGCGGGTTGAAGGCATCCTTGGCTTTCCTAACCTAAACCTGTCCAGATGTAGGAATTTCGGTAAAAGACGACTCCTCACAACATACACTTCTTTCCATCGCTCAGAGGTCCCGGTATTGTGCTCCTTAACACCACATCCACCACCGTTTCTTCGCGTTGGCCTTGGATACAACTGGTTTCCGAATGGCAGCCCTGTCATAAATTCCAGCTTTGCGAAGCTCCCAGCATGCAGATTTTTTATTAAGACCGGGGTCACAGAGGATGGCAGGATGAACCCTGCAGTCATTTCTTAGGCTGTGCTTTTGTGGCATTCACCCACTATCCCGGTAAGTGTCCGTCAGTCCCTGCCTGTGAGCTTCCACTTGTGACCACAAAGCCTCTTTGCTGACGCGGCTTCTACATGTTTTGCATTTACTGTCATTATTTTTGAGGCTGTTCCCTTGACAATTTGGGCACCAACTAGTTGGCATCATCGGAACTCTGATAGTTGGCTGACGTTGCTTTGAAGCGTCCCATATTAAAGTGCTAATTTTCAGCTTATATAGCACATCTCCTATACCCTAATATGAGTCACCATTGCAGCTGCATGTGTTATAATTTGCATGGATTAGTTGCAGTTGCTTCCACATCCTTTGGTGAACGAGATTGCAGCGTCAGTTGGGTGAAGCGATCCTCTCAATACTGGATCAATTTCAAAGATTCTGATGCCAATCATTTAGATTGACTCCCAGTGAAAATACGGCCTCCCTAACGTCTAATTAAGATGAAAGTTTGGGTTGACGAGCAGGTGGGAGGCATTGACTGGATCTAAATCCAGAAAACGCTTCACTTTCAACAACAAAGTGTCCTGGCAGACAGTGAAATTACAGTCAGCGTTCAAGGACTCCGTGTCCAATTTGAGGGACAAGGAAGTCAAGTCCTGTTCTGTTGCTAAATGCTGTTGATTTTTCATTTAGCAAAGCGTCCAACGAGGCTGTCTCTGTTTGAGCTGCACTCTTTGCAGTGCAAGTGGCTGCATTTCACTCGCTTCCTGTGCTACACCTGTTTCTCACTCGCAAAGGTGGAAAAAGAGGCAGTAAACATGTTGAAAGGCCATATTTTGATTTTCTTTGCACCGCCTATTTTAAATTCAATAAACCAAATATCAGGGTTATCTTTGTACACTCTGTTTCAAAGCATTTCTTTTGAGAAAATAATCACAAAGCAATCTGGATACGATGTATTGAGATACACTGTCGTAGTCCAACATGTTGTATTTCTTATTACAATTTTAACAGGGTAATTAGTCATCTGGAACAGATTACAGAAAAGTAATATTTGTTTGGAGGGTGCTGCCTTCCGTACACACATTTCATATTGCTCTGTCATTACTCTGACGACACGGCAGAGCTGCCGTGTTCTTGTGCAATGCAACTGCAATCGCCGAGTCTAAATCTTTGATCTCCAATAAGCACTTAAACCCCCGAGGCGCCAACTTAAACATACCCCTTAAAAATGCAAGACGAAGAGGGGAAACACTTAATATTACTCAGAATCTACCTTGAATACGGATAAAGACCTGCCAGCTAGTCTGGGTTAAATCTTTTTTGCAAGTCAGGGTTATTATCGCTGAGCCGCTGAAAAGACTTTGACAGAGAAGCAACAGGGGAAGATGCAAGTTCTGTTCTTTTTTACAATTTTGTTAATTATCTTATAGAAAAACCTATATGTTCATAATGCGTCCTTGTATGCGAGCGTGTTGAATGTGTCTATATAATATAGTAACAGTGGGGCCAGTCTTGGATATCATTGTTATGTCCATTACTGTCTTTGATCCCATGGAATGACCTCCGGCCAGTGCCCTTAGCCAAATTCATAGACTCCTGCTATGATGGATGCCTTATTAGAGTCTTTTATTAGTGTACTTTAGCCGGGAGATAAACTTTGTAATTAATGTCTCAGCTTGAGTATATCTCATTTATTTCAATCGGATAAAGGTGACTCTTCCAGCCGACCGGAGAACAATGGCCATCGGAGGAGACAGCAGCTTGGCAGCGGAGTGGAGCGTAGGAATGCTGAATAACAATACCATCATCCATCATGGTGTGTGGGGAACCGGCAGGCTGTGGTTGTCCTGAGGAGAAGCTCCAAGGAGCAGTTCCCGGCCGGGAGGAGAAGGAACGCTAAAAATGGACACCGACAAAAATCACTGTACGAAAAATGAGCCCGTCGCAGTGGACTCCTTCGTCTTTGCCCATCTGCATTATGGCGTTCCCTCTGAAGGGGAGAAATTGCTGGGATGAACTGGTCTTCTCCGACTTTCTTTGAAGATGCGGAATGTACTTAGAATCAAAGCTCTAGCTGCGTCTGGTGCTGTGGTTCTGGCTATCGCCGTGGCCCACAGTTCAATATTACCCCACGCATCATTAAAATCAGAGCTGATGAATGACATAATGACGAGAGCAGCCTTTGCTCTTCCCGGCTACGCTCCGATGATGACAGTAGTAATTTTCCTTTTAGGCTGGCCCCTCCTGTTTACTTAACCTTTCCACGATCCTCATTAACTCTCCAACACCAGCAACTATGTTGGGTTGCCAAGGGCAAACACAATGGACAGATGGAGCCGGGCGGAGACCATCACTTAGCTTCGCTGAGGTCACTCTGCTATCCTGCTGGTCAATGTTTTCAGCTCTGAATCTTAACATATCATTACATTATTCCTGCTGCTTGCACTGCGATGACCAGCACTTCACAAGCTTTCACTGTCATTTACAGTAAAGTTATGTGTGAGCGTGTTTGTGTACGTGTGCGTGTGTGTGTGCGTTTCATTTTGCTTTAAAGACGCTATGTCTTACACTTTTTTTTTTTTTCCTCTGGAAACACCCTTCATTTTTGCGCCGCGAGAGAGGACAAAATGCAACCCCAGCACTGGGGGTAATGGGATATGCAGACATTCATTCTGCTTCTGGTTCATGCTCCACAGCCAAATGACATCTTGGAACACGGCCATGCTGATACAGTAGCAGGCAGTAGAACCACGACTCTTAATAATCCAGAGGGAGACCGCCCGTCAGATTATACACGGCCATAAAATACAAACTCAAATCTCAATACGCCCACACACACACACACACACACACACACACACACACACACACACACACACACACACACACACACACACACACACACACACACACACACACACACACACACACACACACAACAAAGAGCGTCTAATAATCAGGTTTAAAGTATAGGTTTAACATGTTTCAACCCGGGCCTTGTTGTTTCCCAGCACTTTTAATTGTTACAGTATCACCATATCATAACTTTGCTTTCACCGGTGTTGGGCGGTAAACGCGTTACAGTAGTAAAATTACTTTTCAGTAATAATAAGTAGTGTAATAAATTACTAATATATTTTCGACAATTACTACCCCCCCCCCAAATTATTTTTTTTGTTGCGCTGCATTTTGAGTTTGTATCCGCGATCGGAGAAATCCGATTTTGTAATCATTGGGTATATCTGCCAAACTGTACGCCATGACGTATGCATCACCCGATCTGATCATGTGATCGGACGGCTGCACATACGCCCCCGCCCCTAAGAGCTGCTTTACGGCAATATTTTACGTCACGGTGCGTCGCGGTATCTGCACGTGGGAGCGAGTGTAAATAGACACGGACGGAGGGAACGTGGCGCTTCAGCAGACTTGCTCATTGGATGGATCATGGATTATTACCAGCTTGGTCCGTCAGCGTTGACGACCGAGCCGATGGTGTTTCAGTACATGTAGAAGACGCGGGCAGCGTCAGTGGGTGAAGCCTTAGCTGTGTTTACAAGTGGTGTTGATGAATTACTGTGGGCAGGGAGAAATAAGTAAATTAATAATATTGCTTTTGAAAAGAGTAATGAGCAATAAAACAATTTTGAACACTTGAGAAACTTAACCTTTGTGTTGCAGCTTCTCACTGGGCTAAATCTCATAATGGTTCTCATGCAGTGCAAATAAGCCTGAAACTAAATCTCCTTTTGTGTATGTGTTCTGAAGAACAGCATGATCATGTTTTCTTTTCGGTCCATTTTTGCAAACGCCACAGCACATTCAGAGCTCACCACATTCGCCACTTTCTGTTTCTGGTCTCTTACCTTAGTGCAGATGTGGACAAAAGTGATTTGAGAATTGCAGAAATGCAAAAGTCAATAAAACCATGAAAAACCTGATAAAATGTGATTAAACAGAAGCATTTATTGTGTAACATAAAGACGGCCTAACTTTATTTTAACTGTTTACAAACTAAACTTACTTAAATCCGTTTTTGAAATTGAGATTTAAACATTTTTCTGGATTCAACATTTGCCCCATTGGAATGCATTTTAAGCACAGAGAGAAGCTGCAGTAGAGTGGTAGCTTTCTCAATAGCAAAGGGTCGTTCGTTCTATGAAGAGTTATAAATGATGGGAACCAACATTTTAATAAGGCCTGGGTTGAAAAATGGTGAATCAATCCTTAAAGGACGGGCTTACTCCAGCACAGGAACTATACGCAATTTCACATTCATGGAAATTCAAGTTGTAAAGGATAAGGTTAAATGGTTTGCTTCACACACACACACACACACACACACACACACACACACACACACACACACACACACACACACACACACACACACACACACACACACACACACACACACACACACACACACACACACACACACCTTAACATGAGATAGTACCATTAAGAGTCTGGCGGAACTTGGCTCCATAAAGCACTGTTGAGGGTGATTAACAAAATGATTATTTAGTTATGTCAGTTATTTAAACTAACATATTTAAAGGTGTTAAAACATTTAAGGGCAAGATGGAAATTCATGAGTTGGTTAAAAACAAAACAAAAAAAAAAACATTATCAGCAGCGATTTCAGTAAAATGTGTTCATTTCTTTGTCGCGGCGATAATAAATCTAAACCTCCTGGCAGACGTAACAAGGCGCGCTCCGGTCCGGCCCTCCCAGTCGACACATTAAAGCAGATGGGCAGTAACGTCAGAGGACTCCCTCTTCCGCCGCTTAGTCCCACGCTCAGGCCCCAGCGGTAATTTTAAACGCCTACAAAAGGTCAGGCCTGACATGTTCGAGTCAACAAGAGACCTGTTACACTAACATGTGCTGTCTCTGTAAAACACTCATCGGGGATAAAGGGACTTCTTTCTTTTCTTTCAATTTTTTTATTTTTTTTCCCCGTGCTTAAACGTCTCTATCCAATCCTCCGGTATCCAATCAGCTAAATCAAACAGAAGCGGTTTAAAAAAAAAAAAAAAAGTGATGGGGGTAACCCGGGCACCCGGCGTTATCAGGACCAGCAGGACTTGAGCCGCCTCCCGTGGACGGTGACACGTCCCCGCCACCCTTCAGGGTTACACAGGAAATCCATTAGCCCCCAGCACGGAGCCCTTCCCTCCATCCCTCCGTCCCGCGCTTGGAATCACCCACAGTGGGAGCGACGTTAATGCAACCGCGGCCATGTTCAACGCCTCAGCAAGACACCGACAAGTAGTACGGCTGTGCCTAACAACAATGAAATACAATTAAATAAAAGAAAATGTGCTTAACTGACACGATTCAATCCTACAATTTAAATGTGTGAGTCGATTAAGCGAATTGTAATATCAATCCTTAATTGCATCAATCCCTTTGTTTGGGAGTTATGCAACCATTTTCATCTAAAATAAAATAGCATGCTACTTTAGGCGTCAGAGTCACAAATGTATTCATTTAACTTCTTTTTAATACTCTTTGTATTGTAAAACACTGATCAATTAAAAAGACAATTTTATTTGATAAGACTGAATTGAGCTTTTTTGAGAACACAATGAGTTAAGCAAGAGTATCGCATTTCAGTTACTCATTTTATATATATTAATGAAGTGCAATAAAATACTGCAGGTAAAGCAGTAAAACAATGTTTATCTTGTTTACAGGAAAATGAAGAGGAATGTATTAGACCGAATTTAACGGTTCCGTGAAATCTTTTTGCCATACATTATGTCATTATGTGTTTTGTCAACATGTCGAGGCAGAATCGCGACGCTTTTGCATCGGAATCAATCAAAAATTGACCAATCAGGGACCCGCCCGGGACCCAGTCCTACACAAAAGTGTAGGGTGGGTAACTAGGGTGTTTAATGTGTGGAATCAGTTTAATAGTGCCACTCAAAAGAGCGCTTCACTAAATGACCCTTTGATACGACCGAACTTGAAACACTGACGAGATGCCTTTCGATCGGGAAGTGCTCTGATAAGTGCTGGGGTGGGGGGTTGCTCCCAGTTTGGCAGGTGAAAAGCCTGGTGAATTTCATGCCATCTGGTGACCTCTAAATGAGGAGTAAAAAAAGGAGCATTTCTTCAGAGCGACCGCGCGCACGATGGAATCTCAAACCATGTGCAGCATCCCGGCGGACGTCCTTCACTTTGACGTAGGTCATTCCTCCGACCGTGTTAAACAAATAATATTACACGCAGATTGCGATACAATTGCCATTTTCTCCGCTTGGTAAATTACAGTCGCGGGGCTGAGAAATTGAAAAGCTGGCACGGTTTCAGGTACCTGACAGTGACCGTGACTATGATTAAGCATCTTCCTGTACGCACCGCGATCCGTGCCAAGTCTCAGAAATCTCCACAGCCCACGTCCCCCAGACCGTCCGGGAACGACAAAGAAAGAGGAGCTGGTGCCAAAAAAAAAAAAAATCGGCAAATAAGGGGCACCAACAGAACCAGCCGGGAGAAGCGTGTGTAACACATTGCTTTTCGCTTCTGTTCTTCCCACCAGATCTCTTGCCGAGAGCTCACCTCATTTTCCGTCGTAACTAGTCCCGACTTGGTTGGGGCGGCGAGTGACCTAAGATCATGTTGATTGTTTCCAAAACGCGACCAGAGTGGACGAAGAGCACGCCGCCGGTCAAAATACAAAACAAATAAACTGCTATGACACCCGAATACGTGCTTACGCATTCAAAATGAGCATAAATCCAAAATTTTTTTTTTTTTATCAATTTTTATCAAATGTATCTTTTTTTTTTTTTTTGTCTAATCAGCAGTGCAGAAAGTGCAGAATGTACTACTCCAACCCCGAGAATGAACCGCTCGTGTGATTTGTACTATGGAGTAAATAAACTACAGCACACACCGCTCTTGAAGATATGCATGTAAAAAAAACACACGCACACATGAACACACACACACACACACGCACACACAAACAAACATAAACCCGCATCAACACACATAGGCAAACATTATAAAATAAATAAATAAATAAATAAATAGATAAATAAATAAAAAGAAAGAAAAAAAAACTCGGCTGAACTCGCAGGAGAGAGATAGGTTATGACAGGAGGAAAGTGGTTATCTGAGATAAGAAATATCTATCCTTCACCAGAAATCACATTTCTCACTCCACAGTTTATCTATCGGGAACACCTGTTGCAAATAACAAGTCAAATGGATGCAGACGCATGGGGAGCATTCACCGGCCAATATCCTTTTAGAGGCACAACAAGAAAAAGCTAAGCCACGTCGCAGATACATATACTGCGTGGCGTCTAAACTTATTCTTTGATGTGCAAATGTGTGCCATTTGCTGCATGCAAACAGGTTTCGTAGTTAACAACACCGTCCCCTCGCGCCGCAGAACAGCTGAGACGCTTCGTCTTTGGGAGGCGGAATTTAGCGGGGGCCGAGAATTTTCCGCAGTCTGCAACCTCTCAACTCAAAAGCTTAAATTTAACATCTTAAAAAGTGGCAACTCCACGAGACAGTCAGCGTTGGGAGGGTGGCCCCGCACGCGCCGGAAGTCCGTTCAAAAACAACAATGTTTTTGTTTCCGTCCTCTTACATTCAGGTCTACCCTCACTTTCTTTTCCCTAAAGTCAAATCAATTTATTTGTCTGGGTTTTTTTTCTTGGTCACCTGAGATGGTTGGGGGGAGATATATATATATATATATATATATATATATATATATGCCCGGATTACCACTTTAAAGCATCTCTGTGAAAACACGAAAACAGAGCGGGCAGAGCAAAGATCTGGAGGTCGCTCATGTGAAACTACAGTAATGTCCTGGACGGTGTTTATCGATCACGTCAGACTACTTTCTTAGCCGGGGGACGTTTTGTGTTTTGACAAGGCTCAGCAGACGGAGCACCCTGTGTTTAAGGCCTGAAAGCCGGTGTTTATGTGGCTGTTGGCAGACTGGGCCCTGAACTACATGTAGCGTGGAAAACTGATTCATTTATCTTTTCAATTGCAGAAGATATATTTGACCTTGGCTGGCCTGAGAAAATGTTGATAGATTGTGAGCAGCACAATGACTAGGTTTCCTGCAGAGCCTTTTTGTCAAAGATTATCGCGTACGTGCTCTAATTATACATAACAGCCTGGAGTTCATTTGAGAACTCGGAATATGAAATTACATAGTGAAGAATCATAATCAACAAATGTGCTAGTTCAAGCCTCCACATAGTGAAATATATGTATAGTGTGACATTCTATAGTATATTTCTTTAAATTGCATATTTCTTAATTTTAATTCTTTGCTATATGTAATAATTTATACGTATATTTTAATATACCAATACTGTATCTATCTATCTATACACATATATACAGCATATTCACACACTATATATATATATATATATATATATATATATATATATATATATATATATATATATATATATATATATATATAATGTGAGGGAAAAATGATTACGATCAACTATTTTGAATGAGGACAAAGGCCTCTACCTCCAAAAGGGGGTTTTAAAACATTTGTGTCTGTCCCCCCAGGAACCCCCCAGAGTTATGTAAAGAGAAATGTTTTGCTCCTACAATGTCAATTCCAATATGAAAGAAACCAATCACACTTGGCCTGTTTATCTTTTATAGAGATGAGGGACAATCAGGAAGACAGTTAGGGAGGGGGGGGGGGGGGGGGGGCAGACTCGTCGGAGACCTCTAACCCAGACCACACCCTGTTTCTTCTGTATAAAGCCTCCTGTCTTTCTCTGTGATATTAGATTGATCCGAGCGCTGCTTTGTAGCAGTACTGAATCTTTCTCTTTATTCTGCAGAATAAATAATCTTGGATATTTTCAGTTTTGTCTTCTTGTAGCGGCCAGATTAACCTCACCGATCATTGCCGAAGAATTTCCTTCACAATATACACACACACACACACACACATATATATATATATGTATGTGGGCAGTGGCTCAGGATCGGAAAATTGCCGGTTCGATCCCCGGCTCCTCCTGGTAGCGTGCTGATGTGTCCTTGTGCAAGACACTTAAACCCTTAACAGCCCACTGCTCCTGGATATGTCAGTTACTCGGAGGGGTAAATGCAGAGAAATGCATCTCGTTGCCTCAGTACTTGTACTCTGTGCAATGATAATTAGTTGAATACACACACACACACACACACACACACACACACACACACACACACACACACACACACACACACACACACACACACACACACACACACACACACACACACACACACACACATTAAATGCATTCCTATATTACAGTCTCCAGCAGCTGTGGGACCCAACAATGAACCATCACAAGCGTTGGCGCAAATGAGAACCAAACAAACACAGGAGAATATTTTAAGGAGCAGTTTCCTGTGATGTGTCGTGCAGCGTTTTGGAGGCTGAGTGTTTTTTCGAGGTGGTTATTGATTAGTGAGGTCATTAGTAGTGATGACAATCTGTAGTGATCATCCTGGTGCCCTGGCAGTGTTGGGACTGTAGATGAGCTGGGCGGCTGCAGCAGCACGAGCTCGGTGCAGAGCGCCGGAATGTGATTGAGTGTTCCCTGGGCGGGAGGTGGAGGAGAGCGCTACGTCACCGCTGATGCATCACGGTCCTGGAGACGCGCCTCGCAGCAGCATTACAGATGCTGACGACTAACTCAAAGCAATAAACCAAATACAAAAAAATAAATAAAAAAGACATATGCAGATAAAGATACACAAAGCCAGGGTTATTTAACTGGCGGCCCGGGTCCTACAAATCAATGAAGAATGGTCCTTTAAATAAAATATATATACTGTTATTTTTTAGGTTGTATTTTGTTGCTCATCATTATGTTTAATTGATGGTCATTTTATTGTGTATTGTTAAACATTTTTCCATCTATTGCCATTTTCTTTTATATACACACACACACACAAGGTATATTTTTTTATCCCATTCCTTTTTTTTTTTTTTTATTGCCCATTTTTATTCACTGCGGTTTCCCTCTGGAGAGCGCCACTGACTTGCCATCAAACTACTGTACATTTTTTTAATAGTCTGACATATTACACAAGTGTAAACACAGGACCACGTAGGAAAATGTGGTCTTGTTTGCAGTTTGGATCAATGTGCGAAACAACTGTTGGTTGAAAGTAATTAAAAACAAAAAATATATCAAACAATATATGACAAACATATGGCTGTACAGAAGTAGCATAAAACAATACGAGACAATTATATCCCACAATACAGATACAAAATAGAGAGGAAGATTACATTTTTTGCCGTTTGGGGCATATTCCTTTATATTCTGGTAGCTGGGTTTTTTAATTATTATATTTTACGATTTTATTATCATTTCACTTTCTGTTTTGTATTTTTCAGCAATTTTTTTTTTTTAAATGCTTTGAAAGCCTGCTCACCAACCTTGGTTCAATTGTTAATTACACTCATCAACAAATCCCTTCAGAGTGGAGAAGTGCCCGTCCATTTTTAAACAGCGGCTGTCGAGAACTCCTGTCCAACTACAGACTCATTTCCAACCTTCCATCCCTCGCAGAGGAGCGAGAGAAAGTCGTGGCCCAACAGTTCCAGTTACATCTTTCGGATTATCGACTTTATGAAACCCTCCAATCCGGTTTCCGGCCTGCGCACAGCACGGCAACGGACCTGCAAAAAGGGTCGTCACCGACCCGTCGATGGCGGCCGACTTCGGGTCACCCAGCATCCTGGTCCGACTCGATCTGGGCGCGGCCTTCGACACCCCGGACACTAGCGTCCTTCCCCACCGCCTCGAGACCTAACAACCGTGGTCACGGACGCAACCCTGGAGCGGTTCGCCTCCCACCTCCCCAACCGGGGACATCACACGCCACTGAGGGCGATCTGTGTTCGATGCCACTGCAGTGACATGCACTTACTCCCGCTTGGACGCATCGTCAGACACGTCGCCAACTTTCACTGCCGCGCTGATGACAACCGGGTCTACATCGAAACGCAAACCAATCCCGCCAACGCACATCTCCACCCTCCCCCCCCCGGATGAATAACAACCTCCTCCAGCTTGACGGCAGCAAGACAGAGGCAACCCTGATCGGCATTGCCAAACAACTGGCCGACGCCGGCGTCATTGGTCCCTCCCTCGATGGCCAACTCATTCCCCTCTCCTCCGTTGTCACCAACCTCGGTGTTGAGTTCGACTCCACGCTCTCATTCCAAGCCCATATCCGACACGTTTGCGAGAATTCCCTTTTTTCACCTTAAAAATATAGCCAGACAGAAAAGACGACACCAAAAAACTGGTCCAGGCACGAATCTTCCCCAGAATTGATTATGGCAATGTCCCTCTCTCCGGACTTCCGGTCAAATCTATCAACCGTCTACGACTCATTCCGAACAGCCAACCGCCAGAGCCCTCGCCGGTTCAAGAAAGTCAGCCCACATAACCCCCATACCAGCCCAACTCCACCGGCTCCCAGTGCGATACAGGATCCATTTCCTGTCTGATACAGGATCCTCCTGACCTTTGGCCTTGAATGGCCAAAGCCCCAGTCACCTCAGTGACCTCATCACCACCCACAAACCCTCACGCTCCCTTCGCTCTCGCATTCCCCACTACTCCACATCCCCCTACACGTCGTACACGACGATGGGAGAGAGAGCCCTCTGCTCTTTTTCCCCCCGGAGCTCCCTCCCTCCCTCGTCTCAGGACTGCCCCTTCCATTGAGGTTTTTTTAAAACAGCCTTAAAATCCTTTTTCTTTCTTTTTTTTTTTTTGTTTTTTTTTTTTTAATCGGCAGGCCTTCTCTTAAGCGTTGTAAAGCGGCCCACCCTTGTTTTAATCCCCTATTTACTTCATTTCATTCGATTCCTAATTTATTCTATTTATTTTTTAGCGGTCCGACCTCGTTTTATTGCCCTTTTTTTATATATTATAAATTTTCTTTTACCCTCGTCTTTTACTTGGGAAGCGCTTTAAAATGTGTCTCCGCAGATGAGAAGCGCTATACAAACTACATTTTATTATTATTATTATTATTATTATTAATAATAATAAAAATAATAATCATCTAAAAGGCACCAATTCTCACGACGACAAACTCCTCGTGAAGGCAAATGGATCTGGCAGAATACACTAATTCGGATTCTAACCCCCAATTAATACCAAGAGCGCCACCTTAGGGTCACATCAACCAATGCTGCAATTCACACCGGCACAGTCTCACATACACCCCCCCCCCACACACAACAAATTAAACCTCTTTGTAAAGAAAATAACATCATTCCAGCAGGAAAACAAATATCACGACCAGGTATAGACTTCGGATTTTACTTCACACTTGGGAGGTTGTTTTCTAGACTATTTGTCTGGTATACAGTACCTGTCGGCAACACGGAGGACGACGGATGGGGCCTGGTCTCCCTGCTGCTCGTAGTCACTACGTGTGGACTCTAGTCAAACCGACTTGTCAAGCAATGCATTTTTGTCGTAGAAATCTGTCGATTTATTTATAAGGCATCGCTAAGCTATTAATATTTTTTTCTTTTTTTTCTTCATTTATTAATCGAACCACAAATGACCGATAGCAGAAAATGAACGAAGAACGATCAGAAAATAATTCATTATCGAAACAGCTCAGTGAATTTAAATGTATCCATTCTGGACTGCTGAGGCAAGTCGGGTCGATGGATTCGTGCCGTTGGCGCCAAATTCTGACCCCCCACCGCCGGCGTGCCTCGACAGAAATCGTCAGACCGGGCTACGTTTTTTTCCGGTCTTCAACCGTCCGGCTTTGGTGAGCCTGTGGCCCACTGCAGCCTCGGCTTCGGCCGACACAAGTGCAACCCGACGTGGTCTCCTGCTGTTGTAGCTGATCCATCCGCCTCGAGGTTCCACACGTTGTGCGTTCCGAGATGTTTTTACTGCTCACCACAACTGTACAGAGTGGTTATCTGGGTTCTCCATTGACCTCTCTCATCAACGACGCGTTTCCGTCCGCAGAACCGCCGCTCACTGCATGTTTTTGCTTTATTGCGCCATTCCAGGTCGACTCTAGAGAGGGTTGTGCATGAAAATCCCACATTCTTTTCCCCACTCTGATGGTTGATGTGAACATTAACTGAAGCTGCCGACCCATATCTGCACGAATTGATGATAAGATAATTGAATAAATAAGTAGGTGTACAGGTGTTCCAAATAAAGTGCTAAGTGTTTTGTTTATAGCTATGTAAACAACTTAGGTGATTTATTTTCATTAAATATGTCATTAGTTTCATCTTCCCAGTTAATTCTTTTGAGGGTCACTTCTATTTTTATTTTATTATTGTGTCATATTTTGTCGGTTGTCATTGCATTTGTTTAGTGTATTGTCATATTTTAAGTACAGTTAACAAGTTCACTGCATATTTCCATATTATTTACATATTTTCCATATTGCCATTTTCTTTTTTACATTTTTTATTCCATTGTTTTATCATTATTATTGCCTATTTCATATAAGCTGTTGCTGACACTGCCATTTCCCTCCGAGGATAAGATTAGATCACATAGTGGATATGTGTTTACTATGGTTCTGTTGTTCCAATGTTCCAATGTTTGTCGATTATTGCCTTGTGGGGAAAAAAACAACCCGTAAATATAATTTAAAAAAATAATAAAAATAGTATTTTCACTGCGCGTCACTGGGCCAATTTCTGTCTGAGTGCGAAAGGTATTGACTGGACCGGTGACTGGTGTTTTACCATTATTTTATTATGTTTAAATTGAACGTCTGAAATGTGTCTATACCGATCGATGACAAGGAAAAGCAGCGCAACACCTTAAGGAAAGCCCGAGACACTTCCTCAACATAGAAATTGATTTTGAGAAATACTATTTAACTATTAATGACCAACTAGCAGAGCAGTTCTTAAAAAGAAAATAATAATTCTGCCTGAAAATTTACCACAGGCTCTAAATCAATGACGATTTTTAGTTTATTATGATGTTATATAATTGCTTTTTTTCCCTCAATTGGATTTGCACTTTCTACAACCTAAACAACAGCCCCCTTTTTCACAACGTCATTCTTCTGGGCGACTAATGCACAGCCATGCGTGCTATTGGCCCTGCATACCAAGTGCTTATCAACAGAAATGCTAATGTGACCTTTAATATAAGAAACAAAATTATGAATGAGATTTATATTCAATAGCTGGCAGACATGAAAAATATTCTCCCACTTGATGGAGGCCCACAGCCGTCGTTCCGGGTGCGTACAGTATAAATTAGGAGTTGGCTCGGCGGAGGAAAATGGGCGATATGTTGCCGATGATATAGGAACGTATTTCATAAAAGCTTAAATATGCAGCGTGCGGCACGTCCAACTCGTTTCCTTTAATTAATCAGTATTTATTAAAGAACCCTGCCTTTGATATACTGTACCGCCAGGGTTGGGCTCTGAATGGAAATTGAAGATAAATCATTCACTGAAATCAAATTAACTACAATTTCAGGAGATGATATCATTTCCAATTCTTCCAAAAAAGAGAAAAAGAAAAAGACAACTTTCGTGATTAAAATTTTTTTTACCTCCTGCGGTGAGTGCCTCATAAACCTCCAACTTTGTGAATAACTGATTGTCACAATTTTTTTTTAATAGCTAGAAGATAACCCAAAAGCCTGGTTGGATTAAACTTGATCAAAGTTTGTTAAACTGCCATCTGTACTGTAAAATCACAGTGTGTTCAACTACAGATTTCGCACAACGGTAAACCTGGTTGTGTGTTAAGCACGGAACTAATGTGGACATATAGTTGTCAAACTCGCACACACACAACCAAAATGACCCCATTGTGCGGTTAGAAATGCAATTGAGGCCACATTTCTAATTAGCTGTGCAGCCTCAACGCAACTGTGATAAAGAGTCCAGAAAATCAGTGTTAATCAGATGCTGAAACACAAGGACTGTGGTGAGGAGGAAGGAGCTGTAAGACACCAGGATTATGACGCACTTCTGCTAACATATACTGCACTGTGTGTATATATGCTGTATATAGTAGGCTTTAATAGTATGTATATACTAGTTGTATAAGTATATATTAAGATCACCGCAATAGTGATAGGCTATACTGACAAAAACATATCACAATACTTTTTTGAGGAATACTTCGATATTGATAATTTGACGATATTTTGGGGATGACTATCATCAAGTTATTTACACCAAAGGAAGATTTGTGACACAATCATGAGTAATGCGGATATATCATCCCCTTTAGCTCTTTGTTTGTATCTCTATCTGGTTTCTAGAGCACACTTTGTACATTCTGTGTACAGTATATCTTGTTTTTTTTGAACTGTTAAGTACATTTCTTTCTTATGATACTGCCCATTTTAGCTATCTTTTTATTTATTTCATCTTTTTTGCACTAGGAAGCACCAACTAACCCAAGATAAATTCCTTGTTCGGTGAAATTGTACTTGGCCAAACAAACAGATTCCAATTCTGGGATTCCGATTCTGACCAAGCAGGTAGAGTGGGGCGTTGATAAGAACATCTAGGACAGCCAACGAGGTCCAGTTCAGTACTTAAATGCTCCTTAGAGACACATTTAACTACATCACAATGACCCTAATCCCAGACAATATCTAGTCTTATAACACCGTAGCTATATGACCTCAATATATGGCCCGGTCCTACTCTACATAGCCGTCTAAGGATATCCTGAGGCACCCAAATCTAAATGTCCCATCACCTAAACACACTGTTTACCCTCGGAATCAAACTCAAAGCTGGCAGCTCAAAATGACAGCATTTTGCTTCTGCGGATTATGTTTTTTTGTTGTTTTGTTTTTGGGGTCTTTCGTAACTACAAATTTCCACCCCACTCACTTTGCCATTGGCCCTCTTGCTGCCTGCCGACTTTCTGCAAGTGCACGGTGTGCCGCCCCAACTTCAGCTCTAAGCAAACTAAACTCTCTCCCGTCTAGAGCGTGAGGTATGAGCACCGCACTCCAGATTGAGGTGATGGCGGGCCCGGTCCCCCGCCTCTCGCACCATCTGCTCAAAAGAGCCACTTTTAGACATGCTGAACAGACAATACCTGCAAGCACCAGCGCCGCGGCATCATTGATAAAACACAGACAGGGAGGAGGGGACAGTGGGAGGCTGAGAGAGTGTAAACACCTTTGGGGAGGATCCTGCTCCTAAAACAAGCCTCTTAGTAAGACACTAACATTCACAAAAAAACAATGTAATGGGAAGTTATATGTACCCTGACGGCAGTACCCTCCCCCCTCGGGGAAAAAAAAACCAACATAAGAAAAAAACGAAAAACTGGAATCTGGAATATCACATCGAGAGCAGGACCAGAGAGAGAGAGCCAGAGCCCAGCGGTGGTGGGAGTGGGAGTAAGTGGGGTCCGGGATGGGACTTTCCGTGTCAGTGGGCTCATCTTACAGCCCCCCTGATGGAGCACACTGACGTCCCCCGGGGTCCAGATGGGACTGGATGGTCAGCTCGGTGACAGCTGCTGGAGCTGCTCTGGACTCATGCATAATGGAGGCTTCGGTCAGCGGCAGCACGGCAAGCTGACCACCGCCACGGTGTGGGAGGACTCCTTATGGGAGGAATCCTTAGCGGAACTCAGTGTTAATGCTTCCAGGCTTACTGTTAAGTAATGATGCTGCTATCAGGACCTCAACACTAATTTGCTGCCGTTGGGTTTTGGTAGGAACCATCTGGGGTAGGAGTATTCAAATTAACGGTTGGATTAACGTTAACGGTTGCCCAGTTGCCCAGTAGGAGTATTAAGATTGACGGTTGGTTTAACATTAACGGTTGCCTGGTTGCCCAGAAGGAGTATTAACAGTAACGGTGGTTGAACATCTTGTGTAGTCTGGTTGCCACTTGTTATATTTTACAGTAGTAGAAATGATAGAACAAACAGTTTCAGTTTCAATTTAGAAAGTGGAAATTTAATAGTCCGACATCTGGGCAAAATGTTTTAACGTAGATTAAAAGCAAATTAACTTAATGATGATTGGATTGTTGAACTGAAAATCTGACAAACCGTCAAAAGATAAAAGATGAAAACAAGTTAGACTTTGGTCAAAAAATGTATAAAGAATGCATTTCTGTTAATTAAAGTTTCTAAATATTAATATGAAGTTCCACGTATGGAATATTGTTTATAAATTACACATGATCAATATTACTCAAATATAAAATGTTTTAAAATGCAGCAACCATTTTTTTCCAGTCTTGGCAACCGAAAAGCTGATGCACGCTGAAAACCTGGCAACCACTTCTATGTGTTAAGTATTGGGCCCTGGGGGGGCTTTTGTGAAAAAATTGCTTAAATGCAACAACAGGATAAAATAAATAACACATTTAGACATTATATTTCTTAATTTCTGAAGGCAGCGTGACTGGTGGGTTGCCAGTTGTGTTGCGACACTGACACTGTTTTTGAATGGGTTGGTGTGATTCCGCAGTACATCACCTCCATCAGTCATCCAGGCTCCCACAGGCAGCCGTCACCCTCCCATCCCCCAATTCCCCGACGCAGGAGAGTGAGGAAGTGCTTACCTAGGAGAAAAAGACACAGGACATTAAATCAGCCGCCATAATATTTCGGCAAGCAGCGGACTCCCTTTCACAGATTAGCCAATCTCCCCCTCCGCACGGTTTCCTACCGGTGAAACGGTGAGAAGGGAGATTATCTGGCAACATGCCGCTGCTCAGCATTTTTCCTTTTCCAACGTATCAAAATAAAGATACGGAGAAAGCCAGGCACGCAATTCCAGGCAGGAACAAGAGAAGTTTATAAACAACTATGTGGAGCAACACACTGAATGTGTTTTGTTCACAATCAGTTTAGAGAGGGGCAAAGAAGATACACACATCTTTTTTTTTTTTTTTCATTTTATCCTTTTGGGAAAACAATATATTCTGTTGGACAACTTAAAGGTTTTAGAAGGGTTTTAATTAAGTATTCAGATTTTATTGACAAAGTTAAAGAGAGTCAACAGGGACTTTTATCCAGAACATAAATGCGTGAGTGCACACACACACACACACACACACACACACACACACACACACACACACACACACACACACACACACACACACACACACACACACACACACACACACACACACTTAAAACCACCACTAATAACCAGTAATATTATGTAGCTCCCCCTCGTGCCTCCAAAACAGCTGTGACCCGTGGAGGCATGGACTCCACAAGACCTCTGAAGGTGTCCTGTGGTATCTGGCACCAAGACGTGAGCAGCAGATCCTTTAAGATCTGGAAGTTGTGAGGTGGGGCCCCCATGGATCAGGCTTGTTGTTCCAGCACATCCCACAAAACGTGATTCGTCTGACCAGGTGATTCATCATGGTCCAGTTCTGATGCTCATGTGCTCATTGTCTGCGTTTTCGGCGGTGGACAGGGATCAACATGAACACTCTGACCGGCTACACAGCCCAATACTCAACGCAACCTCAGATGTATTGTATGACACCTTTCTCTTATAGCAGTATGAGCCTTTTCAGAAATTTGTGCTACAGTAGCTCTTCTGTGGGATCAGACCAGCTGGGCTAGGCTTCACTCGCACATGCATCAATGAGCCTTGGGCACTCATGACCCTGTTGCTGGTTCACCGGTTGTCCCTCCTTGGACCACTTTTGGTAGGTACTAACCACTGCATACCGGGAACACCCCTCAAGATCTGCTGTTTTGGAGATGCTCTGACCGTGTCGTCTAGCCATCACAATATTTGGCCCTTGTCAAAGTCACTCAGATCCTGCAGATCCTACACTTGCCCATTTTTCCAGCTTCCAACACATCAACTTCAAGAACTGACTGTTCACTTGCTGCCTAATATACCCCACCCCTTGACAGGTGCCACTGGAACGAGATGAGCAATGTTGTTCACTTCAGCTGTCAGTGGTTTTAATGTTGCGGCTGACCGTGTTTTTTGAGAAACATGACCAACATTTCAAGGTGTTGACTTGGCCTCAAAATTCCCCAGATATCAATCCGATGGAGCATCTCTGGGATGTGCTGGAACAAGAGGCGGGGGGGAGCTACACTATATTAGGCAGGTGGTTTTAATGTTGTGGCTGATTGGTCTAGGTTTCCCTTTCCAATAAAAGCTATTTAAATAGAAAGACAGAGAGATGGCCTCTCCCAGGTCCTCTGCACAAGGAAGATGAAAAGAAAAAAATGGTTGAGGGGGAGAGAGAGAGAGAGAGAGAGAGAGAGAGAGAGAGAGAGAGAGCGAGCGAGCTTGACTCCTCTCTCTCTCAGACATTTTTATCTTTTTATCTTTGCTCCTTTTCGGGTCCAAGCTCAAAACCCTTGCCCCCATCCTCACCCTCTGCCGGGGAACAGCGTGACATAAACACTTCAACAACAAACAAGGAGGAAGAACGATGCCGGACGGATGACGCATTGTGCAGAGGACCTGAGAGAGGCCAGACACCAAATGATGCTTCCATGTAACTACAGCACTTGGTGGATGAAGTGGTCCCACTCCAAACTTACGTAAAAGTAAAAATGTACCCTGAGGAAATAGCACTCTGGCACACTTTTGTCTCGAGTCATCCCAGTATTAAATAACCTGATAGAGAATTTGATCAGCTTTGAAAATAAAAAGTTAATAGATTAACTTCCATCCTTTCGGTAAAAGATTGCAGTGTTTCCGCCTCCGGTGCGCTGTAGAAAGGTTGCACTGACAATGGCTCTGCGCACAACTCGTAGTTTTTTGTTAATTATTGTTTTTTATTGTTTGTATTTTGGTACATGCTGCACCGTCACTCATTCAGTATGATCGACAAGCACTTTTGGATATTCGCTCGCCACTGAACACAGACTTTTTCCCCCAGTGGCGATAGTGGCGCCGCCCCTAGCGGTCGCCTGCGCCGGCGCTCCGGTTTCTTTCTTACTCTTTAGTATTTTTTTCCTTTTTTTATCACAATGTTCGCCAGAAAAACATCAACAATTAACTCATACGGCCGCGATGCACTCATGGATATAAAAATTTCCCTAAACGAACAACTTTGGGACTTTTTATCCGTGGGAGCAGAGTGGCCGGCGGAAATCCTACGCGGGAACACTCGCAACAACAACTACAACAACAAAAATGGAGTCGCTGTTCCACGAGCCGGCCCACGGAGGAAGCACCGAGGTAAACGAGGCGGCATTCGGGTCAGAATGAGGACGCAACCTTACCGTCCACCTCTGCCAAGCATCCTTCTTGCGAACGTCCAGTCCCTGGAGAACAAGATGGATGAACTTCGAGCGAGGATTCAATTCCAGCGTGACACGAGGAACTGTTGCGTCCTCTGCCTGACGGAAACATGGCTGAACCCACTGGTGCCGGATGAAGCCATACGTCCAGCCGAGGCCTTCTCCGTGTTCCGCGGCGACAGAACGGCAGAGTCGGGGAAATCCAAAGGTGGAGGCGTCTGCCTAATGGTAAACAACCGCTGGTGTAACGCCAACAACACCAAATTCCTCTCCCACTCCTGCTCGCCGAACCTGGAACAGCTGACCATACTATGCCGTCCATTTTATCTCCCCCGGGAATTCAGCACGGTCATCATTACAGCCGTTTATATCCCACCGCAAGCGGACACCGACGCAGCTCTGTCGGTTCTGTACGATGTGTTGTGCGGATTTCAGAACAGACATCCCGACGCGGCTGTGGTGGTGACTGGGGACTTTAACAGGGCCAACCTGAAAAAAGTTCTGCCGAATTTCCACCAACACATCACGTGTGCCACCAGGGGAGACAGAACTCTGGACCATTGTTACACTCCTTACAAGAACGGATACAAGCCTTCTCGCTTCCTGCTTTCGGGAAATCAGATCACGCCGCGATCTCGCTGCTTCCTGTTTACAGGCCTCTGATCGCGCGGGATCTGGTGATGACGAGGGAAGTGAAGCGGTGGACGGACCAATCAGAGGCTGCGCTTCAGGACGCTCTGACTGACGTAGACTGGGACATGTTCCGAGCGAGTTCAAGTGACGTCAGCGAGTTTACGGAGGTTGTAGTGAGTTTTGTGGCTACGCTCGCGGATGAAATCGTTCCTACGGTGAAAGTTCGGATATTTCCAAACCAGAAACCATGGGTTGATAAATCCATCCGCTGCGCTCTGAATGCTCGCACGGCCGCTTACAACAACGGACTTGTATCTGGCAACATGGACAATTACAAAGCGGCGTCGTACAATCTGCGGAGGGCGGTGAGGGACGCTAAACGGACGTACAGAGACACCGTGGAGCTGCAGATGGAGCGGGGGGACACAAGACGCTTGTGGGAGGGGCTGCGAACAATAACTAACTACAAGAGCAGCTCCTCCCCAGCCACGAGTGCGGACGCCTCCCTGGCCAACCAACTGAACTCCTTTTATGCGCGGTTCGAGTCTGGCAGCAGCACCGCTGGCTCGCCGGCTAATTGGAGCTACACCGCTGGGGACGAGCGCGCACTCTCAGTGTCCGTGCACGAGGTCAGGAGGGCTTTGATGCGGGTGAACACCAGGAAAGCTGCGGGTCCAGACGGCATATCTGGACGAGTACTGAAGACCTGTGCTAACCAGCTAGCTCCGGTGTTCACCACAATATTCAACATCTCCCTGGCTGAATCAGTGGTCCCATCCTGCTTCAAGAGGTCCACCGTCGTTCCTGTCCCGAAGATCGCCTCTCCAACCTGCCTGAATGACTACCGTCCGGTGGCCCTCACCTCGGTGGTCATGAAGTGTTTCGAGAGGCTGATTAAGGATTACATCTGCGCCTCCCTCCCCCGCACTTTGGACCCGTTGCAGTTCGCGTACCGGCAGAACAGATCCACGGATGACGCGGTCTCTCAGGTACTGCACACCACGCTCACGCACCTGGATGGCCAGAAGGGGGCCTATGTGAGAATGCTGTTCATTGATTATAGTTCAGCTTTCAACACCATAGTCCCCACCAGACTGGCTGTCAAGTTGTTGGAGCTAGGATTGAATGCTCCGCTGTGCACCTGGATCCTGGACTTCCTCACAGGCCGCCCCCAGGTGGTCAAGGTGGGGAAGTACATGTCAAGCTCCCTCACCCTGAATACAGGATCCCCCCAGGGCTGCGTCCTCAGCCCCCTACTGTACTCCCTGTACACACATGACTGTATGGCCAGGTCCAGCTCCAACACCATCATCAAGTTTGCTGACGACACCGTGGTCGTGGGCCTGATCACCGACTGCGATGAGAAGGCCTACCGCAGGGAGGTGGCTGACCTGTCACTCTGGTGCCAGGACAACAGCCTCCACCTGAACGTCAGCAAAACCAAGGAGCTGATTGTGGACTTTAGGCGTGGATCACAATCGAGGACGCACGCGCCGTTGTGGATTAATGGGACTTCTGTCGATAGGGTGAGCAGCTTCAGATATCTGGGAGTCCACATCACAGAGGACTTAACATGGCCTGTTCATACAGACACTCTGGTGAGAAAGGCGAGGCAGCGTCTCTACCACCTCAGGCAGCTGAGGAAATTCCGGGTCTCGGTGAGGATCCTCAAGTCCTTCTACTCTGGAGCAGTGGAGAGCATCCTGACAGGCAACATCACTGCCTGGTTTGGGAACTGTACTGCCCAGGACAGGCGGGCCCTGCAGAGGGTGTTGCGTTCAGCTGAACGTACCACTGGAACTACCCTCCCCCCCTTGCAGGAGTTATACACCAGGAGGTGTAGTAGCAGAGCCCGTAGGATCATGAAGGATCCTCATCACCCCAACAACGGACTGTTTCAGCTGCTGCGGTCAGGCAAGCGCCTCCGCAGTCACACAGCAAGAACAGAGAGACTGAGACGGAGTTTCTTCCCTCAAGCCATCAGAACTGTCAATGCTGACCTCACCAGGGGTCCTAACTGAGCCATGCACTAGGCTCCACTACCTACTGTACTGTATGTAGCATACTGTACCGCATACTGTATCACTGTTCAGGGTTGTTCGTGATGCCGTATTGCTGCGCCGTACTGTTGTATACTGTGCTGTATTATCCCAAACACTACCTCACACTATTCACATTCACATGCCACTTTAATTCACATGCCACTTTTAATGCACATATCTGTATATACATAGCCATATTCCTTCAACCTATTCCATTTTATTTCAATTTATTTTTTATTGTATTTTATTCTATATATTTTTTATCTTATTCTATAAGTATTCCACTTACTGTATTACGTTTTAGGAGTCAGTTAGTCGGTCTATTAGAAAGTAATTTTCTACTTTTTATTTTATTTTATTTTAGTACTTTTTCCTAGGACTTCTTGTGTGCTATCACCGGGTGCGTTGCATTACATTTCACTGCATATATGTATGGAAGTATGTATATGTATGTGACAAATAAAAATCTTGAATCTTGAATCTTGAATCTTGAATCACTTACCGGAGTACATGCTGCGATTCCTTTGTCCTGCCGCCACTGTTTACTAACTCGCCGACAGAGGAGAAAGAAAAAAGAGAAACGTGCCGATATACTAGGACAATAATGGACGAGATACTACAATCCACCGAGCATTTTACAGGCAATTGTTCAATCCCTGTACAACAAAATGGACGAACTACACGCACGGATTATGTTCCAGCGGGGCATTTCAAACTGCTGCGTGCTGGTGTTTACGGAGACCCGGCTGGATCCTACGGTGCCTGACTCAACTGTTACCCCAGCTGGATTTTCCATCTTCAGGCAGGATAGAACCACAGAATCGGGGAAACCGAGAGGTGGAGGGGTTCTGCGTTATGGTTAAGTTTGCGGGGGTTCGGCTGTAGCGGTACTTACAACACACTGCTCACCAGACCTGGAGCTATTAGCTGTAAAAGTCTGTCCCTTCTACCTCCCCCGGGAACTCGGCTTCGCTATAATCACAGCGGTCTACATACCCCCGCAGGCGGATAAAACATGCGCGTTGGAGGACCTATACAGAGTAATTAATGGACGAGAGAACGATCACCCTGAGGCAGCTTCTATTGTTGTTGGTGACTTCAATAGGGCTATGAGGAAAGTTTTGCCTAAATATCACCAACATTAACTTTCCTACCCATGGTGATCAGACTGTTGACGATTGTTATTCTCAATAATGGGACAGCTACAAAACCCCTGCCCCGCCCTGCCTTTGGCTAGCCAGATCACACTCTCATTCTCCCCCATACCTACAGATAACGCCTAAAACTGGACAAAATAGTTCTTCAGGCAGTTCAACGCTGGAGCGAGGAAGCCATTGCCACTCTCCAAGACTGTTTTGAAACCACAGACTGGCAGATGTTCTGTCTTTCAGCTGATGGGGACAGACTGTTTCGGCCCACATCTCCAAGTGTATCGATGATGTCGTCCCGAAAGTCAGTGTTAGGAGCTTTTAAAAGAGTAAACCCCCGGAAGTCACCAGCGCCAGATGGCATTCCGGGCCATGTCCTCATAGCCTGCGCTGACCGGCTAGCGGAGGTATTCACTTCTATATTCTACCTCTCCCTGAACCAGTCTGCAGTCCCACCTGTTTCAAACAGACCACCATTGTCCCCGTACCAAAGAAACCTTCCATCGCCTGCCTCAATGACTACCGCCTTGTAGCACCGAACTCCGTCATTATGACGTGCTTCGAGTGGCTAGTCAGAATCCACCCGCACGCCCCAGCAGATCTTTGGACGACGCCACCCCCCTGACAGTGCACCCCGCCCTCTTCTACCAGGATAATGAAAACTCATACGTAAGGATGCTGTTTATAGACTATAGCTCAGCATTTAACACGATTGTGCCCGCTAAGCTCGTTCCAAAGCTGAGGATCCTGGGTCTTAACACCTCACTCTGCAACTGGATCCTGGACTTCCTGACGGGCAGACCCCAGGTGGTGAGAATAGGTAACCTCGCCATCTCCCCTCCGTGCAAGGCATCTAACACACAAGATGCCTAAGGAAAGCACAGAAAATCATTAAAAACTACAGCCACCCAGGCGATGGACCTTTCGCCACGGAGCATTCGGGCGCAGACTATAAGACTCACAAACAGGTTTTACCCCCAGGCCATCAGGCTTCTCAACCAACAACAATATCAGTTATCACATTGATTACATGATTACCCGTACATATGCTCTGGCCACTTCCTGCGTACGCTCAATGTACATCACCATAAGTTAATGTACATATTCATTGGCACTCTGAAACTTTGTATTTACAACATTATAATACTCTAGCCTATTGTCCATATTACCATCCTTTACAGTCTCTGAAACTGCTGCTAGTGTTGTACCGTTATGTATATTTTCTCATTTGTGACTCTTAATAACTCTATACTTTTGTTTTTTATTTTTATTCTATAGCCTACATTAGCTTGCCATGTCTCATGAATTTCAATTCAGAATGACCCTTGTTTACTGTGCATTTGAAAAATAAAACACTTTGACTTTGATTTTAGTTCGCCTAACTATGTTGTTATGCATAATTAATGTTAGGCACAAATGTAAAAATTACAGATTTTTTAAATAAAATATTTCAATTGCTTTCATGAAAATTATTATTTTTTGTTTATTTTAAATCGATTCAAACTCTTAAAATTAATTATTTTATATAAATAAGTAGTAATGGCACATATTACAGATACATGTAATAAAATCAAAAGGTATTTGCTTTGAAATATAGTTGAGTTAAATGATTAAGTCTCCTAAAGATGGACGCCAATGATGTACAAAGAGCTGCAAACTGTACTTTAGTGAAAAGTTCCTTTTAACTGGCAAACTGAAAACAAGGATAATGTGATCAAATAAAATAACAATTGATCATGGGTCCAAAATGAGCCTTTTCAGGAAGCAGCTATACAGAGATGGTGAAGAGCTGTGGACGCGGGAGGAGTCACATTTAAATTTGCCTTTGAGGTATGACTTGAAGACGTACATTTAGAACAAATTTAGACCAAAAATGTGGTGTGGAGATGGGGTGTTTTGAGCAGCCACACCTGACTTGGATCTAGGTGATTGGGTCAGGGTGGCTGCATACCTGTTGCTCATCGGTTGGGCTAACTGCTGCTGGCTAATTCCACCTAGCCTCCTCACTACAATAAACTGATGTCTACAACCCATCGTCGTCTGTGTCTCCGTGGCAGAGGGCCCTGAAAACGCAATTCGGGTGGCATGTGGTAGGAGGAACTACCACAAAATATTAATAAGATATTTGGACAAAAAAAAAAGTATCAAGTCCCCTTAAATAGAATAAGTATAGTGAATAAAAAATGTTAAAAATGAAATGCCACACGCTATGACGCTATACACAAAGCATTAACTACTTGATTAAAAGTTACTTTGCAGTGCTGCTCAAACAAAAACGGAAATATGAGAGATGTTTAATAATCTGATGCAATAAGATATTAAAGCTACTGATACTGGCTAATTCAGTATAGGCTTTATTGGCCAAGGATGCTTAAACATACAAAGACTGATTCAAGTGTTCAGTGACTGAATACGGAGAGAACGAGCAGTAAAAGTGTACAAAATAAGTAAAAAAATAAAATTGAAGAGAAATATTTCCACGAACTGAATAAACCGCCATGAACAGTATTTACACGTGTGCAATGGGAAAGCAGCATATGCAAGGAGGCATAAGTATTAAAAAAGCTAAAAAGGGGGCTGTAGAGATGTGGGCAGGATCGAGGAGATTTTCTGGAGGATGGATCTTGAGAAACAAATGGGTGAAGAGCGCTGTGAGGCAGCGCCCTGAGTGACAGTGGGGTCCAGTGAGTCTCCCAGTCGACTCATCCGAGTTCATCATTAAAAGCCCTCCGCCCTCCCTTTCATTAGAATGGAGAGCGAGCTGAAGCTCCAGGGTGTTTTTCTAATGAGCTCGGATGTGACAGCCATGCAAGCAGGACGGGGCCTGGACCAGAGGCCGTTCCGGCTCCATGCGAGGCCGGGAGAAGGCAAAGTTCCAACCACACCGTGTCTCGACCAGTGTTTACCAACCTGTTTCCCGCCGCTACACCACTTCCCTGTTAACCACTAAAAATGTCAGAAACGTGTAGAGCGGTGCTGATTATCATGGCCTCCTAATAGTGAGAGATGCACGATTTGCAGACGATTTGTTCATGGCGAAACAAATCTTAATTTGGTTCAGTCTGAGGTCACTTCGGCAAAATAGTGAATCTTCAACTCACATTGAAAATAAATGACTGAGGATTAAATAAAAGTTAAAGGCAAAAAAGGCCAAGGTGTTTGGCACAATTCGCGTAGAATGTGACTGATTTAACATTCTCCATTCGACCAAAATAATTCGTTTTGACAGAATAAAATGCCAAATCTCGAATCAAAGACTTAGACCTTTCATTCAACTGCGAATGGTCGGCACTCCCAAAGAGAAACATGTTCTGATGAACACAGAGCTGCTACTTTGGCTCGAACCGATGAAATTCGATGAATTAGTGAAGCCTTGCAATTTTGACCTTGCAACACCGGGGCTACTTTCCATTATTTATGTATTCTAAGTGCAATCCGAAACAAGTTCACGGCACATCTGGCGAGCTCTCGTGGCGCACTAGTGGTAGGAAAAAGACTAGACCACGACGGATAATGAAAGTCCAAACGCATCGGTGGTCAATGGTTGGAAGCGGCAGGTTAGAAGCTGGCCAGGTTGGCCAACTTGAGCAGCTCTCCCTGCAAGAGCTGGCAACGGACGATTCAATGAATACAATTTGCATTTTACATTCTGGGAGAGCTGGGGAGAGAGAGAGAGAGAGAGAGAGCGAGCGAGCGAGAGAGAGAGAGAAAAAGAGAGACAATATTTCAGCTTGGAAAGTGCCAATAAATTTCCCCCATCTTTGCCATTTTAATTTTCTCTTAGATCAAATTGCGGCAAGAGAGCAATATGTAAAATAATGAATTCACTGGGAGTTCATTCTAACGCCGCTCCGTTCTCACTTGAGGAATGGCTGGATTGGAAGTTAATAGCTTTCCAGCGTACTTTTTAAAGTTGTCAACAGCGCTCGCACCGCGTCCTGTCAGCGAGTGGCTGTTCTCGATGGAACCAAAGGAAACGAAACAGACTCTCATTTCGAAACTTTGATTTCTTAAGCAGAGCGCGAGGTACGGTTTCAGCTTTAAGAGAGCGAGAGAGAGAGAGAGAGTGAGAGAGAAAGAGCGAGCGAGAGAGAGAGAGAAAAAGCGAGAGAGAGAGAGAGAGCGCGCCTGGGAATGAGTCCACTGCGATCAGAGCTTTTATTCAGCTCCGCATGAAGGATATGAAATATAAAAACAAGAAGTGCTCACTGCTGCCAGCGTGGAAATGAAGCAATAAAGGAAGGCATTTAAGAGCATCGCACTTTAAAATATAGCAGAAGTGTAATTATACCGGCGATACTTTTGTCTGGCTGTTGGAGTAGAACTGTGATCCGTCGTATTCACCCCTCACGGGAAACATTTATTATAAATTATAAATGCTCTGTGTCCTCACCTTTACCTTCTGCAATTCCCCCATGTGTATTGAGTTTTAAGACCTGGTATCTAAAGGCTTAGTTCTTGAAATGGCGATAATACTGTATATATTGTGAATAATGTATGCTATAGATCTCACAAAGTGTTTTTTCTTTCTTAAACCTTTTCTTAATTATTTTACCTTTCGCCATACGCTCTCTATGGAAAGTGAGTCTAATTGGGTCATATTCCTTGTATGTACAGTAGAAGCATATTTGGCCAGTAAAGCCTAATCCTGAAAAGCGTTCAGTACAGTCGTTGGTTTGATGAAGAATACAGCTAAATCGTTTTCACATTATCACAACAAAGGCGCTTCCCTCATATTTACTCTAATTCTGAGGTTCTGTCGCATGTTTTCCCAAACCATAGTGATTCTTCCGTTGAATGCAAAGCCAACATGTTTGTGAAACAACGCGATAACATTGGATAAACAGCCGGTATAATACCACGACAGGCACTGCCTTCCCAAAAGTACAAATCGAAGGGGTTCTACAATCATGCGTGTATCTGCTTTAAGGACAGAATCCTCAGACAACCCAGTGTAAAGTCACTGTAAAGACGTGTAAGACCAACAACGAGGAGCCCTTCACCACACTAATCCTTAAGCTTTCCGACCTTTCGCACTCGAGATTGTGAGTTATGTGTCGGATCAGGTCATGATTCTGAACTGGAAGGAATCTACACGCTTTCGCGAAATGTCTTTTCGATCTCAATAACTCGATCTATTCGACAAGTTCAACGATGGTGCAGGACTTTTTTTTTCATTATTATTATTATTATTATTTTAACCCAGCGCTGAACTGGGGGACGGCTTGTTTTTTGGGGGTTTTTTTCTCAGCGCTTTAATATCTGATTCAACTCCGATGGGTCTCCTCGTTCCCCTAAATTGCCGATGTCGATATCTCCAACACACCTTGTGGCTTTGTCTGCGCCATGTGAAAGTGGGACTCTGTAACCTGCGACTTGTGAAACGTATCGTTTTGGTGTTTTTAACGCATTGTGTTCTCGGGTCTTCTCTAACTAACTCACCGAATCCATTTATTCTCAGCGTGTTATTGTTGCGTGGGAGTATCTGGTGACAGAGCAGACCCGGGAGAATGGAGGACCTGTTCAGATTTTTCCTCGGGCGACGTTATGCAAAGCACGCCTGTGAACCCTATCACAACTGTCCTGTTTGGAACAAAGGGCTTTATTCTTGCCCACGGTTGTCAATCTACAGCGACGAGGAAAGGAGAAAAAAAAAAAAAAAAAAAAGCGTACAACTGCACCTGTGTCCAAAAAAGCGCAGAGAAAGTAACAGAGGGAAGACAAAAATAAACCCTGAATAATTTCACCAAGACAAAGGGGCGAGGAGCTGAACCAAGGCAGACGGCAATATGAAATTATATTTGGCCATCTCTTGGCGCTGAGCGTTTTAAAGGGTTTGTTTTCCAAAGGGCGACAGACTCCTGACAGAAACATTCATGTCAAGTTATAATAAGTGCCCGGTCGCCAAGACCACCAAGCAGCGAAGTCAGCAAAAACTAAACACACTCAGTAAACACACAGGCATGACAGAGTGAATGTAGATATTACTGATACTGCTCCTCCGCCCTCAAAATACTGTTTTTCTGTTGTTGTTGGGTTTTTTTTACGATGAAAACCACATCCATTGTCAATTACACTTAATTGGGGAACCTAAATTGAATTAAAACAAGAGTCATGGCTGCCTATAGGGAAATAAAGAGATATTGTGCTTGGCAGCGGCGTTCCGTCCATTCATCATTGACGTAAAAGGTAATAGGACTTCAGAGCCGTGCTAATGACCAACGACAGCCTTTCTGTAAAATAGATGAAAGGTGTGCCATTATGGGGTGGACTCATGAGAGGAGAGGCCATGCGGCTAATGACTCATTAGAAACATCTATAGCCAGACAGGCTGGGAGCCAAAAGGCCAGGAGTCCTCTTTAAAGACTCAATACCCCGGCTGACACTAATTGTAGTCGTCAGGATAGCATGGATTTTCATCGCAGATAATAACAGTCTGCTCCCCTGACACATTTTGGCCTGTTACCCCTGAACTGGCACCGCACAAGTCAACTGGCACGGCTTAAACCGGATCAGGATTACCGGTGGCCAGATGGACTGTATTTGCTGCTCACACCGCCATATAGACCTGCACAAGCTCAATGCCATAATCAAAGAGGAAAATGGAGGCCATTTATACAGCGCTTTTCTAGCTTCACCTGTTTGACTCCCGTTCACCCATTCACACATCTAGGGCACTGTCAGCCATGCGAGGAGCCAGCCAGCTCATCCGGAGACCTTTAGGTGTCTTGCTCATGGAGGCCCTGACAATTAGCCGAGGACCGCCGACAACCGCTCCACCTCTGAAGCTACCCGCTAATTCAAAGAGCTTTGAAATGTGATGATATTCCTCGATATTCCCAGTCGAATTTGGATGCTTTATAATTTTTAATATCCAAATATATTCAAATTTTAAATGCTCAAATGTAGTACTATTTATAAAAAAAATAAAATAAAAACACATGGTAAAACGTCGTTGTGACCCGGTGCAGCACGGGAAGGCGCTTGTCGGGGCTCTCAAACTCACAGGAGAGGCAAAACAAGGACATATATGCCAAAATTGAAGATGTAAACTCCAATCCACTGAAACCTTGAACTCGAACGCGATCGGCAAACAAAAAGCTGCTTGGTTTCTGCTCAGTCGTCACCCTCACCTTATGCTGTCGCGGCGCGGTAGCAGACGGGCATTTGTTGTAATAATCCATTCAATGAGTAATGTCCCGAAGCGCCACGTCCCTCCATGTTTGTTTCACTCGCTCCGACGTGCAGGTAACTAAAAGCACTGTGCCAAAAATATTGTCATAAAGCAGTTCTGCCACTGATTTGCAAAATACCGATCATATATATATATATATATAAATAAAACAATATATAGATATATATCACAATATATATCATTATATCGCAGAGCAGTAACTTTAGCCAAAACTTTAAACTATTTTTTTATTTAAAAAATAATAACAATAATAATACACAATCGAATAGCAATTTCAGCATTGGAATAGTGGTATTTTTTTAAATATTCAAATTCAATCGAATCAATCAGCTTTCATTCCTGCAGCACTAATGTGATGGGATGGTGAATATGAAGCATCCAAACAGTGCCATCCGGCATCATAGAGAGAGAGAGAGCGAGAGAGAGAGAGAGAGAGAGAAAGAGGGGAAGAAACCCTGAGAGAATCATTTTCAATATTCGCGTTGTATCTCGCACCTGCAGTGTTGAGCAGACACATCTCTCATTTGGACGGAGGAAAAGCGCAGTGCTTTATGGGCGAGTCATACTCCCCGTCAGTGCGCTAATGTACTTCTGTTCCAAAACAGTCAGAGAAAATGAGAAAAGCTACTCTTCCTCCTCCCTTGCAGCACTCAGCCATGATACACGTGGGGTTTTAGAACAGATAGATAGATAGATATATATATATATATATATATATATATATATATTTTTTTTCTTTAAACATGATACACTGACACAGGAGGGAACGCATCAGCTTGAGCTTCTGCCGCTGCTGTAGATGTGAACGCCGCATTAGAAGATGTGCGGCACTTCAGCGCTCTTCAGACGCCAAGCCGCAAATGAGTGACAGCGTCGCTTCCCTAGGGCCCGGTCCCAAACACAAGAACCAAGAACGGGATGACTCGCAACAGTGGAAGCAAAATGCCTCTTTGAACCGTAAATAAAATGGTTTTCTGTCAAGGGGAAGAATCCAGCTGTGAAACATTATTATTATTATTATTAGTGGTAGTAGTAGTATCCCTATTAGTAGTAATAGTAATAATAATAATAATAATAATAATAAATATATCTGCTAGCAGCAAAGAGTGGATGTCAAGCGCCATCACTGAAGAGGTCGGACTAGAGAGCAAAACGTGCAAATGATGCTCGTGTTTGAGAATGCGAATGCGAATGCATTAGTCTGTGAGAAAGCTATTGATGCATCAGTTTATGCGTGCTGTGTGACCTCTGACCTATGACTTGACCCCCGTGACCCAAACGTAATGTTTCCCATGTAAAATAGTGCGCAGAGTCTAGAGCAACAGTAGGAGGCCATGAGGAGCTGGATTAACTGACACTAAATACGTGAACGCAGCACAAACAGGATGTCAGATATGAATCTTATGTAAAATAGCGTGCTATCAAAGCAAGTTTGGTTCACATCGGACCTAGCGTTTACAAGCGACGCCCACCTCCTGACCATGCAGCGTTTTTTCGCCAAAATATTTCTGTCTGTGGTGGCCATTTTGTTTGGACCTTCGGAACTCCGTCGGCGACTTCGAGCAATAAACGTCCAAAGGATCCAATAAACCCGGTTCGGTTGAAATTGGACGGATGGCCTGGGAGGAGAGTGTCAAAAGTTGTTTTTTGAGGCAATTCAAAAATGGCGGAAATGGTGACGGTGGAAGTTCATAATTTCTCTAGCAAAATCTATTTGCCATCATGTGACACCGCGCACATGACTGCAGATCACGGCACATGGGAGGTTTGGCCAATTCAATCTAGCGTCGTTCAAATAATGACCGCAGCGCCCCCCCTGCTGGCGCAAATGTACAGTTCTTTTCTGGTCCATCTTGACCTCCTGGACTTTCCATCCACCGAATTCCACGAAGATTGGACAATTTTAACCCCGCCTGTCGGCTTCCTGAAGGCTCTTCAGGAGTAGTGACCATTTTCATGAATTTCCTGGTATAGCGCCCCCTTTTGGCCAACCGGATGCCACCAGTGGCAGGCGATTCAGTGGAGAAAACTTGACTCGGGACAAGATGTTTGCGCCCGCGGCGATATTGAGAGCACTTTCCAAACCTTTCCAAACTTAGGTTATTTTTTTTTCCAGAAAATAAAAAAGCCACAAAGCTGCAGATCGTGAGGAGACGCATCATATGACGCCAAGTTTGTGACAGCGGGATGAAGAGGATGAGATATGTAGACATGTGAAGGGTGCAACTCTGACCCAACGGTGGCGCTAGACGCACGGTCCGATTGCTCCGCCAGTTTCCATTTTGACGATTGAGACCAATGTCTATGAATGTGCAACGAACTGCAGCAATACATGGTGTCCGGTTTAGTCGTGTAAGGTAGGTATTACAGTTTTCCGGGTTGCACGCGTGCACGAGTTACAATTTTCCGAGTTGACTTGAACGCAGCCCCCCCACTCGTTTCATAACCTTTTTCAAGGTTTTCTGAGATATTTTGGTCTTTTCCTTAACACCGGTGCGACTAACCTCCGAGGATGGATGTTCTGCCCACTCCTTCACTGACTGGCGATGGGACTTGGTCGGGTCGCACCGAGGAAAACCTGTCGCGATCGAGGGCCGCACAGAGTCCGCCGTGTCCACGGCGGGGTCGGGCGGAGGGACGCTGTTTTTTTGTTGTTGTTTTTTACGTGGATTTAATGTTTTGGAAATAAATTGTGTATAAAAAAAGACATGTTTTTCATGTGTTCCGCCCCCCCCCCCATTCACCGTGGACTTACGTCCGGGCCACTCACCGTGCACTTACGTCGCTCAATGTTCCAATGTCGCCGAGTTTAAATGTCCCTCAAGAATGTTGTGTTTCAACAATTGCGATCCTTCCTGGATCACGCAGCGCGGACACAAAAGAAAGAGACGGATCCTCCAAAGGTTTCTCAGGGTCTCCTGCGGTGCGAAAAACACCTTCCGGGATCGATTTTAGTTTTTCGGGGTTTTGTAACCACCCGGGGGGGGAACCCCGGCGCTCAGCGCGCGCTGTTGGCAAATGCAGTTAAAATTGCCGGGCGTGTGGGTGCGAGTCCACCAAGCATGTCGAAGCCGAATCACGCGCTCCCCTCCTGCCCCCGCGGACCCTGCTCTAGTGGAGTGTTGCTTGGGGTAGGATTTGTGTGGGAGTGCATGCGTTCTAAGCCAATATGAGCGCTATTAAAATCGCAGGACGGACGTGCGGCACGAGCGTGACAGGCAGGATCGCAGCCGCCCGCCACATCCCTACCCACAGAGCGCGCACCCCACCCGTCCCGCAAACCCGAGGCCTATTGTGGGCTGTATGCGCTGACTTTGAGTTCTGGCACTGGTAGAGATGGGCGACGCACAACCAGATCAACGGGGGGACGCGACCGTGGCCCCCCCCCCCATAATAATTTATTTGTTATTGTCATTATTATTGCATTTTTTTAATTACTACTACTACCCACAATAATAATAATAATACTTTACATGATAGTTTACAATGTATGATGAGCTTCAGTTCGTTTAAAGAAAGCCTTTTCTTTTTCACCAGATTAAAAAAAAATTAAAAATACGACTGAATATAAGGTACCGACCGAGAACACCAAAAATACACTGTTACAACAATGACGTTGGCAGCAGTCCAAAATAATACCGGGAACGACAACAATAATATTTTAACGACCGCAGACAATCGATGACTCCTCCAAAGGAGACTTACTAAAAGTGAATGCAACATGTCCAGAGAGCTTTTATTTGCTCTTATTCACTGAAGTACTCCGCAGCCTCTGGAACAGAGTGAATAGCGCTGCGTAATATCGGCTTCCTATTTTTTGGGGTTATTTTCGTTTCTATGTATTTTTTATGGTTTCTAACACGGGGTGAAAACCGTCCACCTCAGCCGGCCTCAAACCCACAATTTCAATAAGGAGAAACAAATCCATAACCACTGGCTTTAAAAGGCCACACGAGCAACAAACCTTTTAAAAGACCAAAAGAGGTGTAAGCTGAGACACAAAGGTCAATCAAATATGGACTTCTTTAACGATCGCCGCGCTCTTTCACCAATTCCCAGAGGCGGCGAGGAGCGAGGGGTCGCCAGGGAAAAGCCAGTCGGCTCCGCCCGCCCTCCGCTGCTTCTCTCTTGAGCTGAACCCAGGTGAGAATCCCGCCCGGCCCCGCGCTCACCCTTTTTTGGCTTCCAAACCTCGCAAAGTGGCTCCTAAAGATTATTTCCCGCATATGTTTCAGCGGAACGCCACGGCGGGGACGGCGACGCCAAGGGGGGGGGGTGCGGCCCCGGGTGGCGTCCACTATTAGCGGGTTAATTTCAGTTCCCCATGAGAATTCCAAGATTTAATTTAGGCATTTGGCGATGACGCTCGGCGGTGACAAGGACTATCCATCTTGTGTTAACAGTCCTAATCTTTCCGGGGGCTCCGGACTTCAGGTAGTGCATGTGATGGATAGCACCCCCGGCTGAGGACAGTCCATTAGCGGAAAGAGAAAGCCACAAAGCCGGAGCCCCACTTTCTAAAGTGCAATTCGGGGGCGCTGGCAGCCCTGTACAGCCCGACTACAATAGCAGAGAAAAGGACAATGTTTTGGAGCGAACGTCCACACCAGTTAGACAAGCCGGTAGCTGGCGGCGCTTCGGATAAGTGAACTTCAGACTTGGTACAACAACCACCACTTTAACCGTCTCTAAAACAAAACAATTCCCTCGCTTTTCAGCAGCTTAAAGTAGCCCCCCCCACCCCCACCCCCCGAGGTCAGCATCCAGTGCATGGGGGAGTTGTGGAGTGCAACCCCCCCAATCACGGACACTTTGAACGTGATCAATTTTCAGGAACTAAAATGGCTGCGCCGCTGAAAATAAACCTTGAGCCTCGGTTCACACTCACAGAGCTCTTTGGACCAACAATGAGAAATAACACATAGAAGCACCCCGTGAGAGAACGCTTTATTAATCCTCGGAGGGAAATTCAACCATGCAAATATTGGGCTAAAATAAAGAGACAGAAAATGTTCTAGATCTGTATTATAGGTTAAAACTTAATTTTCTTTTCCAAATTTCAAATTCAATTTCTGAATAGATGTGAAAATTGCAAAATCAATACTTCGTTGGGAGGTCACGCATCCGTTTTCATAGTCACAAATTAATTACATTCTACATTAGTTTTGAATTTGTTCCCGAAAATATTTTTGTCATTAACCGGTTCTGTACAATAGAAAAAAAACGGTGCTCTTGTCATCCTACAGGTCGCCCACAGGACAGAGTTATCGCAGCAGCTCTCGATGATTTAAGAATTCATATAGAGTGGCATCGCAGGCTGAGAAGATGAACTCCACTTGCAGACTAACTCTGTCCTAGATGCAACAGCACAAATGTTGTATGCCCAGCATGCTGACAGCAACGGTTAAAAAAAGAACACACACACACACACGCACACGCACACACGCACACGCACACGCACACGCACACACTCAATGCAAATTTAGACAAAATGACCACCCCCTCGTACTGTATGACAGTATTGAAATTGATTAAAACACCCTGATATGAAACCAGTTTGCCAGCGTCTCAGTCCCAGTGAGGTCCATGTTTGAACTGGCACCATGACGTCCAATCAAACGCTCCGTTTCTCAGCGGTGCTTTTGCGCTGAGGCTTGAGGGGGGGGCGGGGGGGGGGGGACAAAAAGACAGCACGACACCGCTCCCAAACCAAAACAGGAACATGCGATGATTTAACAGTGACTGAAGTTGCTCGTATTTGCAAAAGGACATGTTTGTTAAAGCCTTATTGCATTGTTGATCGCAACAGAGTCAATGGAGGGAAGATGAAACGCAGTAATCCATCACGAATCATCTCAGGCTTCCTGTCATCTCACGCAGCGCGCTGGCCTGCCTCCTTGCCTCGGCTTTAATTAAGTTATTCTGGAACTGCTGACAACGAAATAAATAAAGAAATGGAGACGAGGGGGAGGGAAAAAAGAAAAAAAAAAAAACAGACGAGTGTGAAGTTTGGTGAGTTTCTATGGAGACCTGAAGCATCTGGCTTGATCCCAATAATTTGTTCTCTGCCGTCTTCATCGCTCTTCCTCTGTAACGCGCACACACACACACGCGTGCACACACACACACACACACACACACACACACACACACACACACACACACACACACACACACACACACACACGTTCAGCTCTCATTCAACTACTACCAACATCACACATCAAGCTTCACATATGAACAAAAACAAACACACAAAAAAAAAAAAAAACCCACATTGTGCTCGCCGTGAAACCCTCTATTCCGTCGGCTTTCATTTCAAATTTCAGTCGCGCAAAACAGAATCACATTCTCTGTTCAGGCTCTCAAAATGCAGGCGTTCTCACTTCCTGGTGCCAAGCCATACTCCAACGGAACAATATTCAAAAAGCTTTCCAAAATTGTTATGGGGACTTTGGTATTGAAGCAACACAGTCATTTACACTCTCTAAAGCAGCTCACAATACAATACTTTACAAACGGTAAAATATGATTCAGCAAATGGATCACTTCCATTAGAAAAGCAATTAAAGGAAATAGCAGCAGACCTAGAATCAGATCTGAAAAAAACTTTTTTTTTTTTCCCCAACTCAAACTAACCTCATTTTATTCATTTTTTAAAAGTTGTATTTATTTTTTTTCCTCATTAAAGTGGTAATCCCCAAGAACCATAAGCGCACAGTCAAAGTCAGGGATTATCATATGAGTGGGAACTCTCCCGCATCTATTGCATTAAAAATACAAATCGGTGCCTATCGTCGTAGCCTCACGAAACTTCAAAAAATAAATAGATCAATAAATAAAAATGGGCGAGCACTTTAAGAGATGAGATTTTCAAAATAAGATAAAGAAGAACGGAGAATTTCCTCGCGGGGGGGGAGACAAAAACCCTGGCGCTCCTCCTCTCCAACCTTTTTGTCCCCTTCTCCTCCTTTATTTGCCTGCACTTCAACCGTGGGATAATCTGCCTCAAATGACATCATATTGTTGATAGCGGAGAGGCTTATTGTCTCGTCCTTTCATGTCTCTGATAAAAAGATGCCCCCCCCCCCCCCCCGCAAAAAAAAAAAAAAAGGCCACTGTTCCAGCCCCCAGGACAACCGAGGAGAAGTGCCATTCCACTTCCTCTTCTCCATAATGCCTCAGTTTAGCCTCCTCCTCCTCCTCCTCCTCGCAGGCAGGAGTAGCGGAGTGCAGGGCGCCGCCCGGCTCAGCGGCGGCAGCGACAGTCGGCATCGTCCGCTTTGTTGTGCGCTTTCCCTTCGCCAACCAGGGAGGGCTTCCTGGGTGATGGAGGAAGGAGGGAGCGACGCCCATCTCTCTGCGGCGGGGATCCGGAGCGCGATGGGCGATTCATTTTTATTTTTTGTTTTTTTTCCCCCCCTCCCCGCGCAAATACGACTAACTCGTCTATTCCGGCTCGCAGGTGGGACGCCTTTCGAATCAAAACACTAATGTTACCCCGAGATCAGCCTGGACGGCGTTGGGTCTGTTATGATGGCCGCTTTGCTGAGCGTGTCACTCCCCCGCCGCCCCACCCCTCACCTAATGGGAGGAAAACCCAGAAAGACGCAAGAAAATAAAATAAATACCAAAAAAATAAATAAATAAATAAATCCCATCATTAGAAACGTCTCAACAGCTTGAGCGGATAATGCGCCCCGTTGGTGTAGATAAAATAAAGAAATAAAAAACAACTTCCTGGAAAAGTACTCTTTCATTGTGAAAATTTAATATCTTGACGCGGCGCCATATGCCTGAGCATTACTCAGGCCCAGTCCACACGCGTACGGATGTTATTGGAAACATAGTATTTTTCTCTGCGCCTCGGCCTCCCGCCCGCGCCAAAACTGTGTTTTAGGAACTGGAACACGAAGCTTTTGGAAAAGGCCCTCCAGGGTGGAGGCTTTTCAAAATGATGTTTTCCGTGAATTCAATACGGAGGAAGGAAAACAGAGCTCCTTGAAAAAAAAAAAACGCCGGCGCCGGGGACCTTGATGCGCTTCGGGAAGTACACGCCCGCTGTGTTGTTGGCCATGTCTCCATTAAAAGTTGAGGAAACGCTCCCGCACAGTGTTGTGTAGCTTATGATGAAGCACGCTCACAATGTTCTTCTGTCGCGTTTGACGTCAGGTTTTATGACGTTATCGCCCCCTACTGGCCGGCCGTGGCCTTACGTGAGGGTTTTGAATCGTGTTCGTGTTCTTGTGTGGACAGAGAGATTTTGTGAAGGGCCGCTGGCGCAAACAGGATTTTGTTTTTGTTTACTTATGGAGGACGAAAAAAAAAAAAAGTGTTTTTTTTAATATATAAAAAACATCACCCGCCCTCGTCTGGAGCCTAAACCCACGGATTGAAAAAGCAGCATATGTTTACCAAACTCAGCCCTTGAGCAACACAATGGCAGCAGAAAGCCTTTGAGAGCAGTAGACAGAGAGAGTGAGAGAAAGCGAGAGAGAGAGAGAGAGAGCGCGAGAGAGAGAGAGAGAGAGAGAGAGACAGAGAGAGAGAGAGAGCGAGAGCTGACCCACACTTGGCCACCACCATAGAGGCGGGGCGAGCGAGAAGCAATGCAGGGCCAGCGCCGAAGAGGAGGATAGCAAGACACTCCCACAATGCACTGCAACTGCACAAGCTCGAAATATAGTAAAATAAAATACATGGACCAAAAAAGACAAAATCTTCCCCTCTCTTCATGAAGGTGACTACATTTAGATAGAGCATATACACAGAGCAGAGAGAGATAGACAGATAGCGATAGAGCAGATAAAGCGGAGCGATAGAGTAGAGCGTGCGAGAGCAGATAGATCAGAGAGAGCAGATACTGTTGATCGAGTAGAGCGAGGAGGAGCAGGTAGAGCAGATAGAGATAGAGGAGATAGATAGTTCAGAGAGAGCAGATACTGTCGATCGAGTAGAGCATGGACGAGCAGATAGAGACAGAGCAGGGAGAGATAGAGCAGATAGAGCAGATAGATAGAGTAGATGGAGATAGAGCAGGTAGAGCAGGTAGAGATAGAGCAGGTAAAGCAGATAGAGATAGAGCAGATAGATAGTTCAGAGAGAGCAGATACTGTTGATCGAGTAGAGCATGGAGGAGCAGATAGAGATAGAGCAGATAGAGCAGGTAGAGCAGATAGATAGAGTAGATGGAGATAGAGCAGGTAGAGATAGAGCAGGTAAAGCAGATAGAGATAGAGCAGGTAGAGATAGAGCAGGTAGATATAGAGCAGATAGAATAGATAGAAATAGAACAGATAGAGAAGGTAGCGCAAATAGAGATAGAGCAGATAGAGATAGAGCAGGTAGAGCAAATAGAGATAGAGCAGACAGAGATAGAGATAGCGCAGACAGGTAGACTTTAGATGGAAACCTCAAAATCGTTTCCTTGGAACCTCAAATATTATTTTGAAAGTTTATTGAATGTGCAAAGGGATTGTTTTGTGTTTCAATATGGATAAAAGCATTAAAAACCAATACATGCTCATGTACATATCCTCATTCATAAGCACAACACCAGGTTTGTTGTGTCTTGAACCTCTCTCATAAAAGTGATTACATTTAATTGAAACGTCAACAATAACAGAAAGATAAAAAACAGATTTATTAAATGATTATCATGATTTGAAAACCTGTATTATGGGGAAAGGGATTATTTTGTGTTTAAATATGTATCCAAACGCAACTTAAAAACAGGAGGCGGTTTTGGGATTATGTTCATACCAATCTGATCTGCGTTCTTCTCAGTTCCACCGTCGCTTTTATGGAGGCCAAGCAAACGCAGCCGAATCCGAACAGATCAAACACCATTGTTTTCCAACCGTCACGGCACGCTAGTGTGCAGTGAGCGCTCGCCAGGTGTGCCGCAAATATTTTTCTGATTCCACTTTAAAAAAGAAATATAGAATGCGAATTAGCTCATGTGTTGCAAGATCAAAACTGCAAGGCTGCACCGAGCTCTGAGTTCGTCAGAACAAGTTTTGCTCCGAAAGTGACGACCACATTCGTGATGAGAGGTTCTTTTTTCAGACTGGTTCTTGACGAGTCGCTCAGTGAAAAGAGGCGTTTTCAGATTCTTTGTCCATTTGGTGCAGTTGGTGCAACAACGCAGTGCGGACGAGGGAGGGCTTCCCTGAAACACCAATGAGAGTCAGAAGAGTCGGCTGGCCTGTGAGAAATCTGACAAAAAAATATTAATCTGGGTGGGATTAAAAGAGCAAATCAGGCACATTCAACAATGATTGTGCCTAATTCATTGGCCGGTTTTCGTCCTCGGCAATTATTTTCAGTTTGTGATTCGAAGTTGAAATCACTCACCCACTTTTATGCCGGAGCGACTCCAGAGTCATTTAAAACATTACTTCAATCGTTTGCGAGTTTCGCATCACTAACTATCAGTGGGCGGTAATAATAAGCACAGTTCTATATGTTTGACGTTTTTAGTAGTAAACAGGATCGTGGCATCGACCCGTGGAATAATTTCAATGTAAAACGTGTGGCCGTGGCAGAAAAACGGTTGGGAAACACTGCCGTGTTTTTATTTTATTTTTTTACCAAGCATTCAGTAATGTCTGACAGCACTTCCCTCCTCTACGTGCATGCAGGCACACACACACGCGCGCACACACACACACACACACACACACAGACTTGTGTATTAGTAATGATGGAACATATGCACGCTGTCAGAGTCCATTCTCACACTATAAAGGTCACATTCACAGGTGCAGGAGTTACCTAATTGCACATTTCGTACAATCTCCAAGCTATGAATGGAAAGTGCAAAGGCATTTCAAAAGATAAAAAAAGCAATATGAGCACACAATATTATGTTTCTTCCAAACACATTTGGTGGATTCATTGCTATTCAAATTACTGAGTGTATTTTGCAGCTGATATTCTTTAAACAAGATAATCATCAGCAGAGGGAAGTGAGGTAGAAATTTCATTGAGCAAACAATGATTATTTTATTCATAATCCAAGAGAAGGCAAAGGCAGAATATCAGATGAGATGGTTTGGGCTAAACGCTGCTTTAAAGAGCTTGGAACAGTGGATAATGCACTTTTTGCGTGTTCCTTTGTTGTTGTTTTTTACAAAACAAAAACAGTGACCGAGCTCGATTGACAACAATCTGGATGAAGTTAAAACGTGAATATTAAGTATGGAGCTAAATTGAAGGGATACTGTCAGATAATGACCAACTCCAAGGATGCATAGGGTGTGTGAAAGTTATTATTATTAATAAGCAATGATACTAATAATTAAAAAAAAGAAATTATAATAATAATTAAGTTATATAATCTATGTGACACAGTTCTCAGTATTATATTCCATAACCACATATGATCATAATATATGAATGTGGCTAATTATTAAAACATTAAAGGTGCAGTGTGTAGAATTAAGTGGCGTCTAGCGGTGAAGTACCAGATTGCAACCAACGGAACACCCCTCCCCATGGTGGGGCAACATGGCGCCCTCCGTGGTGGCCGCGAAACTCATGGAAAACGCGAAAGGCCCTCTCTGGAGCCAGTGTTTAGACCGTTCTGGGCTACTGTAGAAGAAACGTGGCGGTGCAACATGGCAGCCTCCGCGGACACGTACCCGCTCCCTATGTAGATAAAAATCTCTCATTCTTCTACAAAAAAAACAACGATTCTGATTTCCATGGGATTATACACAAATTAAAACATATGTATGAATATTATATTCTATTTCTACCAAGTCCGCTCTGTAAGTTCTACACACTGCACCTTTAAACTAACAGGTAATGTCACACGCACCATGCGCAGCATTGGTATTGGTATATTGGTAAATTTTAACTTTGAATTTGACTGGCTTATGGATAGTTATTACCATTATTTCCATTATAATGTAAAGGTAATCATCAAAACAAACCTTGGCTTAGTCACGGAACATCTATGTTATATTTCCATATACATGGTATATTTTTTATTTTATTTAAGTACGAACCAGGCTTTTCTAAATCAACATTTAACTACATAATAGACCTTAATAGATAGATGCAATATTTTAAAGACACTTTAAATAGCATCATCAGTGGTAATTACAAAAAAAACATATTGCCGAATTTTAAGCCATTTCCAGGTCTTAAACTCAAGGAAGGGTACCTGTTGTGAATTTGTTTCTGTGTGTGGCATTGGGCGTGGCTATGGCAAGTACATTGTATATTTTCCATATTAATACATGACTATATTTGCCGATATTTGGTTTAAAAGTGTAAAGAATGGCATAGCAAGTGGGCCTACACTGCAGGAAAGGCTCCAGAGCGGCGTGTCAGCGCAGCAGAGCAGACTGTGTCTCAGAGAATCTCATCTTAATTTGGATGATTAGGTGATGCGTGTCTATAATTGAAACGTTCTAATGCACTGATTAAATAAACAACGCAGTCAATCCAATAAAGTCAAACACGGCTCCAAAGGTGAAATTTGGAAACGTCGGACATAATGTACCGTGTATTACGATAATGGGACAAATACGTAGTTAAACTTCATTCAAACTTCCGTCATGAATTGACACATGCACTCGCTTCACACCAGGAATTCGTTGCTTAAAATCACAAAAAGCTCCCGTGCTGTTTTTTTGCCGAAATCGCCTTCTGTGGCCAATATGGAGACATTTTAGGATAAAACATGTGTTGTTCCGCCACCTAAGTTTGTCACAAATTATTCCACTGTAAATGCGTTTTTGAATGTACTTTTTAAATTATGTGCCTTTAAATTATTTTTGTGTTTTTTTTTTTACTAATTGGATAAAAAAAAAATATATATATATATTTGATACCATAGATGAGTATCCCGAAATCAAATTCATACCATTGCTATATCATCCAACACAGTACATAATTCAACCCAGAGTCTTACAACCCATCTTCTCTCAACTCAAACAAGTCTCTAAGTGTCACTTGAGAACATATCTTAAAAAGTTTTGAACGCCCCAAATCTATCATTAAAATTATTCAAGTGTGGGCCTGTGATCAGCGAGGTGTGAACTGATACGCACTCCTTCAGTCTTCAGAAACCTCCAGGATAATCAAAGCACGTCGCCCGTTCGCAGCGCACCCAAATAAATGGCTTTTTCCTCACACGGTGCAGCTCACAGGGGCTTTAATAAATCTCTGCTTATTTCCCCTCACATTAACACCGCAACAAGACACAGCGTGGTACCCTCTCTCTCCTGAATGAATGTACTGTGTATTTTTGCAATATATATATATATATTCCCCCCCCCAAACAGAAAAATAGAATGTGTCATGAAGGTGTTAGTGTTTCCAAAGTCTTCTTCTGCCACGTCACACTTCTTCTGCCACGTCACACTTCGTCACACTTACAGTGAAATAATCACAGGGCACGACACCACTACCCTGAGTACCACTAAAAACGTCATAAACACATAGAGCTGTGCTTATTATTATCGCCCACTGATAGTTAGCGATGCAAGACTGGCAAAGGACTCGTTCATAGTGAACAAATCCTTTAAAAGACTCGGGAGTCGGGAGCCCACGCCGGCGAAAGAGTTGAAATGTTGGACTCAAACTGAAAACAATGACGCCAAAAAAAAAGCCAAAGCGTTTGTCACAATTCACTGAACTGAATTTGTGTGAGTTGAATTGCTCTCATCATTCCAGCAAAAACAAAAAAATTTGTTTTGACAGAGATCAAACGATTCCTGTGAGAATCCCATTTAAAAATTCCAGCGAGGGAGCGACTCTTTTGACGCTCGTTCGTCGTCGGGGAAGCCCTCCCTCGCTCGCCGCGCGCCACACCAACCGAAAACCAAACGAACAGAGAGTCAGAAAATCAAACGACTGTTCACTGAATGAATGACGCGCCAAGAACCGATTCCCAAGAAAGAACCGAACCTCTCATCGCTACGCATAGTCGTCACTTCCAGTGTGAAACTTGTGCTCGTTCTGATGATCACGGAGCTGCTATTCTGGGCTGCTATTCTGCGATTTTGATCTTGCAACGCAAGACCAAATCTCCATTATTTGTTGGTGGAAGGAAAGTGGAATTTGGAAGATTTTCACGGCACACCTGGCGAGCACAGCGGTTGAAATACACGTTAGGGCTGAATGATTTGGGAAAATAATCCAATTGCGTCAATTTGTTAGACCAATATTGCGATTGCAATTTTTTTTTAAGCTGCTGATCGTCTGAATTATTCACTGAACACAAAAAATAAATCATATTGTAGTGTGACCAACACAAGAATGGATACAGTCAACATATCAACTGCTCTTTCCTGTAGGCCAAGCGTACGTGTTATGATGAAATGAGATGAATTGATGCATGAATTGATATGAAGAACATGTTCTTATTTAACGATTGAATTGTAAAAAGAAAAACCTTCAATCACAGTACAATATTGACTCACTGATTTAACTTCCAGCCTTGTAATTGCTTGAATGTGAAAATGAACATTTGAAAAATGTTGAAGAAAATATGCAGTGTTTCAGCAGAGATTTATAATTTATTTTATAAATATGTTGCGCCCATGCGTCCACACACACGGAGCGCCGCTCTGTGTGCTCAGGGACAGCTTTATGCTCATTAAATGTAAAAAAGGTAAAAAAAAACCAAAAAAACAACAAACCTAAAAAATGAACACACGCAGTGTTCTGGACGAGGTCCCGTCCGGGCTCTGCCAGCAGAGCACCGTGGGCCGGGCCAGAGCACCGGGGTTCACCGGGGGCAGCGGCGCGGAGGGTTAAAACAATGGCCATAGGCAGGCGGGGGCGGAGAAAGTCTCCCCATTACGCAAGCTCACGCTCCATACGCACTTTGTGTCGTTCCATTAGGAGACGTAAAATAAAAACACTCTGATTTTATTTATTCTTTTTTTATTCTTTGTTTCGTTTTTTTTTAGGTCGCAGGCTTTGCGTTTTGAAAAATCGCCTTCTATTCAATTGCGATCAGCCCTGATACACAGCGTTAGAGGGCTGATAAAAAACGCCCTAAAGCCTTTTCAATGAGTAAATCAGACAAAGATCTGGCTCGGGGGACACCAGAATGTCACATGGTCACTGTCCAGACTTTTAATAACCTCATCAAACGCAACACAATTACACAGAGTGGTCTTTTCAATGGTATAAATACCAAAACGTTAAAAGATCCATAGTCAGCCTGACTCGCCGATGGAGCTGTTAATTTGAGTACCTTCCGCTCTGTCAGAGTTAAAACGCCCAGAGACAGTTACAAAGGGCTGGCAAGCTGCTTCATGGTCAAAGCTGAAACAAGCACGTAAAAAAATAAAAAATAAAAAAAACAACAAAAAAAACAAAACCTCCTAAATCATGAAGAAGTCCCTGCCTGACTAGCGACCACGCTCCCTTTGAAAGCCGCTTCATTCATGTCCCTGCTCGTGCATATTTAACAGTCGCTGCCACTTGGGCATAACAGGCCACTCATGGAAGTCATTCCAGGAATTTATCTGCGCTCTTGAAAAGGAGCAGCCAAATGTCCCTTTTATCAAAGATATACTCATCCCAATAAAGAAATGAGTCAGACTGAGGAGGACGTTACATCAGGAGAATCAACTGGGATAAAAAAGAAAAAAAAATTATAAAAGATATTAAAAGCTCAGAAATGCCCAAGGCAAATTACAAGGTGCTATCATTATTAATAATTGCATTAGCCTCCCTTGTTATAGTTATGAGTTTAAAATTCAAAAAGGCTATTTTTAAACTAATTGAGCGAGCAAATTAACTTTAATCTCACTGTCTTTCTCACTTCTAACCTGTTCAGGCAGGATAGACTTAAACAAAGAAAAACCTTTTTTTTTTAAAATAAAATAAAATAAAATAAAATAAAATAAAACAAAACAGATGAACTGATTCTACGCCCTGTCCTTCGACACAATCTCTTATAGATGCATCTACGATAATCATTAATCTCAGATTGTGTTTTTTCGGAGACCAACATGAGGAAATGGAGGACGGCGTCGGAACGATAACAACAAAAGGGACGCGGGTTCAAAGGAGAGGCTCTTGCGGTCTGTTGCATCACGGGAGGCTCAGCCAATCAAATCACCCGCCGTTCCAGACAAACCTTTGGCTCGACGCGTTAATAAAAAAGGATCATTTCCCTCTACTATTAGCGCATTTACAAAAAATGGAGAAAAAAAAACTGCCGAATATTATGAGGGAACACAAATCGTATTGATTTGGGGTGATTTTCATCAGGGCGCGGTGCCGGCCAATCAGCGGTGGAAAAAGCACTTCCACGCATTTTTTTTTTTTTTTGTGTCCAAATCAAAACACATAAAAGCATGACAGCAAAAGCAAAAAGCTTTCACAGTGTCTAGTGTAGTATTGTGAGATTTAGACGGCCGGGAGGCTGTATCATAAAGGTCTAATTTAGCCTGTTTTTCTAGACGAGGGCTGCATGAGCACACCCACTGATTACCACACGACCTCCGCGGAGAAGTAAAACACCGGGTGTTTCCCCTCCGCGCCGCCATAATGACATGCTGCTATTTCTGCTCAGGCAGCTGCGAGGCAGCCCTGACGAAAAAAATAAAAATAAAATAAAAATAATCACTCTTTCTGCCTTCTTTATAGTCCCCCACCCGAAAATGTTGTACGACATCGCAAAGCCGTTTTACGCGAACGTCTCCCGTCACTTTGGTTGTAAATTCCTTTTTACAAGTCGGGGCCATGAATGGGAGAAAGGCTTCTGCGGTCAAGAGGCTTTCTGTCATTCCACTGCAGCTACTCTACCAATGGGAGCTTTACTATCAACTATATACAGTATACTACATGTACTTTAAAATTTACCAATCTACCAATGTAATTTATACTACATGTACTTTATAATCTATCATTCTACCAATGGCATCTATACTACATGTACTTTATAATCTATCATTCTACCAATGGAATCTATATTACATGTACTTTATAATCTATCATTCTACCAATGGAATCTATACTTCATGTAGTTTATAATCTATCATTCTACCAATGGAATCTATACTACATGTACTTTATAATCTATCATTCTACCAATGGAATCTATATTACATGTACTTTATAATCTGTCATTCTACCAATGGAATCTATACTTCATGTACTTTATAGTCTATCATTCTACCAATCAAATCCATACTACATGTACTTTATAATCTATCATTCTACCAATCAAATCTATACTACATGTACTTTATAATCTATCATTCTACCAATCAAATCCATACTACATGTACTTTATAATCTATCATTCTACCAATCAAATCTATACTACATGTACTTTATAATCTATCATTCTACCAATGGAATCTATACAACATGTACTTTATGATCTACCATTTGACCAATGGAATATACAGTATACTATGTGTGCTTTATAATCTATCATTCTACCAATGGAATATATACTACGTACTACTATGTACTTTATAATCTATTAATGGAGTTGTGGTGTGGGGATGGTGTGTTTTGAACAGCCACACCTGACCTGAGTCTAGGTAATGGGGACCCAGGGTCAGAGTGGCTGCATACCTGTTGCTCGTTGGTTGGTCTAACGAGCAACAGGTAAAACTCCCACCCCCACACTCACACTCAAGAGAGAGGAGCCCTGTCATGACCTGCGTCCATCTGCTCCGGGGCTTGTTCTACCAAGCCCTCTTCTGTGTCTCTGTGCCGGAGGTCCCTGAACACGCCTCTTGGGTGGCGGTTGGAAGGCGAAACTGTCACACAGGCACCTGAACAGGGACTCTCCAGCACGAGGAAGGGACACAGAAGGGCCCTCCGAAGACTGGCAGCAGCACCCAAGTAGTCCGGCGTAGTACCGGGGAGAAGCAGCCACAGCAACCACTACAGGTAACCGTTGGCAGCTAGCTTCTCCGCCCAGTAGCCACCGCCGAGACCAGCTGCCAGGCCACCCCTCCAAGCAGCCCACGCAACAGCCAAGCCCGGCCACGCCTCCACCAGCCAACACAGCAGCTCGAGGCCCCACGCCCTGTAAGGGAGGAGTGGCGTCTGCATCATCGCCCTGGGGGACCCACATTTGTTGGTTTAAGTTAATGGGAACCCTGTTTCATAGTCCGGTGTTCTGTTAAATTTAGGTATAGTGACCCTGGGTCAGACTCTGTATTTTTAGGTATAGTAATCCTATGTCAGAGTCTGTATTTTAGGTGGGTTTTTTCTAATTTTTTTGTTCTCTGCTTGGGGGCGGCGTGTAGGCTTCGGGCAGATATTCTCCCTGGCCTCAGTTTGGTGTCGGGGGTATGTGGTGTGGGGATGGTGTGGTTTGAGCAGCCACACCTGACCTGGATCTGGGTAACTGGGGACCCGAGATCAGAGTGGCTGCATACCTGTTGCTCGTTTGTTGGTCTTACGAGTAACAGTAAGGTCCCTGAACAGGCCACTTGGGTGGCATGTGGTAGGCGACACTGCCACAGGGATCTATACTACGTTACTTGTACTTCATAATCTATCATTCTATCAATGGAATCTATACTAAATATACCTAATGCCATGGACATTCAAAATCATCAGATCGCTGTACAGTTCACATAACGTTCTGTGATCGGGAATCTTGAAGTCGTTGTGGTTTGCACATTACAAGATCTGTCACCGGGAGGAATCCCTGACGAGTCTTTCGGGTCTCCAAACGACATTTTGTCACAAAAAAAAAAAAAGGAGAACACCGGAGAACTGACACCAGAAATGACGCGATGCTACATATATGGGACAGGATTATTTATATTTTTATTGGATTCTTGATCACTGTAAAACAAGTGAATAAAAGCAGAATTTAAATAAGAAATATCTTAAAAACCTTCAGAAGAAAAGTAAAATAGGTATGTTGTGTGTTTCAGGCTGCTGCTCCGTGCACTCCCGTCTCTCCTTTGACAAGGGAAAATTGTGAAGGCTATACAACTGAGTCAGAGCATCTCCAAAACGGCAGGTCTTGCAGGGTGTTCCCATACTAGCAGTGGCTAGTACCGACAAAAAGTGGTCCAAGGAAGGACAACCGGTGAACCAGCGACAGGGTCATGGGCGCTCTGCTATGATAGACACTTCAGACACTGTGTGTTCAGAGTGTCTGAACACACAGTGCATCGCTGCTTGCTGCGTATGGGGCTGCATGGCTGCAGACCGGTCGGAGTGCCACAACCAAGAGTGCCTACAATGGGCACCTGAACCTCTGAACCAGAACTGGACCATAGTGAAATGGAAGAAGGTTGCCTGGGCTGATGAATCACCTTTTCTTTTACCAGTGAACTGCGTGTGTGTGGTTTACCTGGGGAAGAGATAGCCCCAGGATGCACTATGGCAGCGTGATGCTAGGGGCAATGTTCTGCTGGGAAACCAGGGGTCCTGGAATGAATGTGGGTGTTAGTTTGACATGTACCACCTACCTAAACATCGCTGCAGACCAAGTACACCCCTTCATGGCAACGGTATTCCCTGATGATTCATGATTCATTTTAATTTGCCCAATTAGAATCAACCAGGCACTCTCAAGGTTTTACATCAGGAATCACCAATGAGACCCCATTAGTGAGATGGTATTTATTTATATTATTTATGTTTTGGGGGTAACTTAAAATGAAAGACCTGAGAAATTAGCAGTCTTGAGTCAACATTTTAGAAACGGGAATAAATCCCAAAGATGAGAGAGCATTTTTCATTTTGCTTTTCCCCTTTCCATACATCGCCTTGCAGAGACAGCAGCTCGCAGTTTTTTCTCTGAGCAGCCTATGTGCATCCACGCGCTTCCACATCACAAATCTTAATTAATGCAACTTTACATTTACATTGTGGTTCTGCATTTCCATGCCTCAACCAACCTACCTCAACCAATTTTCAAACCTTCAGTAAGCTTAATGAAATCTCATTACTCCGTTAATATATTCATATATAGTGCCTTGCGGTGAAGTAGTTATATGGGAAAAATAGGAATGCAGCGGATTTTTCTCCTTGCACCAAGTCAAATATGCCACGAAAGATTTGAAAGCTGGTATTCGCTGGAACACCTATTCTGCCCCCACTTGGTGACAGATGTGATCAGGCCACTCACACTTTCACAAAGTAAATTTGACCCAGAGTGAGCGGATTGGGAATATTAATATCTTTTTGCCCTTGGGAGAACTCCAGATACCCCCCTTTTATGACCGTCACACGACCCTTCCAGCAGCACACATGCTCAAAGCGCTGCAGCGTCCAGTAAAAAACGCTACCAGATGGCTTCTATATCCTCCCCTTGGCCCGACTCTGTGGTTCTGGGTGAGGTGATGGATAACCACTCCCTTCTCCAAGGCTTTTTCTCTGTTATATTTGGTGCCGTTTGAGCCCGCACAAAGATCTACAGAGGGCTTTAGCCGTCCGTGTCTTCCCCCCAAAAGAACACAGTGGTAGCGGCAAACAGGTAAAGCTCCCTGTTTGTTGGGTCCCCGTTTGAACAGCTCCACTCCACGGACGGGAACAATAAGGAATTGTTTTTCGAGTTCGCTAGTTGTTTTGGAAAAATAAGTGCAATAGCCGTGCATTAGCTAATAACACATTAATATGCGCAGAGAAGCAACAATTATGGCAACATCTGATAATCATAAATAATTGAACACTGTATTGGTGCAGTGGAAACTCCTCCGAACACATCGGAAGCTCGGGACGCCAACGTCAAATAAAACCTCCTTTTCCCTTGGAGATAACGTTTTACGAGTCACAATAATCTTCCCACGTCCTCAACGCATGTAGATGAAATGTTGAAATGAATTGCGCCAATGTGCTCAATAAAAGAACAGACCCGATTTGAGGGACGGGGTTTCCTCAAGCGCTCTACATCCAAGTCGTAAGGTTTAATAGCACACTACGGCTATAGAGGGATAAAGTGTCTCACCCCGTTGAACCGAACATACCTCTTGACGGCTATGACACTGTGGCGGGGGGGGAGGGGAAGGAAAAATAAAATACGCAGCCTAAAGGGAGGAGAAGATTTTCATTTTCTCTTCCGCCGTTTTTCCTCCCTTTGGATATCGCGGTGAGCATTCTATAAGATATCGCCGGCCGGCGCGCTGGCCTGAAGTAGAGCTAATTAGAGTATCCTCTCCTCCACTCGCCAGACTGCCGGACCGAAATACCGGCAGCACCCGGATTTGCTCATCAGCTCAGAATCCATTGATGGATTTTTAACTTTCACGCAGCCCCGAAAGACTCCCCCCCCCCCCCCCCACCACCACCGATTCTCCCTCCGCCGACAGCTGGAGCAGGTGAAGTGCTAATTTTAACCGATTCTGCCGTCCGCATTCTCCATACCATTCCGGCGTTCAAATTCAATCAACATCAATGACAACTAAATTCGGAAAATCGTAGTATGGAGTACAGATAAGGTGGGGGTGGCGGTTGAGTAGCGAGCAAGATTATTTTAAACTGAAGTTAAGAGGATTGTGATAATGAATAACATGAATCAGGTCCACATGTATCTCCGGGAAGTCGACTTAGACATACTGGAGACAAGACGCATGCGATTTGTGACCACGGGGGAGAAGAGGGGGAGAGAGAAGAGAGTCAAGATCATTTAAAGGTGAGGAACAAAGATGGGCCGAGCGTCGGCGCTGGCATGGAAGAGCCGCCCGACTCAAGGTTGCGGGCGCGCAGCCAGCGCGCCCGCAAAATGAAATACTCAAGGAATACATAAGTCTCATTAAGGCCCATAAAGGATGCCCCCTAATACAATCCTCGGCCCCGACATGCAAGAGCTCTCCAGTGATGGCTGATTAATTGCTGGTCCAAATGAAAACCCTGGGAGAGCGCGTCGTAATTCATTCTCCCCCGTCCTGTCTCGTCCTCCCTCCTGCCTCGGGGATGTCGCCCGGGAGGAGGAGGAAGGAATGAAGGAAGGTGTTTGGTGGCTGCGGTGGAGGGTTTTGCCGGTGGAGGGTGGGGGTTATGTCAAGGGTAACATGTTGAGGTAGGCGTGACATTTGTTTAGATTGTTTTGCGGATAACAAGCTGTGTGTATTGACATGTGGAGGGGGTGGGGGGGGGGATCCTCTCAGATTGATAATGACGGCGAACAACGGAATACGGCGGCGGTAAAGAATGACCTGAAAACATCTCCCAGGTAGCCATATATCACGTGGGCATTGTGCCATTTTGATGACAGCTCGCTCCATACTCCATCAATAATATAATCGCACTTATTCTTGGGCAGGGTATACATTTCATCATTTCACCGTCTCCTTCTGACAGATCTTGGTTTCTGATGAATAGAGAGCTTTCCAATGCCACGAGGGTATACTTGTCAAACATATGGCTAATGAGTGAGTAATTACCTCCATAAAATGCTTTGATGCCTTGCCTTTGATCATTCCCAAATCACAGCAAAGTGGATTAATCATGGGTTGGGAAGAAAAGGCCTTTAAGAGCAAGCTGGTGATAGATGGGAGGGCGGCCAGAGCTTGTGCAGAAAGACGGGGGAAATGGGGTCCGAGGACAATCTGGACTGGTGTAACGTCCAGCTGGGGCCACACACATCTCCACATCTCAGACCTTAATAATAATAATAATAATATGGGGCCACCGGCACAAATAGAGAGCAAAGTGAGGGGGGGGGGGGGGGGGGGATTAGAAAAACCGAGCGGAGGAAAAGGAAGGGATCGCGAGACAGGCCGGACGGATTTGTGTGTCAGCTCAAAGGAGCTAAAGCCGGGGAGAGTGGCCGTGGTTTTGTCGTCATCCGAGCTCCCCTAACCGACAGACGGCGGAGCGCTGAATGACATCTGGAGGGGAGGACGTCGGGAAAGGGGAGCGGCATCCAAACACCACGTTCTGCCAGGCTGAGGGAGCCGTCGCAAAAGTAGACGAGCGGCCAAATCGAGCACAAAGCACCGCAAAGAAACAAATACCTGCCAGACGAGACTTGCTGAGGATCCACATTACGTATGCTGGGTTGTATGTAGCCGTCTCCACTGTTACATAAGCATATGATCGCGGTTACTTTGCAAAAATCATGTTTCCATCCAAATTTCAGGGTAATTATGAGCCACAAAATGTCTTTTGTGGCTCAAATAGCAATGTTGCAACAAATAAAATGTCAACAAATGAAACATTCACCTGAATTGTTTTTTCCAATGTATGTTCGATAAATGTCTCATAAAGTGGATGCATATCATTGCCCTCATACAGGCTTAAACGACATTAATGAAATAAACAAAAAACGAAAACATATAATTGTCAGTTACAAATATTTGTCTAACTATTCATTTGAAACTATCGTTTCCTGATCCTGACAAGCTTGAAACAAGCTTGAAATCTTGAATTGCTTTTGATTTATTTTGATTTAGGGGGGTTTGAGAGGAACATGTTTCGGCCAGCTTTGAATGAATGTCTTCAACTATCTTGTCGAGAAAGAAAACTAGTGAAATAAAGTGAAATGAGTCAATTTGAAAGACAGCAGCGCACTTTTGATGCCGCTCGGATGTCAAGGACGTCGTTTTTCCAGCCTATAAGATAAGACGCTTTTCTTGTTTGAAGAAATCCTATCAAGTCAAACTTTTTGTTTTTCTTTTTGACATTATATTTCAGTGTACCAGTTCTAGAACGAGCAACGTAACGTGAACTATATTTCAATTTATTACCAGAACGATTATTTAAAGCAACACTATGTACATTTTTTTTACCTAAAATAACAGCTTCAAAATCATTTTGATGGTACACTGACTTGTAATATGGAGAATGGCACCTCTTTCATTCCCAGCCACCCTCCCGAACGGCTGTTCTTGCACTATGTAACTTTGGTGTTTGGGTACGGAACCGCGAGAAAAGTGCGTTACGCTTTACGGCCCTACATCACTGAGTTGATGTTAAGCTCCGGTAATTCTCTTTTTTTTTTTTTTCTTGCCTGGTAAAATTGATTAAAAAATGAATAAATAAATGACGGTAAATTATAAACTTGCCCTTACAAAATGTCCGGTAATAACGCTTATACAAAACGTTGCCGCTCCACCTCTCCGCCGGCGCGGGTGAGACGGGCCAGTGTGCGCCCAGTGTCCACAGCTCAGCCGGCGCATGCCAACCCTCACCTTCATTGCGCCGCGGGGCTTAGTTTCGCCCTCTGACTCGCGCGCGCGAGCCGATCTGCCGGGCCGAGCACATCTGGTACCTGCACCGGTAGCAGGGGGCCCCGTCCCTCCCCGCTGCCCTCCCTCCCTGCAGCTCTGGCCAAGCCTTGGGGAGAGATGCTCCATGGCCCCTCAATGGCCCCTTGCAAGGGGCGCTGTAACCTAGGTGTACATTATATCTGCGTTTGTAACCAAGACTGTAATTGAAACGTGCGCGATGAGGTTCAGATTTGTCCGGTAAAATAAATTATTTTCGGACACCCGGCCGAGTTTTACGACAATGGTGTAAAAGTGAAATTGCAACTCAGAAACTGTAGGGGCACCAAATCCCAAAAGATAGATAGTGCAGGGTTTTATTTTCAAGGATTAGAAACATTTATTTGTGACACTGGCAATAATAAATTGTTTTTACTACATTTGTCATAAAAAGTACAATAATTATCAAAAATTTTGTGCCAATGTTCTGAATCCAAAACCTTAAGAGATCGGCAATATGGAATACCAACGTAACCTTTATGAACAGCGTACACTTAGTATACAAACTAACAGTACAGTATAATTCATGTTTTTTAGAGGCTTTTTTATATATTTTTGATTTTTTTTCCTTACATCTTTTGTGTGTGTGTGTGTGTGTGTGTATATATATATATATATATATATATATATATATATATATATATATATATATATATATATATGTGTGTGTGTGTGTGTGTGTGTGTGGGCTCATATGCATGGCTGTTCAAAAGCCTCCATGAAGGACCAGTTTGAACGGCTGCTTACCGCTGGTCCTTATATGGAGTCACCTTCAGACTGAGACGCTCTCCGCTGACGGCTTGATTGGGCTCCGTAAACACCAATTTTTATTACATCCAGCGAGAAACAAAGCCCACTTGAGCGCGGCGTCACGACAATCTAAAGAGCGAGCCAAGTAGGCGTCTCGGCCATTTTGCATATCTGCTCTGACTGATGTGTCATTGTGACGGCTTAATATGCCATCATTAGGCCTGACGGTCGCGCCCCGCAACCCGATGCGTTGCAGGTTGTCAGGTTTTTGTTTGTTTGTTTTTTGCTGCTGTGGATGATGTTTGTTTTGACGACACGAGCGGCAATAAATATCCTGAGGTGACCTACTCGACGGCACAAGACAAAAACACGCAGTTAGTCCGTGTCTGACATCCACCACCAGTCTGGGAGACATCGGACGCTATTAACATACGAGGAAACTGCCCCGGCAAAATAAAATTAATTAAAAAAAAAAAAAAATAAAAAGGTTAATTAAAAAAAAATAATAATAATAATCCGTCAAACCTAACGGTTTGTTCATGAAATACATCACTTGGATCTTTAGACATTATTTGAGCGGGAGGTGACGGCACTTTTTCATAATCACGTCACTTATGCTTACGCTGGCGTTTTGACAGGCAGGTGCCTCCCGGAGGAGCCGCCATGAGCTCCACGTGTCACCCCCTCCATCAGCACGGCTTCCATCAACCGCCAAAAATCGGGGTGGGGGGAAAGAAAAAAAAATCATAAAAAAATGTCATCCGTGAAATAATCCGAAAATAACACCATAGACTGTGCAATGACTCATATCATTTATACCCAACATACCGAGACCACTAATTTATCCTGTGCATTGAATGCCATTTGTATATTTTTAATATATATATATATATATATATTTGGCTTTTTTTGTATTGTATATTTTTGGCTATTTGTGTAAATTTGGCTCCTTTTCTTTTATTACTTCATTTATTTCATTATATTTTATCATTTTAATGTTCTTTTATTATCTATCCATTTTTATTAAGTGTAATATTAGACTTTTAAGCCTTTTCTTTTTTTGGCTCTTCAATGAAAATGCACTTTGTGGAAAAACTGATTGTGATTTGAATAAAAGCGGAATAAAGTAAAGCGTGCAGAACGGTCCGTTTGTATGAGCATCGCTCACTCCAGCTGGAATACATCAGCGCGACACCTTCATTTTGGGGGGAAGCAGCTACTCCCGTCTGCAGAACGGGAGCAGAACTTCACACTGAGCTTCCACCGCAAAGGGCCCAGGGCGCAAAGTGACTGGGTATTTTTACTTCCGTAAAACTTCCAGGTATTTGTACTTTACGTTGCTTTTTTTCTTTAACTCCACTACATTTCCCAAGCAGATATCTGACTTTTTACTCCATGACCTTATCTGCAACTCCTTCAAGTATTTTTTATTTTGGCTAAGTTTTTTGACGACTGTTACTACGGTACGTCGCTTTTAAAGGTAATGCTGCAATACTGTACCTTGTACTTCCTGTGGACTGACTGACGCCTGCCATGTTGGGCTCACTAGTCACTAGCGACAGTTGCAAAGTGCTACTACGCTAGTTAGCATAGTCCTACTCCTCAGCGTAGCAGGTATCTCACGTAGCATTGGTTCTTACTAGTAGGACAACACACAGGTGAGCACCAGGTCCTGCCCCCACCCCTTAGCGCCAGGCTCCGCCCGCCCTATCGCAATTTGTCTGACGACGACGGCCCACGGTGGGCTGTTTTCCGCAGGAGGAGCTTGGCTCAGAAAAACTGGCTCCACCTCGATGGTTCAAGTGGAACCTTCGGTCCAAAGTTCTTTAGGACTGAACAACGCCGATGGGTGAAGTGTGAGCAACCGAAGAAAACAGCGCAGTGGGAAAGCAACCAAGGGCTCCGCCCTTCTCCAACCAACTGTTCTCCGTTGGGCGGTGGCGCTGTAGCGACGCTGGATTGGTTAGCATCATGCTACCAGTTAGTGTAGGACTACTACTTAGCATAGCACTACTCCAGGGTAATCGCGTGCACGGATGCGTACATGTGTGTTATTTCTTATTTTAATTGGAATCTGTCTTGACTGCACAGTTTGTTGCTGCTGTAACAGCTGAATGTCCCTCTGGTGATTAATTAAGTTGTTATCTTATCTCAATACAATACAACCCGCTTATAAAAACAATTACATTTTCATTTTCCATTCATTTCTTCCACCGGGCCAGCCTTAACCGGACCGCCAACACGCGCTCAAACGACAATAGTGACTCTGCACGAGCAGAATCTTTTAAGTGACCGGCGAGCGGCTGCGGCGGTGACTCACCGCGGCGGCGAGGCCAAACAGCCGCTTTCCCGGCGACGCCGGGTGGCTGCGGCCCGTCGCCGAGGCCGAACTGAGACTGGAACCTGGAGACGGGAACGCCCGAGGGCCCCGGGGCCACACGCGCGTGCTGCCCCCCCCCCCCCCAACCCCCCCCCAACCCCTTCGACTCCAGCCGAGAGGCGCTTCTCCACCGCCTGGCACCGGCTCGGCTCGACGCTTGGGCGGTGGTGCAAAACTCCCGTCGACGGTCGATGATTTTATCTTGCGCGCGCATGCAACGTGATGTGATGCGGCAAATGCATCCGTCCGTCCGTCCGTCCCCCCCCCCCGTTCCGGAGTGGCTGGATTTATTATTTAAGAGTGAAGAATTTACACAAAAAAACATCCAGGTTTTACTAAACGAAGTGGCAGAGCAACGCACAGAACAGGACCGCTCCCTTTACTGAAATAAAAACACGGGCACGGGAGTCGTGCACGCACGGCGGTGCACCGCTGTCTGGAGGAGAAATACTTTATTTATTTATTTGTTTATTTTTTAACCTCAAACTCTCTGGGTTCGGGTTACGTTTTTCACTTTCCATACAAGTAAGAAACTAAATAAATTGAAATCTTTCTCTATGAGATTATATCATATACTGTGTATATTTGCATATAGAGCAGCAGGCACGTGCAGGGGGCACCTGCCCCTTTGCCCCTGGATGCCCCACGGACCCATAATGCCCTTTTTATCAGGCAGGTTATTGTGTTTTTTTTGAAGCGTGAACGGACACGGGGGCAGCGGATCGGGCGTCATACATTCATGAGGAACGTGTCCTCAGCGCAGCCGCGAGCCGCACGGCGGCGAGAGCAGATCACGGGCGTCCCGATGCGCACCAGCACAGCGCGATCAGCTCTGCCGTGCCGCTCCGTTTGCCCGGAGCGGCAAGACGCCTCCGACCGGAGCTGCGGGTCCACGCGCCTTGTCTTCCTGTTCTGAGCACCTAGTAACCAGTGTCGAGTAACCAATGGTTACACGACAGCTCTGGGCGGAGAGGACGAGACCCTCCACTCCCCCTCTTTCCCTCCCTCTCTCTCTCTCGCCCCCTCTCTCCCTCTCACTCTCCTGGCCCCCTCTTTCCCTCCCTCTCTCCCTCCCACTCTCCTGGCCCCCTCTTTCCCTCCCTCTCTCTCGCCCCCTCTTCCTCTCCCCCTCCCTCTCTCCACCGTCTCTCGTCCCCTCTCTCCCTCTCCCCCTCCTTCCCTCCCTCTCTCCCTCTCCTTCCCTCCCTCTCTCCCTCTCCCCCTCCTTCCCTCCCTCTCTCCCTCTTCCCCTCCCATCCCCTTTCCCTCCCTCTTTCCCTCCCTCTCTCCCTCTTCCCCTCCCTCTCTCCCGCCCCCTCTTTTCCTCCCTCTCTCCCTCCCTCTCTCCCGCCCCCTCCTTCCCTCCCTCCCTCCCTCCCTCTCCGCTACAGTTTCAGAACACAGGAAACTGCACTTACACCATCTCAAAGTTCGTGTTTTTCCTGGTGGATAAAAAAATAAAATAAAATATAAAATCGTCATCAATATCAGTCCCAATCGATGGAGTCCATCGCGATCGATGATTTAATGGTAAATCTGCCCGAGCCTACTCTACTTTACTCTGCTCCCCTCTTTTGGTCTTCCATCGTGCAAGAGTTGTGGATAGTACCTTGTACTTTTTTTTTTTTGTTGGTATCACCCCCGTCAAGGTGCCAAGCGAGCTGAGAAGATACCCAAAAGGTGACTTCGAAGCACACCGCAGACTCCTGATTGGTCCGTAAGAACAGCCACTAGAATCACACGGGACATCCTGCCCCAACCTGTTTTCTCCCGTTTTTTTGTTTCAAAATGTGTCTCCGCTCTGCGACGGATGGCCACACACCGAGGAACCAAGGACACCGTCCCTTCGGTATCCCCCGTTGTTCGTGGGTGCGTCGCATTGGCGACGACGTCACGGCAGTTTCGTCCGGCATCGCTATGACGACCAGCTACGTTGAGGGGGCGGTACTATCCGCCCTGACAGACGAAGTACCCGGTACCAAAGGCCAGCAGAGTCGAGCCGAAGGGCTCCTGACCCGGACCGCGAACCGCGAGATCCCCGCGCCGTGCAAGAGCTTCCGCCTGTGACACCTCCATTGACGGAGTTTTAGTCTCCCATTCACCCAAAGTTAAACCAGCTGAGTCGAACGAACTAAGAGATGGAAGTTGAACGAATGTTCTCGCTGAGTCGCTCGTAAAAAGCCGAAGGTTACTGTTTTCTTGCTCTGAGATTTGAAACACAACGGAAACAAAATGCACCACCCAGAAAAAAAAAAAAACAATATAGGCAATTGCAATAAGGATTGAATGCGTATTTTAAATGTGAAATCGAGCAACTGCATATTGAGGTTTTACTTTGATATAATTTGCTTATACATGTTAAATTGAGCTGCATGTTGAATGGAGGCCCCGCTCTGAATGGATTTCAAAAACCCCACTCTGGTTGTAGTAAAAACTTTAACATGAGTGGGGTTTTTTGAAATACAACATGTACTTTTCCTGCCACTGCAAAAGGCTGGATATGAGAGACGAACATCAAACAAAAAAAAAAACAAAGCAAAACATTAAAAGGCACATTCCGCACAATGACTCCGGTCGCTTTGGTAATAACCCGGCGGCGGGCTTTCGTAAAAACTGAACGTCACTTCTGCATCGGAGCCACTAGAGCTGAATCGAAAACAACTGGATTGAGTTTGAATCATTCCAAACAACGTAGCGTGGCGTCAGGCGTGTGCCACAGTAGGACCTTTAAATTAAAATTGCAAAATGGAGCTTTGTGCTATTTTTTTCCCCATTCAATTTTATTTATTACTCTATATATATATATATTTATGTATTTATTGAATTTTATTTTTTTCTCCACACACACACACACACACACACACACACACACACACACACACACACACACACACACACACACACACACACACACACACACACACACACACACACACACACACACACACACACACACACACACACCCTCTCTGCACATCGCAACCTTGAGATTTTGCAAAGGGAGGAAAAAAAAAAAAAATGTAATCTCCCGTCCGCATGGAATCGTGATGTGTGCATGTTAAACCGTGTTCGGTAAAACGCATCAGCCTTGACTGCTGTCGGTGAAAAGCTGCACACAAATTGGAAATATTCTTATTCTTCCATTATAATTTTGCTTTCTTAAAAACACAAAAAAAAGAATTCATGAATTAAGAAATTTATGAATTTATGAAGCGCGGCACCGTGTTCCCATCCAATAAAGCACTGAATTATGGAAAATAATTATCTTATTATCCTATAAAATCCCCCTCTCTCGCTCCCTCAAGTCGTCATGTTCAACACTGAAATGTTGGGCTTGTTGCCAAGGAATTACCTGCGTTTTTAACTCAGATTCTTTGCGGATTTGCAGTGAATTGATTAAGCTGCGTCGTGATACAATAACAGCTCCGACAGAGCCAATTATGGAGAGCTAATTGAAATAGTTTTTTTTAAATAAAAAATAAAAAAACAAGAGTATATAACTAGTACATTTTCTAATGCTACTGAAATGACTACCCAAGAAAAAGCTCAAAACCGCAAAGCAAAGAAGTTACCACGCACGCAGTTTGTTTCCATTGCCATTTTCACAGACGTGTCGATCACAAATCCATCGAGATAAATCGATCTGATGCAGCGTCATGAGCGCCAGCGTCTGAGCCCTCACACACGAGGGCTTCTCCCTCCTTAACTTTGAAGGGGATGCACGCTACAAACACGCAAATGTTAAGCAAAGCACAGCAAAGCAAAAACAGATGAACAGCCTCCAAAACAAGACAGAAAAATATTTATCCCGACGTGATTTTATTTTCTTGAGTTTATTTGACATCCTAAATAAAATTATTTTTGGTGATAAGGTCAAAACGTAAGAAGGAGATGTCTCGAATGATGAAGCAGCAGCTACGGTAGACCAAGGATATGTATTATTGGGGGCAGGGGGGGGGGGCGGGTTATTCTTTGGGATGGTTTCAAATAATTCCGATCCCTCTTCTTACCAAATGGAACGTTTTGATGGATTACACAGTGTCAGACTTCACTACACTGAGCGCGTTTGAATAAATGTAGTTTGGGGGACTTTGCGGCAGATGAGGCCACTGTGTCAAAATGATACACAACTCCATGCAAATGAAGAGCCATTCAACACATTTTGAGCTGCAAAAAAAGTTTAAAATGAGTGTTTGAGTATTAACTTTTATGTACTGTAATATCAATCGTTAAATTCTACAAGTCTGTGTAGAAAAATATGAAAGAATGTTGTGAAAAACTATGGAGATCCATGGTAGTTTATACTTGCTTACCTTCCTTGGCAAAATATATATGTGAATTTTATTTTATTTTTGGGGTCACTTGTATTTTTTTTGGTTATATTTTGTTGTTTATCACTAGTTTTAGTGTATATAGTCATATTTTATTGTAGGTTTTAGTGTATATTTTTCCATGCATTTCCATTTTCTTTTTTAGATTTTTTTTTTATTATTGCCTTTTTTTGGCTGTAAGCTGTTGGCGACACTACAATTTCCGTCCGGGGATGACCAAAGTATCTAAGCGTCTATCTATCCATCCAATAATAAATTCTAAGTCAAAACGCAGCCTCACTTAACATGAGAATTATCCCCGGCAGCATGGCGACATATCGTTAAGAATTCAACGATAGAGATCTGACACGTAAAGGTTGATTCAAGTTAATAGGACGAGGCCCACAAAAGGAAACAAATGGCAAAAGAGAGAAAAGATAACATCATTTTAATTTCTCCCAGTGAGACCCAGAGCGGCACAGTATCCCCTTGGAAGACGTGACATTTCAGAAACGGGCTTAGGAAAGCATGAGAAAATCATGTTCGACGATCTGGTGACATCATTTGCATTTCATTTGACAACTCTTAAGTCTGATGACATTTCAAGCAGAATAATCCACCTTCTTCAATCCCTTCTTCAAATTTTTTTCCCCCTCACCCTAATTCGGGGATGGCTTACAGTACGAGGCCGGCTTTGGCTTTCCACACTCCCTTTGTCAGGAGGACGCTTCCCTCCTCGTCCCCGCCCCCCCCACCCCCCTAACTACACCATCTCCCTGCCTGTTCAAGCAAAAACTTTATGCTAAATAAATCATTTACATCTCCCACAGCCAACCAATCTACATTTTCCAATAAAACCACTAAATTGATGGATGTCATCTCAGTGCTCACGGGCAATAACTCCCCGCTGTTTCAAAATAACAATGTGGTTTTTTGTTTTTTTATGGACAGGGGGTTTGGACCGTTTAATGGCCTCCCTAGGCCGGTAGAGTGAACATTTATTGATAACGGTTAAAGAAAGCAACAAGTCGTCCTGTCCTGTACGGATCTGTATTCCCATTTGAGATGGGGATATATATTTTTGGACTTAAAGCATCACCCTGTATATTTATGTAAAGTAGTAGTTCAGAACCAGCCAAGTTTGTTCAAAATAATTGCTTCCCACAAGGCGTCAGGATAGTCAGCGACACTGAGTTTGATGTTAATTGAGTCTGACAAATAAATCAACAATAATTGGGGAAAGAAAAGGTTTGAAAAGTCTCCTTCTCCTGGAATTGCCTGGGGAATGAGTCTCTCTACCTGTTGTGTGAAAAACGTCGCAGCGGTGTTTTGAAAAGAGGGAAAAAGTGCGTTTGACGAGAGGAACTCGCGTCAAGTCGCTCGGCAAAAATTGACACAGAAGCGGCACCATAGCGAGCGTTGACCTCCGTCCGTCCATCCGTCCATCCACCTGTCCATCTGTCCATCCATCCATCCATCCATCAATTTGTCAATCCTTCCATCCGTCCCTCGCCCCCCCCCCTCGCCGCGCGGGATCACATGGGGGGCTGAACTCTATCTCACCTCACAATGGGCGAACGACAGGAAAACACCCTGGATGGGCCGCTGCTCCATTCACAACAAGGGAACAATTTAGAGATCCCTCCGAAAAAAGCCACGCCAACGCGGGGACAATGTTCGGCTCAATGCAGACTGATGAGACCTGAGATGGGATTCAAACCCCCGGACTTCGAAGCCTCGAGGCCACGGCGCTAACCGCCGCACCACCGTATTGATCCCACTGCACCAGCGAGCCCTTAAGACGCAGAGCGTAATGTCGTTTGTAAAGCGAGCATAAAAGGGGTTTTACCTAAAGCGTTAATCCATAAGATTATTTTGTTAATTGTGCTGGCACTTCATAACAAACAGCCATTCAAGGTAATCGTATTATACAGGTGTTTCTCTGCACAATGGTTTATGTTGTTGGCGACGGTCCCGCCACAAAGGCAAACATGGATGTTGAAAGTTAAACAACATTTAAATGGTACGCAGGGACTTGCAGTGTGATCCACCCAACAGACGATCCGATGGATTTCCACTTTAAATTTGCAGTGGTAATGACAATCATCATAATTGCAATAATAGTAATAACGTCTAGTATCACAATTTGTACTCACTAACCCTTTTGCTTTAAAATGAAAGATGTCTAGTTCATATTGATGTTTTATCACAAATATTATGTCTAAAAGTGATAAATAAAGAATCTTCTTCATCTTCTGAAGGAATACTAGGCTTATACTTTCACACAACAGAGAAAATTGCCCTCACTGAATACAGAAAAGCTAAATAGAGTATTCTATAGTCTACTTTTTGTATTAAACATGTGCATTTTAAACAACAAAGTCAATGAAACCATCATAACAAAAAGTTGGGATTTCTCAACCACATTGGACTTCCCTTAAAAAACACATTATGGGAATGGAGGTAATATGATTATTAAAACATGCATAATCATATAATCAAGACAGCATAATATGCATAACAACACCATTGTAAATGTTGAAAAATGACTTATATTATTGGAGAATGACGTAAAAGGTTTTGGGGCCTCGTCACAAATTATTCAGCACCATTTTGACTTCAATCTAGGTCGGTTAAGTAGGCATGGTTAAATTAGGCGGCGTAATCGACATTTTATATAGCTGAAAGCTGAGATTCTACAGGTTATCAACATGGATGAGAAATCCAGTTTTCAGATAAAACAAACATATCCGTCAGCGCAGACCCTAATTTAATGAGTCATGAAAATAAATAGGCCGATCCAAGTGATTACATACGCTGACACTGGCCTGTGTACACCACCGCAGTGACAATGCATGAAAAATGGCAGAGTTACGCAAATAAGTTTACATTTCTATCTGTTGTTCTGCGGAGGAGGCGCCTGTGATTGATGAGTTTAAGGTGCGTGTGTTTAGGCGGGGCGATCTCGGGCAACCTTGCGTAATAAATACAATTCTAAAGTGTGTCATAGAAAAAAAAGGAAATGCTTTCCCGTCTTTTACCGCTAAGCGAATGACGTACTGTTACAAAAGAGCATTATGTCAGAATTTCCTCAGTGAAATGACGAGCGGGGGAAGATAAACAATCTGGCGCGTCGGGATAATAGGCTCGAGGCTGATAAGTTTGCCACCGGTTTTCCTTTCGCACTGACGGTTATTGGAAAGCCCATGAATCAAGACAACATTTCCCCTTCCAAATACATTTACCTGTCATCTCAGATGTAAACAATTTGACTTTCAGTTTCCCTCTTCCATTAGCTCCATTACCTCCCGTGTCTCGGCCGCTCTGCAGCGACTACACTATGAGCAGTAATCAATAGGGCTGGTGGTTTGGGTTGCGCGAGTCTGGGTGCTGGGTCTGCACAGTCTTGATGGGACTGACAATGACAGATTATAGCCGTGGATCTGAGAGTAATTAAGATGGCTCCATCGCCGGGCAGATAACTCAAGAGCACCGTGGCCCTCCCAAAGGCATTCTGCGGCACGCCGCTCGCACAACAGCTCCCCTTCATGTAAACACCATCAAAATGTATCAGGAGTCACCTTGAGAAATGGGGAGGCGTTTTTCAGCCCATCGCTACTGTGAGCGACGGCATGTGGGAGATAGTTTGGTCTCACCGTGACAAATTCAAATGGTAAATATAACAATATAATAATATAATTTTTGGAAAATGCAACGTTTATATTTTTAGATATTTGACGATTTTTGTTTTGTATATTTCGGCTATTTGTGTTTTTTTGGCAATTTTTAATTTAATAAAATATTTCACATTTTATGTTATTATTTTTATATTTTTCAGATTTAAGCTTTTTTATGCTTATCGTCTGTCGAAATGCACCAATCCTCACCATGACAAATTCCTTGTGTATATATATAAAAAAATGTACCTGACGCAATGAACTGATCTGATTTATAAACTCATTATTTTTTAGGTGTCTTGATTGTGGTTTAATTTACACCTTTGAAAATGAGTTAATTCATTCATTTTTTTTCATTTTGAAATAAACAAATAAATAAATAAATAAAAATTGAAATTTATAGTAATCAGAACAAATTCCAATGCTACACAAGGCAAAACTTAAATTTCAATTATTTTTCAGTTTGTGGCAACATCCAAGCAGTTTGGCAATATGACCAAGCTGGGTCACTTTTTCCCCATTTTCCATAATTCACATTAAACACTAGAGAAGTGACTTCAATTGTTTAATCTCCGTGCTTCTTGTCATTGGAAAAACAAGTTTTCAAATACTTTAAAATAAATAATGCTGCTTGTTTTTCTGCATATTTTGGCTTGAGGTCCAACGGCCTCTGGGTCCGTCACCCCTGCTTGGGGAGGGGGGGGGGAATCACAGGGAGTCGCAGGTAGAAACACTGGCTGGATGAATTAAAGAATGCATCACACAGCTTTTGTTTGAAACCTCAATAAACGAGATGAAATGTTCTACGTCGCACAAAACTATGGAGGAAAGAAAGAAAACAAGGACCTCTGTGGAGCGGTCCTGAGAAACTACAACCTCCCTGTCCGCCATCGGACCGGTCCAGTCACGACGCAGCGGCGCGCCCCATCCAACTTCCCTGCCGTCGTACAATCGGCTGTCGTACTTGAAATTGAAAATGGAATTTTTTCGGAAAGCCAACATTACTTTCCGGCAGTATCTGCACAGAGGACATCGTCAAGGATGTTGTGTTACATAATGCTTCGCAGAGTCTAACATTGAGCCCGAGGAAGTCCAACAAAGAGGCTGAAGCTGGGACGAGGAATAACCTTGGCCATTGATTGCCTGAGATCAGGGTGCTTGAGATGCCTTCTGTTTTGGCTCTCAAAGCATAACGCGAAGAAACAAACAAGGCCGGGAGGGATTATTGACTACAAAGTGTTTCTGCTACATCACAGGCCTACCATCAAGGCCAGCAGTGCATTGTCCTATCTACCGTGTATTGTTTCTGGTTGCAAATGGCGGCTATTTAGCTCAGCTAATGAAGAGATGTTAATCGCTGCTCCAGCTCCACACGTTCACGTAAGTGGAGACGGCGTTAACTGAAGTGCTGAAACAGAGGTCGGTTTGCAACTTGAGCTCAGCGCCGCCATAAGCCTAGAGGGTTAGTTAATGAGAACCCTGTATACCAGGCCGTCGTCCAATGCACCATGGTACATAGGGTCACTCTGGGACGGGCTGTGTGAGAAGAACGCCAATCGAATCGCTCAATATGAATGGCACCGTAGGGTTCATTGTTTCAAATATATCGCCGACTGTTATTTCTGTTAGGTTGTGTACCACCCTCAAATGAGAAGCGTGAGTAAGAATAAAGCACCTTAACCTATTTGAAAGTTGGAGAAACCATTATTTAGGAGATAAATGGTCTCTGAAGAATAGTTTATAAACAAATTGGCAGATGTTTTGCAACGCTGTACAAAGTTGATTTTTATCCACTTTGTAGGTGTAACATTCTTATCATTTCGGCCCCGAATTTATCCATTTCAAAAAGGTAAACGAGTGACAAAATGTAGATCAGGATTAAACAGATACATACTGTTGGACGTGATAATATTTAAAATCAATGACCGCCTGGAACCATCTGGCTCAAGGCATTTTCGAGCGCATCTGTGAACGTGAGATAACATCTACATTTACCCAGCTGGCCACGGCATAGAGCCCAACGGCCGTAGCTTTGGCAAAGTTATTGATCAGTGGAGACTCGTTAAGAGAAACTATTGATCGGAGGTTCTACCTCTTTCAGAAGCTGAGAGCCCTCGGTTCTCCAAATGATCAACAGGTATTAAGTCTTAAGGAGATCTGTTGTCATGGCTCCGTTTGAGCTGTAGGTCCTCTAAAGAAACGGCTCAAGTCCTTTCGCGATTGTGCCAGGATATCTTGGACGCTTAACATTTCAATAAACAATATACACAATAATCTTTACTGTAGAAATTTTACTTGACGACAAATTGTTATACAAATAATTTGGATTTACAATTATTATTTTTTGTTTATTTTGTGGATCCATAATATTGCTATAAAATAAAACTTGTAATAATATATGTCTACCTACCGCAGATGAGCCATTCATTGGCTGGACAGATGGACAATTAATTTGCTTCAAGCCACATGATGGAAACATTCCCAACATTGGTTTAAAATTCCCTTTAAATTTAGATGAAAACGTATGACTTAAATCTATCAATTTTACAAAAATATCGCAATCTGCTCAAAATATTGCAACTATGTAATAATTGTGACAGCGGCATTTAGTATACACAGTCAAAGTTATTTATTACCCAACCATAGCACTGATATTCACCTATATTATTCCACTATGGGTGATTTATGGTTTAACTTTTTCGCCGGTTGAATTACCGTATGGCACAGATTATGGATTATGGAAGTGCGGTGAAGTTGGCCAATTTCATCATTTGGGGCGTGCTGAGCTGAGACTGTTCCACAGCCTCCCTTAATGGCGGCTTGTGATTGCTCCATCAGCCATACTAATGTACACTCCATGGCCCTTTCAAAACAAAAACATTGCATTTCCATTTTTTCTCATCATAGACTTGATTGCCACAGCCCAGGCAGAGCAGCCAACAGAGTGAGGTCTTTCAGACGCAGGGAACAGAGAGAACAATGTCATATTCATATGAGGATAGTACAACAGCTATCCTCCTCATTATCACTGCGCCGACATGAATGGACTCTTCTGTCCCAGGAACCATGAAAGGGCCTGTCATCTGTCTATTTCTCCTAATTGACTCTTTATTTCATTTCAGTGTAGTAACATTTTTGATTGTCCTTGGTTTGTCAATTAGTGTGACATTGCCAAGCAAATTTCCCCCATGCCGTCGTCCTCAGATTCTTTAAAATACTTACAACCACCACATGACTCAGGGCTGCCGCTGTATGTCAGCCGTGGCTCCGCTCTGAACTACGAAGCGTTTATTAAACCAAAGCCTCACATTCACAGAATGCGTAAAGAAGAAGTTTCTCAGGAAAATATTGAAAAGTATTTCAAAGGCTGAAAATAATACAAGGTCAAACTCGGAATAGAGCTTCGCTGCATCTCCGACAACACGGCCGTTCATGAGAAACTTATTACGAGATCAACGCACCGCCCGCCTTCAACCTTTTTCCAGGAAGGACAAACACTACAATGTAATTTGCCGTCCTATTCACTAGCAGGCCCGCTGCAATGTCCTCCTTCGGTCCAATCCGCTTCATGAGTTATCTCCGAGCAGAAAGAAACATGAAATTTCCACCCACAAACGAATCCACTCACAGAGCAGTAATAGCACGTGCATTCACACACGGAGTCTCTCTTTAGGTTGAGCTACCGGCAGACGGGAGCACAGGGCCCGGGGCGGCTAGGTCTTCAATTAAATAATAATCACACAACAGCTAATTGTCTCGTAGCATTCCCCGTGGCTTCATTCTGTACATGGCTTCCTACTGCGTTGACCTGAGAAGGGGAAAAAATAACACACAAAAAAACTCTGCCAATTGTGTGCCAGTCCCTCCTCCTCCTCCCAGTCAGATTAGCTGCCAGCACATAAAGTAGTGCCATGCATTATCTGGCAATTAGGGCGAGCCTTATTAAGCAGGGTTTAATGCAAATTTAATGAGCAATAAATTCACTTTCTTTAAATAGAAGACTATATTATTGTTACAAATGATGTACTGCGCCGGTCCTAATGTACAAGCAATGAAATACTTTACAAGCGGGCACATATCAATGGGCCATTAGGTAGGGTATTAAATTTAACTTGAAACATGCTAAGTGTAATTACGGATAGATGGAGGGAGAGGACCTGTTCAAGCCCCTTCCAATAAGCAGTGTTCGGCACTCATATAATGGCCCACAAAGAACACGCCAGAACACTCTAAAGGCAATTTGGGCAAAAAACGAGTACGTTTAACATCCAAACTATGTATATAACTGCTACTGCTCCCACACCCAGAAACACCAAATATACATGCACACAAGGACACACACACACACACACACACACACACACACACACACACACACACACACACACACACACACACACACACACACACACACACACACACACACACACACACACACACACACACACACACACACACATCAAAGGCAGAGCTCCACTAAGATATCAAAATTCAGTATAACCTAATTCTGTTAAAAGCCAAAGAGCATCAAAGTCTCCAAACAGAGAACACTGTGCAACAAGCCACAGTGTCCACCATCAGCACCAGGTGTGTGTCTGTGTGTGTCTGTGTGTGTTTCCGTTGTGTTGCAGTCCTTCAGCTGTGTCCTGAGGCGTCATGGCAGCTCCTATTGATCCACTTCAACATCACTCAGTCACGATGAATGAGCTCAAACTGACAGTAAGTAAGATTATGCAACCTGCTGAAACACCGGCAGCAGATCACAGCTGATATGTTATTATAGCGCACCATATGGGATGGCAGGAAATAATAATGATAACACAGTCACTGGCATTTCCCAAAAATCTAATAAAAAGAGAAATGGTCTAAATCAACAATTTGTTTAAACATTGTCAGAAGGAATAGCCGGCTCTGCTCTCTCAAAAAGCCTTCTGCAAACTCCAACGACTATATTTCCTTTTCTCACCCGGTCTTGCTGTGTACGTCTGTCAGGGGCCACTCTGCCACGCGTTTCCCTTCTATTTACTCACATTATTGCAAATATCCCAGCACCGACTTTCTCCATCACCTGCCTTTGTCTTAAAAACAAATATGAAAACCTATATATATATATATATATTCGTCATTATAAAGGGCAAGTCGGGCAGCCAAAGAGTGGAATGTCAGCACATTGAGCAGCCATTACTGGAGCCACCGATTCAGCCAATGACTTTCACTGAA
>NC_137197.1:20232541-20238590 GCF_960531495.2 Zeus faber
CGCCGCCGCGTCCGCGCGGGACAGAAGGACGGAGCGGAACGTTCCACGTGGAAACCCTCGCCACGGTTGGGCTTGTTTTCATTTGGGTGTTTCATTGCACGTGTTGGAGGCGCCGCGACGTGATAGCGGCCTTATACACCTGAACCCATTGGGATAAGTCATGTACACTCACCGCTGGACACACGCACACGCACACGCACACACACACGCGCGCGTACAGGCGGTCCAATCGCGCACACGCACACGCACAAACCACCACACCTGCTTGGAGTGCAGCCCAGCACCCTCCTGGTTGCATTCCTCTCCTTTCCTCCCTCAGTTGCTGCCATAACTCTGATGGAAGAGGAAGAGGCCACGTGACCAGTTGTGCTTCCAGTTTTCCTGGACCTGATTCACTGTTTTTCAATACATGTTGTCGTCCGATGTTCATGTTTTTGTGCAAATGTTGTGTTTATTTGTCTCACCCCTGGTGATTCTCCCCCTCTGTAGTGATTAGTTGTTTATAGACCCAAACATGATAAATAGTTCCCCAAAGAGGGGCGTTGGTGGTTGTTCTCTATAACCAAAAAAAAAATATATATATATATATATATATATATTTATTTGAGTATTTTAAGGGTATTTCTCAACGGTCCGGCAACACAGAGGGGGGCCGGACACCAGACGTGCGAAGAGTCGCGGATCTTTGTGCAAAAATCCCTCCTTTCGAAATCAAACACAAAGCGATTGTTCTTCGAGGTCCCCTCACCTCCGTCACCTCCCCGTCGCTCCAAGACTTGTCAACATGCAGTGAGCGCGGGTGGAGGAGGGGCGGGAATATCAAAGTGGACGGTCGGGGGGGTGGGGGGGGGACAGAACCTCCCTGTTGCGCAGCAGACCGCGGGAGGCTTCCCCCGCCGCTTAAAGATTTAAAATCTCGTTAAAAGTGAACCCGGCCTCAACTGATCTCAATCTGCGCCCGGGCGTTGCTGTCGCCGTCGCCTTCAATCGCAGGGCCCCCTGCCCCCCGGAGTCGCCGACGCACCGCGTGACCTGTTCGGTATCTCACAAAGAGAAACGAGGGCCTCGCCAGACGCAGATTTGCTGGCGTTTTTATTATCTTTTTTTTTTTTTTGTCCTTATCTGAATTTGCAAGGGATCCTAAACACAGGGGATAATTAGTGGGGCTCCGCACAGTGGCCCCACCCGGCCGAAACAACTTCACACAGTTGGTCGACGCACTTAAGCCGAGTGCCGTCATCAATCTCCATGAACCGCATCCGAATGGCGGGCAAGCAGGATTTCACCGAGGGTTACCAAGTGGGCGCCCTCTCTCACTCCTGTTTCGTTGAATTGCTGTAGACCCACTACACCTCCAGAAAGGTCAACAGAGAGTTCCGGCGTCCGTCCGGCTAACCCTGAGCCTACCGCTACTCCATGTGTAAGTGCGCGGTGATGATCCCGAACCAGCGGCGCTGGCTCTGCACGGACGGAGTGACTGAGAGAGTCGCCCCGTTCCATCGCCCTGGTGGCGCTGAACCACGGCTTTCTGACCGGGGAAACAGAGGGGGAGGGGAGGGGCCTCATCAGAAATTGGATGTTTTTATTTTATTTATTTATTTTGTCAAAAATTATATCAGCCCCAAGGTGCCCACCGGGAAAATGTCGGATCACCAGTCGGACCCTGCACCAAGACCATAATGGGCCTGTCCAGTGACTAACCTTACTGACATCGCTAACATGTGCGAACGCTTCCATAAAGGCCTCGGCAGTGGCTGCCGTCCATCACCCGACCGCCGCCCACACCAGGGGGGCCTTCCCGGTAACCTAATTCCACTGGCGCCGTTAACGTGTTCCGCGGCGCCACCGGTTCTGTGCAGACAACATTCTGGCCCGGCCATGCCCGTCCGTTAACCTCACCGGCGCCGGTTACGCTCGGTGCAGGCCTCCTCCGCGGTTAAAAACCCATTCTCCACGATTACCGCCGATAACAGGGAAAACCTGGCCGCCGGCAAATTCCATCCATCAACGTTTCATTCGGCTGCGTTCATCGATCCGACGAGCCACTGATTATGATTGTATTACCACGGCTTTTTCAATTGATGAACGATGACGTGAAAGGTCAGCTGTAAGACCGCGTCACCGCCATAGCCATAGCCCGCCATCCCCTCCGCCGTCCAAATGCCTTCACCCCCCGAAACCCAACAGAAGCCGACGTTTCCCCGTCCCCTCCTCCCCCCGGGACGAGTCATCGGAAAAAGCTGCAACCCCAAGACACCGCGGCGTCTTCTCTCAGTGGCGCAGCGTGTTTTGTGAGGGGCTTTTTTTGAAAGAGGAAGATCTACAAAAAACGGCCTGATTGTCGTTCTTCATCCTGGAATACGGACTGAGGCGCACTTTCGCATGTATTCGTGAAAATGAAGTTGCGTCACCGCACCTCGCGCCTGAATTTTAAATAATGCTTCTCGTGATAGGATGTCGATTTTTTTTATTATTATTTTTTTTTTTCCGAAGCTCTTGACCCCCAGGAGCTAATAATAAAACGGAGCCTGCGCCATTTCACCAGTTTAATGAAAATAAATGTGCTGGCGTGCGTCTGTCTTTCTCGTCCCAGTCTATAAAGGAGTGTAGCCCCTTCTTAGTTTGAGAAATGATTCAGGAAATTTCCGCCTGCATTCCTTTGCCACTTTGACCCAGATGGGGCTTAAAAAAATGACTCTGACCTACTTGGACTTTTTATCTCCTCCGCGAGGCCCGGACCATCCGCCATCCTTTATCCCCGGCCCTCCATTTTCATCTCAAAGAAGGGAATCGTTTTGGGGGGGTTTTTTTTGGGGGGGGGTATCGCGGCGAATCTTGACATCCCCTCTTTATTTCAATGGACTTCTAGGTGGCGCGTTTCGCACTAGCGGTATCTTTCTCCTCCGCTGTAAATAAGAGCATGTCCTCCCCATGTCATACACGCTGCTGTAGAAATGTCCTCATTAACCCAATGAACTGATTAACCCGAAGGCGGAGCCGCTCATCAAGTCACAGCGTGCTGCGTTTGATAGGTACAGTACTGACACAGCCGAAATGCACGGCGGCAGAAATTGTCGAAATTGCAAATTACGATGCGCTACAAACATCATTAGTATCAAGCTGCTTACAACTGCCGCCGCTGCAAACAAGGTGTTTAAAACTGTAACGACGCAGGCTTTAATTTTTCACCACTTCAAACCAGCCCAAGCGCAGACAGGGCGATGTCGACGGCGTCATTCACCGGTGTGGTGTGGTCGCGATCCAGGAGCCCTCCCGCTGCCGGGCTCTGGTCCAAACAACACGGACAAACCGGTTCAAGCAAATAATCCGGAGGGAGGACTGGACCGAATCGCATTTTTATTCCGGTGACGACGCACAAACAGCTGAAAACCCCAATTCGGCGCTGATGCAAGGAATCTCCAGTGCTCAGCAGCGCTGCGATCTGCTCTCGTGGTTATATATGATAAAGAGATAGAGTACAGTATGTCGTTTCCTTTAATCCTCCTTTGCCTTTCTGTGCAACGCACGGTGTTGTGTGGAGCCACTGTCCAGAATGCATGACCTGCATGAAGGTAAGCTGCGTCTACAGGACTCAGAGCGCATTTTTAATATACACAACAGTCCTATACAATAATTATAAAAATAACTTATAAATAAACAGTGAACTGAAAGATGAACATAAGATAGAAATGCTGATGTACAATAAACCTGAGATTAAATATATACAGCAAGCTTCAAACAGTCAACAAAACAATAATAAGCCTGTTAAACAAAATACTGACGGTAAAAATGCACCTCCGTACTAAGAAGTGAATAAGTACGCGAGTATGGTGAGTTCATGTACATGTATAAGAAGATACGCGGCAGGACACCGACAGCAGCGTTGTAAGTGCACCGCCTGTTGAAATCCAGACGAGAACAAGGAAAAAAACCCACAGAACCATAGAAAAACAGAACATGCATTACAATACAGAGTGCATCTGTACAAACTTTTATTTTTTATTTTTTATTTTTTGGAAGATTGTTCTCGGTGAGGGATCTCTTTGTTTGCCTTTACTGGCCACCGGACCCATTTTCGGGCCATTTCATTCAGTCCTTCATTTGTCCGACGGCGCTCACAGTTGACTGATTCCTCTCCAGTTTTGTCTGGGTCATTATGCGCGACGACGATGGGAAGGTGATTTCCTGCTGTGCCGCTCCTTCTATCTCTCTCTCCGTCCGATGTTGTGTTTGCGGGTATCTCCCGTCCGACCACTCTCACCTCTTCGGGGCTGTTGCAGGTGGGGGCCATGGCGTCTCGAATTGCCTATTACATCGCATTTTGGGATGGACCAGTAATGAAGCGGTATTTGGTGCTGCATCATGAGGCTTTACAGGAGCGTCGATCTGATGTTTACTCGCCGGCTGCCGAAATACAAATAAAATAAAAGATAAAATCAAATAAATACATAAAATAAACAAACAAACAAAACAAATAAATAAACAACTATACAAATAAATAAATAAATACACAAATAAATAAATAAATACATAAATAATCCAAATAAAATACAATAAAATAAAATTAATAAAGTGAAAAAATAAAGTAAATAAGACAAAAATAAAATAAATACATAGTAAAATATTTAAAAAAAAATAGTAAGAGCCCTCACAGTAAGAAGCACACAGTGTTCCCTTAAATAATACAGCACTTTTGAATGTGCTTTATAAATAAATTGCTTCGGCAACAAAAGCTGCAAAGCAGCACAAGATACTACTGCCTTGCCATATGTAAACACCCTGCAGCCCAGCCAGTGATGCCCCCCCCCCCCCAAAAAAAATTAGGCCCAAAATGACAATAAGTTATTCCACATCTCCCTACTCTCTCCAGTCATGCATTGTGAAAAGCAGATAAGCCTGTTTAAGTCACAGAACATCCAGTACAATGAAGAATACACAGCAGATTTCAAAATAACCCCCTGTCCAGGACCTGTTTGGCAGACGGGATGAAGCTCAGACTAAATAAACAGTGAGTGGACTCAGGCCGGAAGGGGTGGAGTTACAAGTTCAAGACCTAAAGTGGGTAAAGTGGGTCGTCAGGATCATGTATAATGTTGATGTTGAGTCTCAGGACGGGGAGGAGGAGTAGGAGGGGGAGGAGGAGGAGGAGGAAGAGGAGGAGGAGGAGGAGATGAAGAATAAGAAGGGACGAGGACAAGGGAGCAGGTGGAAGGGCGAGGGACAAGGAGGATGGATGAGGAGTGACGAGGAGAAGGGAGGAAGAAGAGGGAGGAGGTGGAGGTACGAGGAGAGATGAGGAGGGATTAGAAGGAGAGATGAGGAGGAGGAGGAGGAGGGACTAGGAGAAGGGAGGAAGAAAAGGGAGGAGGAGGAGGAGGAAAGAGAGGAGAAGAAGAATAAGAAGGGACGAGGACATGGGACCAGGTGGAAGGGCGAGGGACAAGGAGGATGGATGAGGAGTGACGAGGAGAGATGAGGAGGGATGAGAAGGAGAGATGAGGAGGAGAAGGAGGAGGGAGAGGAGAAGAAGAAGGAGAAGAAGGGACGAGGACAAGGGACCAGGTGGAAGGGCGAGGGACAAGGAGGATGGATGAGGAGGAGAAGGGAGGAAGAAGAGGGAGGAGGTGGAGGGACAAGGGAGAGATGAGGAGGGATGAGAAGGAGAGATGAGGAGGAGGAGGAGGAGGGAGGAGGAGGAGGGACTAGGAGAAGGGAGGAAAAAGAGGGAGGAGGTGGAGAAGGAGGAAGGACTGGGAGGAGTAGAGATGAGGAGGGACAAAAAGGAGAGATCCAGAGGAGTAGGAGAGACTCGGAGAAGGGAGGAAGAGGAGTGAGGAGGTGGAGGGATGAGAATGAGTAGCGATTTTGGAGGGATGAAAAGGACGAGGAGGAGAAGGAAGGGACTGGGAGAAGGGAGAAGGAGGGATCAGGTGGAGGGACGAGGAGAGGAGGAGGTACGAGGAAGAGTATGGGGAAGAGGAGGAGGGATGAGGTGGAGGGACAAGTAGGAGGGATGAGGAAGAGAAGGAGGGAAGAGGAGGCGGGATGG
>NC_137197.1:20238790-20241290 GCF_960531495.2 Zeus faber
ACCTTGTCCATCCTCCTCGTCCCTCGTTCCACCACCCTGTTCCTCCTCCTCCTCCTTGTCTCTCGTTCTTGTCCCTCGTTCCTCCACCTGCTCCTCCTCCTCCTCGTCTCTCTTTCTCATCCCTCATTCCTCCACCACCTCCTCCTCCTCCTCGTCTCTCTTTCCTGTCCATCCTCCTCGTCCCTATTCCTCCTCTTCCTCCTCCTCCTTGTCTCTCTTTTTCATCCCTCATTCCTCCACCTCCTCCTCCTCCTCCTCCTCGTATCTGTTTCTCATCCCTCCTCATCTCACGTCCTCCTCCTCCTCCTCCTCCTCCTGATCCCTCCACCTCGTCCATCCTCCTTGTCCCTTGTCCCTCCACCCCCCCCCATCCTCCTCCTCGGGACGAGGAGCACAAGGAGGAGAGATGAGGAGAAGGAGGGTGACCAAAGAGGAGGCAGGACATGGAAAAGGGACGAGGTGGAGAGACAAGGGAGGAACAGGGGGGAAGAGGAGGAGGAGGAAGGTGACCGGCCCTCCGTTACGAGGAGGCGGGGGGAAGAGGGACGACGTGGAGGAGGAGGAGGAGGAGGAGGAGGAGGAGGAGGAAGGTGAGCGACCGCCGTGTCCTCTGGACATTGACAGAACAAGCAGTTCTCTGACAGAACAGCAGAACAGATGAAGAGCAGAACATCATCCTCCTCCTCCTCCTCCTCCTCCTCCACCTCCTCCTACTCAGCAGGTTCCATCTATCCTGACCCTCCTCTCGAGTGCACCTGTGCGTCCTATCCAGTAGTCTGTTGTTGACGTGCACCTCCAGGAACTTCTCTGACTCCACCACCTCCACCCGCAGCTATTTTTAGATCTTCCGTAAACACGGGTGGCTCGATATGGAGACAAACAGGAAGCCACTGATTACTGAAGTTGTTTAAAACTGAGAGAGAGCCAAAGCAGAACGTTTTATACCTTTTTCTTTTTTAATTTTTGAAAAGATTAGCATGGTACAAACAAATATAGCCGTACAAAATTCCATATAAATCCAGCATAACGAGCGTAAAACAGTCGAGGGTTTAATGTATAAAAACAAGTCCAGTTCATGCAGATGTAGATTTACAAAAGTAAAATAAGAGAATTTAATAAAACAATATACATCAAACCATTTCAGTAAAATAAAAGGCTATGGGCTACCCAGGTCAAATCCTAGTTCAATTCAATCTATTTTACATCTTCCAGATGGTTTCCTACAGATTTACAAAACGGAAACAAGAAAATGAAATAAGATCAAATATCATTTTGATCAGACATCAAAAATTTGAAATAACATCAACGAATCTCTTAAAGTGAGAAACACACTGTCGAGAAAAGAATCCTAAATGCCCTCGCAAACGACAAGTTCAGAGAGTCAGTTGCCTCCCTCGCCGGCCCCGACCTGCATCCCCGTCCTGACAGTTTTGCGGGAGGATTGCTGGCGATCGCACGAGAGCCACCCTCAACAACTTGAGCCTGGAAGACAACATAAGAGCTTAAAAAGGAGGTGGCGCGCAGCAGAATGTCGACGGGCAGAGGAAAAAACTGCAAATTCATTATGAGATCCTGACGCCGGGGTCGAACCGCCGGCGACGGGGCGGCCGGGCCGCTGGCGTTGGTGGGCGCGTCGGCTCAAATTGGACTGGCTGTTGTGGGCGGGCCGAACATTTCGAGCCTCTCTCCCTTTCCATATTTAATATACATTGCATAATGATGGGATTAATGTCACACATAATCTTGCCATCGGCCCCCCTAAAATAAAGGATTGTCCTTATTGGAGAAAGACAAAATGACGTGCTCCTTATTTCATCGATCGTTTAAGGGACGTTTTTCATTTTAAAATAAATCATGTGTCCGGACGTCCATTTTTCGAGGACCAGCTCCATCGAGAGCGCACCTTCCTGAGAGCGTATCTTGCGGGACTCAGAAGTGGCTGCGGGGCCCTTTCCCCTGCTTGGAGGGGCTACGATATAATTCCGACCTCCTACACCAGAACTAATTGGAACAAGTCCCGTGCACTCACCGGTGACACACACACACACACACACACACACACACACACACACACTCACACACACATAGATAGAGGCAAACTCGTCACAGGCGTAAGCACACCACCAGCACCTGCTTTGAACACACCCCCGAAAACACCCTCCTGGTTGCATCCCTCCCCTTTTCTCCCTCATTCACGGCTATCGCTATCACAGGAAGAGGTCACGTGCCGAATTGCTGAGATTTCATCTTCCCTCCGACTGGCGCTCGGCCAATGAAGATGGCCAGACGAGCGCACTTCTCTGGACCAATTTCTGAAAACAAAAATAAAACCTAACATTCTTTTTTCAACAATTAATAAATTCATAAACTCTACGCCGACTGCTGATCCTGACACTGCGTCCGGTCCCAGGTCAAGTTAACTTCAGATTTAGATGATCAATGTAAACAAATCGATGGCGCCATGGATTCATTTGAGCAAATTGTCACGCAGGTTTTGAGT
>NC_137197.1:20246290-20253790 GCF_960531495.2 Zeus faber
GATTTTAAATGATTTTCTAACTAGTATGTCTAGTTTAAGAGCTCCTGCTAAGGAAAAGAGTCCACAACCACGTAGCTTCACCTCCCTGCACATGACTCAACTACTTATCGTTATCACGTACTGTTAAATTGGACATGGCTACGTTCATCTCTTCAAATCGTCCATCGCGGTTTCTTTGTGGCGCCACCAGCCGGTGTCAGCATTACGTGAACACAGGCGGGGAGACGTGGTTGCCCATGACAACGGCACTTGTTGACAGATCAGCGGCCGTTATTCAGTAATAACTGACCGCTTGACTGCCGCTGTTGACCAATCAGCGATCAAGTATTTCCCAGAGCGGTGCGATAAATAATCATACATCACATACTGTACACACACACACGCACACACACACACACACACACACATACGTGGGATGAGGGATGCTGTAATATGCCTCTTATTTACATTTGTAAATATGTGGAGCAGCATCTTCTTCTTCCCCTCGCGCCGTGAACCTTAATAAAAATCGATCGCTTTCCATCTCCTTGTGAGCGTACGCCGAGCCGGCGATGCACCGTGCTCCGCCGGCAGATTAACGGGTCATTTTCTGCAAAATATTGATGAGGCCCCGTGGACGCACCCCACTGGCGAGTTAAAATGAAGCCTATTTGTCTGCCAGTGTCAAACAAACACGGCGATCCATTACAGCGCCGGCAACACGGATTTACATCCTCCATCCCTCCGTGCGTCGCTATCAGTCGCCGGAGGTCATTGCGTCGCGGCGGATCGGGCGATTTGGGCAAAAAATAAGCGCTTTCGCTCTGACAACTTGTCGAATGTCATCGGCGCAGGCACGGAGGGAGCCGTGTGATGTGACCCCCGGCGTGTTGATAATCAGTGAAATAATAATCACATTCCGTCCAGGTATTCCCCTCAGACTCCTCCTGGTTAACATGTGAGACGACGACCCGCTAATACCAGATATTCTTTCAATTATTTGCGGCGCCGCCTGGTATTAAGGGAGCTGCTCGCAGGCTCAATGTGTACCACGTGTTATTCCAGCGCAGGCCGAAGTGGCTTTGCCTCATTATTACGGTTCATTATGGGGTTCAAATGTATTTGTTTATTTGTTTATTTATTCATTTTATATTTATATTTTATTTTATAGTGATATTTATTTGCGCATTTATATATACATATGTATCCTTCTATTCATTTATTTGTCATTATTGATATATGTTGGTTGTTTATTCATTTTAATTGATTTTTCTTTGTTTTCATTGTGTCACTGTTTTCATTATTCCATTTTAATGATATTTTTCCACTTCTTCACATTGTTATTCCTGAATCCAGTGGCTCCATTCCCATGACTGCTTGTCCTGTTTTGTTTAATTGCACTACATTGTTCAGTTACTGATTATAATTGGTCTTTTCGTATTCGCTTTTTGTTATTATGTTAATTTTGTAACTATCCTGTATTTTAGAGCTCATGTTTATGTACAGTAACATTCTCTAAACTGTAGACAAATACAAGGTTTATTCTTATTATTTTAATTATTATTATTGAAAAAAAAAAAGATATATTCACCCAGCCAGAATGGGAGTCTGGTACAACAAGAGGTATTGACAAACATCAAACAAACATTACAGTAATACTCATAACAATACATCCCATATTCTATGTTGACAAAACTGTGCTTATATGGAATGGATCCCTCCGTCCCATGGATCCATCCAAATTTATCAAGCCAGGATTTGTTATTATTTTTCTAATCCATCCTTTATTTTTTCGCGGATATTACAAGCACATACTTTCTGTGGACCGTAGGCTTTTACATAACGTACTTCCAATATCCTAAAAAAAAAAAAAAAAAAAAAAAAACACATCCCATTCAATCCCTTACAAAGGACCGCCGAGTGTTATCATTCCATCTGAACGGCTGAATAGTCACTAATATGAAATATCTTTATTGAAACACTGTCCCGCACCTGCCCATTCAGCCACCACTCCACTCATTAGGCCTACGTCCCCCCCTCCATCCCTCCATCATCCATCCCTCCATCGTATCGCATCTACCGTTGGCCGTAGCTCCGCTGGGGTTCCGCGGCGATAGCAGCATTTTCAATTAGTTTCTGATATTAAAAATAAAGAGCTGAATCCTCTCCCATCCGCCCTTCATGCCAGGATGCTTCATCATTAGAATTAGCACCAAGCAGCCGTGCCAATCAAACGCTTTAGCCCCAGGCGCCAGATAAGGCGGAACAATAGAGACAATTAGGGGGAGATATTGTGTATTATTATTAGTAGTAGTAGTAGTAGGAATAGTAGTAGTAGTAGTAGTAGTAGTAGTAGTAGTAGTAGTGTTAATGTTATTATTATTATTATAATTTTTATCTATCTATCTATCTGTCTGTCTGTCTGCCTGCCTGTCTGTCTGTCTGTCTGTCTATCTATCTATCTATCTGTCTATCTATCTATCTGTCTGTCTGTCTGTCTGTCGGTCTGTCTGTCTGTCGGTCTGTCTGTCTGTCTATCTATCTATTTATCTATCTGTCAGTCTGTCAGTCTGTCAGTCTGTCTGTCTATCTATTTATCTATCCATCTGTCAGTCTGTCTGTCTGTCTGTCTGTCAGCCTGTCTGTCTATCTATTTATCTATCTTTCTATTGAGCCTTCAGTGTAAAATATATATATATATATATATATATTTAAATAAGAGAAATACTGGAGCATTAACATGACAGCTCATGCATTCATGCAAAGGTCAGCCATGGCAACAAGCCGCGTGGTCTTTTATCACCACCACAAAAAAAAATTACGTAAACCTTAATTTTAGGTCCATCAGCGGGCGCTTTTTTTTTTTTTGGTGTTTTTTTTCATCCCTCCTGACACATCTGACGTGGCTCTTTGTTCCATTGTGAAGGGACGATGACTGGAATGGGTTGGTGTGGAACACAAATGACCTGCTGTAATGGCTCTGACGCTTTTATTTTGGTGATGGATCTAAGTCGCCATAAAAGATGTGCACACGAGCTCTGACAGAAATTTCAACCACATTAGACGTCAGTTCATTTCAATTCACTTAGTTCAAAAATCGAACTAATAATAATCATTAATAATTGTCATTCTGACAGGCACCTCTTAGATTTAATTTTAAGTGATCTTCATATAATGAGCAGCGTATGAGTTTGGCGTCCGGGCTCCGCTGTTCGTCCCTCCTGGTGAGTCGTACGAAACAAAGGCGTGTTTAGGGAGCTAGAAATATAGGAGTGGTGAGTTTGAATCCCCCCCAATCGGATAGAAGAGTAGAGACCAACAGGTGGATGCAGGGGAGGGTGGAGGCAGCGCGGCAACAGAGCAGCAAAGCAGGCGGGGCAGGAGGGATTGGCAGCTTATATAGGACGGCCAAATAAGGGCATGGAAGCGCGTGGCGCGGTCAAGTTGTCCGACAGGACTTGCTCCGCCAGTCACTTCTCATGTACATAGTTTTGGGGAAAAAAGGCTCTTCAATCGAATAAAAGGCGGCGCTTCTTTAGCGATAGCAGTGTTTCCCAACACTTTCTTTCTGTCGCGGCACACTTTTTACAATTAAAATGATTCCACCTTAACCTGTTCACCAAACATCAGAAACATGTACCTCCGACAACTGTTTGCGGTCTGCTAATGATTAGCGTTGCAAGATTCGGGAAAGATTCATTCGTGGCAAACAAATCTTAGGAATGACTCAGGAGTCGGGAGCCACTCCAGCATAAGAGTGTGCGAACGGGTGGCATCCAGGAGTCAAACGAACGACTCCTTTTTACTGAGCCACTCGTCAGAAAACGACTCTCAAAACAAAGTCCAACCAAACACCTCTGTTTGCGTAGCTCTTTAACATAGTTGGAGCTGTAGAGCCAAAGTGGTAAACCCTGAGAGGGGAAAACGAAGGAAGACTCCTTTGGAAACGCGAGAGGGATCCATCCACGCAGGAATGCGTAGCCATGGAGACGAGTTGGCAGAAATATGTTTATGCTCTCCCTTCTTTCACTTTGTATAGTCTCTATATTTTTGTACATTTGGCCATTTGGGAAACTGAAATACGTACCTAACACGACTAAATTGGACCCCGTGTGATGCTGCCTGCAGCTAAGGGCACAAGCACAAGGTGGTGTGAAGGCCATATTGTAATGCAAGGAATTATTATTATTATTATTACAATTATTATTATTATTATCATCATCATCATCATCATCATCATCATCATCATCATTATTATTATTATTATTATTATTATTAATATTTATTGAGGGGTTAAAGATGCTCTAAAATAACTCAAACTTGGTCAGCGTATATAAAAACTAAAACTTTGAGGATGAAAAGTTTTAATAGTTTGAGTTTTTTGTGGCGTGGGCGAGGCGTCTAATTTCCATGTTTCGCCACGAATCGGCAAGTATTTAGTAGCTCGACTGTACGTGGTCAAATCTCCCGCAAACTTCGCACGTTTGCGAAGAATCCCGGCCTGAAGAGCGTTACGTGCCGATATTGAGTTACGGACATCGCGCCCCAGGTTACTGGTCACCCTTGTAACCTTGTTGTTGTTGCGTTGCGTGGTCTACACTTGATATACAGCGACATCATGCATGTTTGGTCCGTGTTCTCTAGCACGACGTAGTGGACACAGCAAGCGATTCATACTGTGCAGCACGTCTGATGTAATGCCTATTGTCTGATGGTCGCCAAAGTGCACACAGCTGCGTACCCTGGACGTGCACTCATAGCTGCTGCAGCTCTCGTTATTATTTATGGTATTATTGTTACTATTATAATTATTACTACACTGCTGCTACTAGCTGTACATTCTCACTTTAGTGCTGCTGGGCTCACAATTACTAATAAGCATGGTGTTCATTCTGTGGATAGATGTGCAAATGTTAGTTTAATTCATTATTTCCTTCTTATCCCGTTCTGCACTGTTTTTTACCTTCTTTAACACCTGAATTTTAGTAAAGGAAATCAAAGAGTCTTATCTTATCTCATCTTATGTTATGTTATGTTATGTTATGTTATCCTAGCTTATCTTATCTTATCTTATATTATCTCATCTTATCTTATATTATCTTATTTTATCTTATCTAATCTTATATTATCTCATCTTATCTTATCTCATCTTATCTTATATTATCTCATCTTATCTTATCTCATCTTATCTTATCTTATCTCATCTTATCTTATATTATCTCATCTTATCTTATCTCATCTTGTCTTATCTCATCTTATCTTATCTTATCTCATCTTATCTTATATTATCTTATCTTATCTCATTTTATCTTGTCTTGTCTTGTCTTGTCTTGTCTTATCTTATCTTATCTTATCTTATCTAATGAGGAGGAATTGTATGAAAATTACTATGTGAGTTGTGACAAAATGGATATAAAATCACCCTGAAGCCACCTTTAAATGGAACACATACGGAGTGTGATGGTGGAATTGCTGCTCTGCCTCTATTGATGACGGAGGAGAATGAGAGGAATTTGGCCTTCCAGTTCAAAATGGATCATGTCAAAAGGAGGTGAAGCTCATTGTCGATCCTCCTCCCTCGGCTGTTGATGTCAGAGGTTCCAGTACAAATAGCTCTAAGTGTTTTTTTGAAAAAGAATGTCTCACGCAAGCTTCACACAAACCCGACACACACGAGGACAACCCATCGACGCTAACCTTGGATGTCACCAAATTCACTAAAAATAAATCTCTTTTTATATACGTGAAGTGTGTATAATTGGGTTTTTTTTTTTTTTTTTCAAACACTATCTAAAGGGAATTTTAGAAAAACATTTATTTATGTCCAGCTGATCAAACTACTACTACAACAAACAGCCCTGACATATTTTGGTCTTACGACCACGGGGGGTAGGATGCGTTTTTCGGATGCAGTGTGAAACAACCTCAAGCGATGAGGAAGGGGGGAACGTGAAGAGCTGGGATCGACCAATATGTAATTTCATTGATATCACATACTGTCATATACTGTATGTATCACATGTAAAATGATGGGATGAAAAAAAAACAGATAAAAAGTGGGTAAAACGTTTCAGATGTATTAATAATTCATATTACCGTATTTCCTCAAATAAGAAAAACAAACCACTTAATGAATGCCGGGGGCGTGGTCGACACAAACAAATCAAGGCCTGCCTCAAATACTGCCTGTTATATCATGTGCATGCCAGTTAAGCATAATATGCATTTCCACAGCTTTAAATTGCTAAATTCAGCAATATAATCATCATATTTTCAACACTTTTTTGTTCTGCTTAACTCATTGTGTTAAGTGTACCGTGTCGGTTCCCCAGTCGGTTTTCCTGTGTTTTTATTTTAGATCTATTCGTTTTCGTTAGTTTCCAACCAACATTTTAAACCCAACTGAGGGACGTTCCGCCTTGGATCAGGACAGTGGATTGCGAGCCCCGGCCGTTAACGTGTCTCCGAACAAAAAAACAAACATCTGTGCGCGCTGAGAAATTACAAAGAGAGCCCTCAAAATAAAAACAGTGTGTTTTTATTTTAGGTGTATTTATTTTTGAGGATCACAGCACCAAGACGGACGTTTTATGTCAAATTCAAAGAGAGGCTTTTTGTTTGGTTTGGTTTTAGATATAAAAGCCCGCCTCTAATATAAGCCTGCTTCCAGTAAAGGCCTGGTACCCTCTGCGGTTGAAGTAAATAAAGGCCCCGGTCACCATTTGAGGAAATACAATAATCCAGGGAGGTAAAGCGGAAAAATGCAAAGCTTTCATGTGATATAACCAAAAACAAATCTGTTTTGTGCGGCCACATTATGTGATAACCACGCCTGTAATGTTATAATAATAATAATAATAATAATAATAATAATAATAATAATAAGGACTTATAAAACAACATTCCACATTTTTTCAGCTCTTTAAGTCTTCAGATACAGGTGGAGATTTGCTGTCACCTACAGTCAGGGTCACCTCATCACACCCAAAGTGCTGCGTCATTATCTCACGTTTCTCTGTGTGGAATTCCTCTGTGTACTTTGTGTTTTCCAGCCCCTGGGTGGCAGCAGATCACTGTCTTTTTTTTATTTTTATTTTATTGTACCGCTGCAAACCATTTAAAAAATACATTTCTTTTATATTTTATAGTAGGATTTGTTTATTTGTTTATAGTTGGTTCTTTACAGATATGTGCATAGGACTAATAGCCCTGTGTGAAAATCTAAATTAACTTAATATAATATATATATATATAGATACGCTTGTAAATGTTGTAATCAAAAGAAATAAAGTTAATGGAGTAATTTTTTTTTTTTTTACCTAATCACAAAAAAATGAACACATATACACACATACAAATATACACATATACATATAAACACATATATACATATACAAATATACACATATACACGTATACACACACACACACACATATATATATATATCTCCACATATATACGTATATACCTATACACATATACAAATATACACATATACAGATAAACATATACATATATAA
>NC_137197.1:20261290-20421290 GCF_960531495.2 Zeus faber
ACCTGTCGTAAATTGTCGCTGGATGGCGAAAATCTTTGTCATTAAGTTGGTCATTTTGGATATGACCAGGCATCGGTGCCCCACAGACATTGTAATAGTCACTGTAACATCCACGTCCGGTTGCTTTGCATCACTTGTAAATTCTAGAGTGCCACTGATGTTGCAGTTGTGTTTATCCTTGAGTTGGAATCTATTACAACCTCGGCGAGTGTGGTCTTCATGGTCATTGTTGAAACTTTCCTGGCTTCCCCCTCACTTGATGCACACTTGTTTGTTTGCCAGATTTGTGGATTTTATTATGGCCACTATTTCTAACAGTTCCACTTCTGGGAGTTTCACGTCACTTTCATTATCTGCGACTTGTAGATCTCCGTAGAATGATCATGTTCTTCATACTTGTTAGATAGACACGGCCGTCAGCATTTTCATTGTGTGCGTGGTGTGGTCTGGGTTGAACAGCCACACCTGACCTGGACCTAGGTGGTTGGGTCAGAGTGGCTGCATACCTGTTGCTCATTGTTCTGTCTAACGAGCAGCAGCTAAAACTGCCATCCCCACAATCACTCAGGATAGGAGCCCTGTCATGATATGTTCTATGAGCTCCTGGCTAAAACCAACTGGCCGACTCCCGACAATAAACTGGTGTCTACAACAATGTCTTCTGTGTCTGTGTGCCTGAGGGCCCTGAAAACGCCACTTGGGTGACATATGGTAGGAGAAACTGCCACAGTAGCACCTGTGCAGGGACTCTGAGGGGCCGTCTGAAGATGCCCTGGAGCCACCAGTGGGTCAACAGCGGCCCTAGCACCAACCCTCTCCCGAACTGGCAGCAGCAACACCCAGGGTGTCCGGCGGAGGACCGGGGAGAAGCGGCCGCAGCAACCACCACAGGTAACTGTTGGCAGCTAGGTTCTCTGCCCAGCAGCCACCACCAGGACCATCTAGCAGCCCAGCAGCCAGGCAAACCCTTCAAGCAGCCCCCGCAACAGCCAAGACCGGACACGGCTTAACCAGCAAAGACAGGAGGCTCAAGGTCCCAGGCTCAGGAAGAGAGGAGGGGAGTCTACGTCGTCGCCTAGGCTTCTTCCAGGAATTCTCCTTGGCCTCGGTTTGGTGTCGGGGGGTATGTGGTGTGGGGATGGTCTGGGTTTGGCAGCCACACCTGACCTGGATCTAGGTGATTGGGATCCGAGTGGCTGCATACCCGTTGCTTGGTTGGTCTAAAAAGCAGCAGGTAAAACCCCCATCCTCACACACACTCAGGATAGGAGCCCTGTCATGACATGTCTATCTGCTCCTGGCTAATACTAACTGGCCCACTTTCTACAATTAACTGAGGTGTCTACAACATCGTCTTCTGTGTCTTTGTGCCGGAGGTCCCTGAAAATGCCACTTGGGGGGCGTGTGGTAGGAGAAACTGCCACGGTGTATGATTGTCCGTTGGTCGCATGTTTAATTTGGTCTTCCCAAAGGAACGTAGCACTCCAGTAATTCTGTCTCCACCGCGAACATTGACTATTTTTGTTGACAACGCTGTCTTCATGACTTTAACATTTATTTCTTCAACCTGATAATGTCAGCATTGATCGTTTTAAATGTTTTCACCCTGAACAACGTTATAATACGAGATAAGTACATTATTGAAAGCATTATTCAATGTCATTTTCTGTTAAGATTCCTATGGTGGTATTAGTAGTTCTGTACTTCTGCAAAGATGTTTTTATACAACTTGTGGTTTTCGTGTCTATTTTCCGGGACGTGTTGTGATTTTGACCTTGTCTTTCTTTTTTGGCTTTTCTTGGATACATTTCTTCACTTTAACCTTGTTTTCTGTTTTGTCCTTTGAATTTGGTGTGACTTCATAGACGGGTGTCCAAGGTAGCGTTACGTAAGGTCTTGCTTAACGTCGGCAGAGTACCTGTCTCCTTAGACATCGTGTCTATGCCGTCATTTATGTCCTGTTTTTCTTTGTGATGTCTTGAATTTTCCCAGTTGTGAATGGAATCTCTTTTTTTTTTGGACATCGTCAAGTTTTACTTCTTCCAATCAACGTCAAATGCACGACATCAATCATCCATTTTAGATGTCCTTTTGTCATTCTCTTCAGTCGTCCATTGTGATCTTTCTGAAGTGTGTAAGCAACATTTTTTCAATGATTTCCGTGTTTCCTCTGTTCCTCAATCATCCGTATTGTGCGTCCCATTTGTTGATCTCTCCGCCGTTGATTGCATTTTCTTGTGTGTGTGAATAGTTGTTTGTCACATTTTCTGGATCTTCCATAAGTTGTGTTTGGTATTGAATTTTATGAAATAAGTCATGAAGTTGAAAGTTAGTAACAAATAATGTCTGTAGTAGCTTTTTCTTTTTTTGGTTTGTAACGATGAATTATTATTATTTTTTGGACAAAGTTATTTAGGTGTAATTCATAATTACTTTGGCTTTTCTATTTTCTTCAGTTGGAGCGTCACTGATGGACAAGTGGACAACGCAGCATTGTGTAATATCTTCTCTGACGTTGGTTGAGTCCTTGTCTTCTTAAACATTTTGTCTTTGTTGTCATTTATATCCTGTTGTTCTTGTAGTTGTTCTTTGTGATGGTGAATGGAATCCTTTTTTTTTTGTGGAAATCTGTTTTTTTTATTTCGTCCGTCTATGTCAAATGTCATTTCAGTATTCCTCTGTTTTAACTGTTGTGTAATGATATATTTTGGATGTCCTTTTGTTATTCTTTGTCTCCGTCCGTTGTTGACTCTTTGAAGTGTGTAATCGCGAATAGTCTTTGAATGAAATCGTTCATGTCTTTCTGTAGTTGTGTGTTTCTCCTCTTGTATAATCATCCGTATTGTATGTCTCATTTGTTGTTCTTATTGGTCGATGATAAGATTATTTTGTATGTCATTTTTTTTATGTTTTCTGGATGTTCCGTCGGTTGTTTTCAGCAATTGTAGTTTTTTGATACAATAGTAATGAAGCTGAAATTAAGTAACAAATAATGTGTTTGACTTTTTTCTGGTTATAAATCGATGATTTTTTTTTTTTGTGACATTTGTATTTTAAGTGTAATTCATAATTTCTTCTGCTTTTCTTTTATTGATTTCTTCAGTTTGACTGTCTCCTGGTGAAATGAACCTCTTAACACCGAGCGGATGGGGAATCAACACTTAGATTAAAAGTTTTTCCCTTACTGTTATTTTTTTCAGTGTTTTCCTTTAATACTTTTCTTTTGAATATTGTGACTGACCTTGACGACTGGATTTTTGGATAATGGCTTCTTTATTGTCTTAGATTGTCTGCTATTTGGCAACTGCAACAAAAACAATTTTTGTAATTACTTTTCATATCAATAAATACATTTCATTTTCTAAATATACAAATACATGTTAGTTGTAATAAATACTTTATTGTTTTTTCCTGTTAATGTAGTACAATTGGAAAATTTATTTGAAAAGATTACTTGTCTTTATTGTAATGTATACAAAATTTATGGAACTATAACATTAACTTGGCATTAGAATTATTATGGAAGAATTTGTCAATATTATATGCACTTTCTGCCTTTTCATTAATGTGTGTTAAGTTTAGGTGTAGGAAATGTTTACATAATTTATTCAAAAAAGTATTTATTTTTAACTTTAAACGACATCTTGTCATCGTTATGACTTGCATTGTTGAATTGAAGTACATTCGGAGTGTCAGTGATGTAAGGTGACGATGTGTCCTGTTTACATCAATTATGACGTATTCACGTTGATTTACGGTAACAGTCTAATTCATGTCATTTATTTGTTGACTTTTTTCCTTGAATTTCATTTTCAGTAAGTAACATTTCCATGAAATATGAAAAACTTTGTATCTCTGTGAGTATTTACCATTAAAGGGCTTCTGTTTTTCCGATGCCTCACTGGATCTTGAAAGCATCACTCAGTCCTACATTCCAGTAGATTGTACTTGATGTGGTGATGGGTTTTTGTGGACTGTTAATTTTATTTTTCATTAATCCGGCAAAGTAATGGGGACTATGGAGATAAAATATCAATCACCCATCCATTTTTGGGAACAGAATTATTTTATGGCACTTTCAAAATCAACAGAAAACTGCCTTCACAATAATGGCGTTGTTGACCAATCACTAAACTACAATGCCATCATGTGACCTGTGCGAGCTGTCATTTGTCCATGCCTGTGCATTGCGGCGATGATAAAAATACTGTTTTTTACTGAATTATTCCACAGTATCGGACAGATCTGGACCAAACGCGGACGACGGCTTCTCGGAACTGCCCCGAATAAACATTTTATTCACTTATCAGTAAGTGGGGCGGATCCATGACATCCATGGACTACTGACATCAGTTTTTTAATGAACAAAACAATAGGGATAGAGAAAGGAAATTGGCAATACAAAATAAACCTCAACGTAACCTAGAGGATGGAAAAGTGTGAAAATATTGTCAATGCACATACATCTAAACAGTAACTAGCATTTGCCATGTGCAATAAACCTTGGAAGTTAACAGTTAACAACCTTCCACAACTGTGCAAATGACTCTGAGACTGTTTTGCTGTTTGCTGTCTCCTCTTTGGTTCAACGAAATGAGCTTCTGAGCTGCATACATCTCAATTCATCTGTTCCATATCCAGTTCACTCAAGCTGATCCCAGAGCTGCATTGTCTCTGACTCCAAAAATTTGGAAGTGTTTCAATGTGGGGGAACAAAAGAGCGATTTGCAAGTACTGTAACAGTGATTGCCATGTACTGTCTGTCCGTGCCTGGTGAGAAGTGATGTTAGGTTACATCACATTATGTCACGTAGCAGACGCTTCTGTCCACACTGACTCACATCGATTGTACAATAAGTACATGTGTCCTCTTTGTACTGACTGTGGTTTTACATCTTGGTGCTTTTGAGAACTGTCATTGTGGCTATATGTAGGATTTTGTAATATATTGCACACGATGTCTCTCGACTAATCTATAGGGGACGCACAGGAAGCTGCAGAATAGGTCCTTATGGTTTATTACCACAACCTACATCTCTGTACAGGAAGCTGCAGCGTATGAAACGCCATTTGAGTCAATATCATATAAATAAATAAATAAATAAACAATCAAATTAATATGTCTATGAAATAAATCCTGAAATAAATAAATGAGGCAATACATAAATATGTTGATAAATGTAAATATAAATGAGTAAATATAGTTAAATAAATAAATGAATATATTTTATATTTAAAAAAAGATTGCCCTTGCACCGTGCTGGAACAGCTGTCGGATGAGGTGTACAGGGTGCCGCTGGTCAAGCGGAACCAGGTGATGGCCCTCCACTGTGACCGGCTCGCTCCCTACCGGCCCCTGGCTCCAACCGAGGAGGTGTTGCCAGCTGAGGACCAGCTCGGAGCAGCCACTCCTACAACCACTGTCGCGGAGGAGAGCGCCAACGGCAGCGCCGGCCAGGTTCCCCTTCTCTCCGTCGGCTCTGAATCTCTGAAATAACCATGCCTCCTACATCCAGCATATAAGGAATGGAAATGTGTCATTATGAAATAAAAGTTCCCTGAAATTAATAAATGTGGAAATATGTCATAAAAGTCCCCTGTAATGAATAAAAATAGTCTTTAGTCGTAGTCGTAGTCATAGTCTCTAAGGACCTGCAGCTGCAGAGTAGGTCCTTATGGTGTATCACTACATCCTCTTCTCTGTACAGGAGCAGCGTTACAGTACAGCAAGTCGATGACCCTATGAGCTCCTCTCAGTGTATATATGTTAATGTTTTGCTGCAGCAGAATCACCAGGGAAATTACTCTGCCCGCCATGGATTTACTGACATGTTGGTAGGAGATTGCAACACTTCACGTGTCCCAGGACAAAGCATCCGTCTTCTTTGATTTCCAATAGCGCCATCTGTTGTACTGGAGCGGTTACAGTTTTACGTAACCTTTAAGCCAGTGAAACCTTAAAAAAAAAAAATAAAAAATAAAAAATAATAATAATAATAATAATAATAATAATAATTATAATAATTATAATTATAATAATAATATATATAATTATATATATTTTTTTCTTAAATTGAGAACCATTACAGCCACAAACCCACGTTTCATTCTAATTTGTCTCAGGGACCCCGTTCTGAGAAGATGTTTTATAGTTAGATATGATTTAATTCAAAATTCCACACAAGTCTATATTATAGTTCCAAAGACATTAATAAATCTATGATCAAAGCAGTCATTATGGTACATCCAATGATGGTGCTAAGGTATTGAGAATTAAATAATGGTGACGTTTAACAATATGTAATTTTTCTGGGGACCCCCAGGGATCTCTTGGAGGACCCCCGGTGGGTCCCTGGACCCCACATTGACAACTTAAGCCTTTCAAACTCATTAATAATAATATACATTTTAAAGAACAACATCAACCATTTTCATTTGGCTATTTTCTTAATTTTTTTTTATTGCAAAAAGCCACATGAGACAAATGGTTTTCACAGCTTTGCTATTCAGACACGGGGAACACATATAATAAATAAAGCATCGTCTACGCACGTTATTAATTATTATTTACACATTGAGTACACAGAGGCTTGTTTCCGCCGAATTTTGAATTGTGTATCTAATATGCAGCAAAAAGAGGCACTAGATAATAAAATAGAGATGAAAAGACAATCAGCATCACAGTGATCCTTGATTATTTCTCAGATACTCTTTATTCGGATCGTTAGGATTCCATGCACGCACGCGTGAACAGGTCAGGCCTACTTCTTTAATTATCCGCGCACTATTTAACGGGGAGCCCACGAGTCCGCCTAGTGCGCGCATTGATCCGCGTGTGTGAGCAGGCTCCGGGTGTCAGTCAGGCTTTGAACCCTCCGCCGGCCGCCCGCCGCTCACTCTCCGGTCCTGCCCCGCCGCTGCCAGCCGGTGGACGGATCCGCGGTGCTGCCCGCCTGCTACCGCCTCCATCGCCGCCCCCCCCCCCCCCCCCCTCAGAGCGAACCCCCGCCGGGATGAGCAGCTTCTAGGGGGGAACCGCCTCCGCGACAAGCCACAGCGCAGGGACCGACGATAGGTGCCGTTAACGCCGTGTGACGTTAACGTTCTCCCGGGGAGTTGCGATGGTCCGGTCAAGGGACGCGTTGTTCGCCCTGCTCCTCCTGGGCTCCACAGGTAAGGGGACTCCGCGCGGAGGGAGCCTTGTTCCTCTTCTTTTTCAGTGTTGTTTGCTTGTTTTTTTGTTTTGTTTTTTTACGCGTGGCTTTATACATAACGGTGCGTGTAAAGTGCGCCCCCCCCGTCCTCCGTTCACGCTGCCCGGACCGCGGGCATCCCTCGTCGCCCCCCCCCCCCCCCCCCCCCCCCCCGCTCTCCCCCAGCCCTCCGCCCGCTGTCCCTCGTCCCTCCGCCCGCTCTCCTCCGTCCCTCCGCCCCTCCGCCCGCTGTCCCTCGTCCCTCCGCCCGCTCTCCTCCGTTCCTCCGCCCGCTGTCCCTCAATAAAATGCTTCCCGAACCTCCATCCAGTCCATTTTCCACCTCAACTTCAACCCAGCGCATCCTTAACCTCAATCCAGGTCCATTCTCAACCTCAGTCTTGACCCAATGCACCCGGAACCCCAGTCCAATTTAGCCTGAACCTCAACCCAATGCACCCTCAACCCCAATCCAACTCTCAGCCTCAACCCAGTGCACCCTTAACCTCAATCCAACATAGCCTCAGCCTCAGTCCAATGCACCCCGTGCCTCAGTCAAAACTCTCAGCCTCAACCCAATGCATCCTCGACCTCATCCTCAATCCAAAAGCGTTCTCAACCTCAATCCAGTACACTCTCAACATACAGTAAACCCCAATCCCGTGTATTCTCAACCCCAATCAAATGCAATTCTCAACCTGAACTTCAACCCAGCGCGTCCTTAACCTCAATCCAATGCAACGTCACCCTCAACCCCAACCTAATGCACCCTCAGCCTCATCCTCCGTGCATGTAGGGATGGTGTTGTTATCTAAGCTCTCTGCACTGTATCACTGTAAAGCCCTGTGGTGCAGACGGGACAGCCCCTTAAATCCCGCGCCTGTCCAGCTCTGTGCTGATTAAAATGTAAAATGTTGGTTATTTATAACAATATATATATTATTGGAATTTATTAGTGGAGATTATCTTATTATATGTTTATTTACTCGTATGGGATGTGCTTGTTGTTCCGGCTGTTGTTATCGTTGTCCTGGCCCCTCTCTCTCTCTCTCTCTCTCTCTCCCTCTCGCTCTCGCTCTCGCTCTCTCTGAACACACCCAAAATATTTGGTGGCTGAGTCACGACTCTTAGTGTTAAAATGAAACACTTATAACATGCATATCTCGATATTGTCAAAATATGATCCCTTTCAATGATTTTTATTGCAGATGACAGTAGTTAAGTTGGATGTTTATCTTAGGGTGTAATCAATGATGTGACACACAGCGCACAACAATATAGTAGTATGTGACTGATCTATATTGTCTATAATATTGTATAAATGTGCCATGCACGGCTGTTTTCTATTGCTATTTCTATGGACTGTTATGCCATTAACAGCATTACGTCTGTAGTTCTGTGAGGGTGAATATTTTACTTTTGCCGTGTTTTGGTTCAACTTCGATCTTTCCAATAATGTTATTGCCAGTTATTGAGGAAAATCATTGATTACACTGCAGTCAGAGTCTCCTTTCCTTTTATAGCACGAGACTTTGTTAAAATCCACGCTCCTCTGAAAAATCTGCCGTTTGGCCCTCAATGCCCGGCTATTTATGGTGTCAGATAACCGGCATTCCACTAACCGTTGCAATGAGTAAAGTGATATGTGTGGAACATATGGTTAGTCACACAGAGCCGTGGCTTTACACGAGGCGTTGTGGGATAACGCTTAATCCGATATGGCCAAGGATGTTCCCCAGAGACCAAAGAAAGAACTCTGGAAACCTCTCTGCTCTGCATGCCGACGCAATTCCTCCCATCCCCATCGCCAAAATCAATGTACTATACGGGATTATTGAGATGGGAATTTAGGAATTCATTCCACGTATGCACAGGAATCTATATGGGGATGATTGAGTTTAGTCTAAAGGTTATTGGGGTTTGATGTTAGGAGGCTTTTTTGCACGGCGATGTTACATCTCTTTCATCTCTCTCTCAAGTCTCTACTTTTCATATTCATGTGATTTGTCTACTGAAAATATTAAAATACGAACTATGAGTTGGAATAAAGTGAGATATCTAAACAGCATTAGGAATTTGGCGTGGCTCTACTGCCATTTGCATTATCTCAGTAGGCTAATTACATTCCCACACAACTCAGGAGGATTGCGCTATCAGAGTGATTTTAATAAATTATTTTTTAATCCTTTCATTAATATATAGCCAGCTTGTTCATTTGGTGTGTGTGCTTGGGTAACTATGGTTTTGAGTTAGCTGTACTCGAGATCAATTGGCTCCGTATTTATTAATTTTTCTTTTTATACTTTAAGTCAATAAAATCATTACATGCCCACAGACAATGAAATTGCTTTCCTGAAAATGTCTTGTGGTACTGTCAGTCATTTTGTTTTTATTATTAATCTTATCATTATTAATAGTATTATTCTGTCTGACCTTCCTACATCGTTAATGGGCTTTTCACTCATCATTACGTCATCATTACTTCATTACGTCAAATTTTCATGCACAAAATTGCCCTCAATAAACCTTGAGGGCAATTTTGGGAAGGTGTTTCTAGTGTAGGGCTCGGTATTTCGGAAAATAATAACTATTTAGCAGCACCATGGAGCTCTCTAGTTTGGTATTGTTTCGCTGAACCAGGGTTTGATGGTAAGTGACATAGAAAGTAGTGATGACGTAGCCGGCTTCTCCTTTTAGAAAGGAACTGTGGCTCAGCATAGACTGACGTACAAAGGCCCCAAAATGGTTCAGCCTCTCCTTACAAAGTGTCTCTCTCTCTCTCTCTCTCTCTCTCTCTCTCTCTCTCTCTCTCTCTCTCTCTCTCTCTCTCTCTCTCTCTCTCTCTCTCTCTCTCTCTCTCTCTCTCTCAAATGCAACTCATGTTCATTTCCAGCTTTGATATGGATGCAGTAAACTCTGGGAAAATCCCTTTACTTTCTCAGGAACTCTATCCCTTGCAGGGAACATTGACTTGACCAGAACAACTGAGTGTGTTGGCAAAATGTAAGTTTTCATAAGTACTACAGTAAGGTTAAGTGCTGTTTCAGTATGCAAGGATGGATGGGAATATTTTTCTTTTGCCAAAGCCAGCATTTTTACCTATACAGCTACACACCTCATTAAATTTGAAAGTGTACTTTTGGAGGATGGTGCTTTATTAACAGCTGAAAAAAGGGGGAAAAAAAATTGGGCCTTCATGTATTATTCTTTTATATTGTTGTGATCAGGCCGAGCCAACCTGGACCGATGTCTCCCTTTACAAGGTTTTTCTTCTTGCTTGGTTTTTGGGGTGTTTTTTCCCCCTCCTTCTTTACTATGGGCTTAGGGTCAGGGGTGCTGTCAAACTGCCTATTAGAGCCTTCAAGGCCCTTTGAGACGGTTCAAAATGTGTTTTACTCGACTTGACTGGCTTGGATTTACTCCTCACCCAGTGGAAACTGTTTCTTTAACTGTAGTGTGCGTGTGGTGAGTGATGATGGAAGAATGACGGCCAGAACCGGGCTGGTGGATTATGTCTGCTAAACAGCCTTGAGCCATGTGTGTCTTTCAGTGTATTTCTGTTTTTAGACTTGTCATCTAGACGGATACAAATCTCTTATTTAAAGCACCAGTAAAATTGTCATGCCTCATGACTGTAATAGCGGTAGTTTCTCAGGAGCATCACTTAAGTAGGGTCTCACTGGTGCAAGGCCTTTCATGCGGTATCAGGCAAAGGCAAGTTGCCAGTGTTTTGTCCTACTCAGGATTGCCTAACTCCTTCTTTTTGTGATTGGAAGTGGATTAGACAGATCCAGGACCGAGCCAGATGAGAAGAGATGCATTGCCTTTAGGGCCTAAAAACATGACATTACACATGCACGTGACCCTGTGAGGAACCATCAAAGGCACAAATACAACTTCCTGTCCTCAGGGTTCTGTTACAGAGGACTTACTTCAATGTGCTTAGTCACTTGTTATTCAATATTAAACCTGTTTGCTGGAAGCGGCTCCTATTCATAAAAATGAAGCATTCTGTTGATTTTCTTTTTACTAGGAACATGGGTGACATTTGTTTCCTGACATTGTCATGGACAAGGCGGGTAGGACCCAGATGCAGCACACACAAAGGGGGAAAATATAGAAGGTTTATTCACATGGAGGGAATAAAATTATGTGGGAATGGAATAAAGGGCAGGTGGGTCGTTCGGGGTCCGGGCGGGCAGGCTGAAAACACAGGGCTCCGAGTACAGACAGGCCGCTGGTGAGGCATAGGCAGGCAGTTACGTGGGCGGTTTTCTGGAGACGAGCGGCGGACAGGGTCAGGCAAGGAGCAACAAATACGTGCGACTCCGACGGCGAGCAGTCTGGACAATACCACACTAGGTGACGGTACGATCAGACGAGGTCCGGATGAGGAGCCGGGGTTCTTATGGAGAGTGGTGATGAGTGTGACAAGGAGCAGCTGTGCCAGCCAGGCCTGGAACCAGGAGCCATGCCCACGCTGCCCTGTCAGGTATAGACATGGACATACTAGATACAAGAGGGAACGGGAGGAGAGACACATAAGGAGACCAGGGCACAGAAAGGCACGGGCGGGGCTGTGACAGACATGAATCTTAATCTGAAATCTTTGACAGAAGGTCAAACATTCCTTGCAGTGAACTGTAAACATGACAACGTTTAACCATTTAACTGTTGAAATGTATCATTTAACTATGTCCATGTCTAAGACCCGCCTTCTAAATAGAAAAAAACCCAAGCAATCTTCTAAGTGTTGGAATTAGGACAAAAACAAAAGGTCAAAGTCCAGAATTTGTCTTGGTAGACAGTTGAGCATATCAAAGTTCAAAGTGTTTTATTTGTCAAGTGTACAGTACACCACAAGGTCATTCGGTACAATGAAATTCTTGGGGCATGACAGGCAACAACTGCGTAGTGGGCATAAAAAGATAAAATAATGAGGAAATAATAAATAAATATATATTTATATAAAATTAGAGTTGAATATAAGCAGCGTATCCGCTATACCCTTATACCACGTTTAAAACTCTGATTGGAAAAAAACCTCAATACTAGGTTAGGGCGAAACCACAACATGATTCTAACAACATCCCATTCACATTTTGCATTAGTTGGCCCCTAAGTAATGATCAGGGGTGTCACGATTCCGATTGAAAATTGATCGAAATGAGCGTTCAATTTCGAACCTCGAAATCACAAGCAGTTTCGCGATTCTCCCCCTATTCTTGTGGGTAACGTTGTCCGACATGGTCGCCATATTGGGGAGCTTGAACGAATGTGTCGTGCGCTGGGGGGGGGCACGGGCTCCTGCGCGGAGTCGACTGCGGCTCGTGGCTCCGATCCGACGTTTGGGAAATTAGGGGTTGGGTGAGCTGCGGTCGGCTCCGTGGAGGGTCCGCTGCGCCGCATCCCCCAACCGCACACTGCACCCTCCCACCAGTGGATCTCTGGGGGGGGGCACTGTCCCCTGAAAAACAAAAAAAAATGTGTCTGTTTTAAACTGGAACTTACAGTCCATTTATGCTATCTGAACACACGTACAAACTAGGGATGGTAAAATGTGCTGACTTAACAACCGACTTTCTTCGTGTTCGGTGCCAAAAGTAAACTTGAAAGCTTATTCAAAATGTTCTAAAAACATTACTGTTTTCCAAAACAGCCCATTTAAAACGTTCAAAATAAAACAAAAAACAAACCGTTCTGTTTTCTAAGTGGGAGAGGGAGTGGGGGGGGGGTTCGCTTTCTCACTTTGCGTGCTTGAAAATGAAAACTTTGCATAAGATTCAGAGGGTCTCATGAAACGCGGCGGCGCAATGAAAGTGATGAAAGAGCCCATGAATCGGAATGATAGATCCCACCTCGCCCGGCATGTGTGGGGGCACGGGCGCACCACCGCCCGGTCTGTTGGACGTATATTTACTAATTATGCATATATTTATTGCCTTGTTTATTTATTTTCAGAATTTATTTCATAGGCATTCATTTTTATTTGTGTGCTACGTCCACATAATACCTCTTTGTGTGAGCGAGTGAAGGCGCTGGGTGCGCTGCTGCTCTGTCTGTCGCTCTCCAGCGCAGGGGGTGCGGACCGGAACCGCACCGGGTGACTGCCGCTGGGCTGTCCCTTGGCCCATTTATTCCGGCATTATCATGGCATGTGTGTAAAGGGCAGTGCTGGGGAAAAAAAGACACATGCTTAAATCCAATGGTTACCTTAATATCGTCCTGTCAAATCAAATGTTGGATTTGAAGTTTGTGACACCTCTAGTAATGATCGTCCAACTTTGAATCTTGACTTGTTCTGCATGAACATATAATGGAATGTGCATCTCTTGCATATTAGACTCATCAACAAACATTCCGTTATAAATGTTCCAACCTGTTCCCATCATCTCGGCCGAAACCATTCTAACAGGAAACATGGCATTAACTATTAACCCATAGTTTGAAAAATGCATTTAACCTTTTGGCCTTAGTTTGGGTTGTCTGCTCCTAGCTGACATGGCAACAACATGTTACATCAGTTTACATCAGGCCAAGGGATTCAAAATTTTAAATGCATTTAGCTATATTTGTATTGTTTTTCTTTTGTAGGCCTAAGTTTACCATTTTACGTACAGTATAATTATTTCCTTCTGTCATCTGGAAGCCTGCTTGCAAACTGCCACAGGTCTTCCCTCCTTCCACCATTACAAGCTTGCAGCATATCCCAGCCCTCAGTCTGCCTCTCCGCGTCTTAATAGAAAGGCTAAGGGGTTTGTGTGTGGGTGTGTTGGTGCAGAGGTCCGACAGAAGTCATTTGACCCATTTAGACCGAACCACCAAACCTCCGTGACCCTAAAGGAGGGCCCCGGCTCGATGACGACACTCATCATGCCGTGCAGAGCAGGGATCGACCCTTCAACTAGGACTCTTTAAATAAAACAAGACAAAACGTATCACTCCGAGTTGAGGCAATGACAGCACATCTTACGTCACGGCCACAAAACAGGAGACCCTTCATTGAACTGATGAGCGCTCTGCATTTTTCATGTCTTGTAAAGAAGCGTCTTCTCCGTATTTCATGCCCCTGCGCACAATATGGCGCATGTATTATTGAAATACTATGGAATGCAGCAATTTGCACAGACAGGAGAATGTGGATCGTAACGCCTCAGGGCTTCTCTTTATGTGGTCGCCACAGTTTGCAACCTTTTCCAACGGCATAAATCTCTGCAGACATCATCAGTATATTAAAAGTAGGGATCATGCATCTCATTGCCAACTAAATATTTAAATCACAAATCCGTTTCAAGCAGCATCCTTCTCCCTTGAGCAGTTTGGCAGCGAGGTAGATGTGGTGCAGGGCGCAATTAAAAGTTGGGATGTAGAGTCACTGAGGAGCCGGAACGTCTTGAAGTCCAAGAAAGAAACAAATACATGCCAGTTTGTTTATCTGTAATTAAGCGGGCCTGGTTTTGTTACCCTTAGTGGGCTTTGACTTTTGAGGCCCATTCACAACAGAAATAGACTCTTAATAGAACATTTTCTGTGCAAGATTCATTCCTGTGAATTTGCCAAGTGCGACACTGACAATGCTATTTGAGAGCATAATGTGCTGTATTTATTCAGCGGGATAATAGGTACAATTATTTTTAGTAATATTAATAACAGACCATTGACGAGATCGATTATTGAATATATATTTAAATCCTTCTTAATACTCAGTGGTGCTGGGGCTCAATAAAATACAAAAGCCACAATATCAAGTTTTTATGCCCAAGTGAATTGAACAATTGAATCCATGATCTCTGCCACCACTTTGACTTTTTTTTTTTTTTTGTAAAACACATGCAAGGACGGTGCTTTCTCAACGAAAAAAACAAATGTGTAATGAAATGGAAATTGCACCTTTTCTCTTGTTGACATTTGCCTCAGCACTGCTGCGTTATTAGATAGCCCTCGCTATGGAGGGTGGTATCTGAGGTATTTAATCACACAAGGTATTTGTAGTGGAGTCATTTTTACTTACACTTGATTTTCAATTGTCGTGGAATGCGGTTAAAGTATCCCCTTTCCATTTAATTACACAACAGATTCATTACATTACATTCAGTACAACATCACTTTCTTATTGTTGATGGTTTTGCATTTAGTGTTTTCCAAAATAAAGTCTCGTAGCTGGTGACTGCTAGTTTTATAGCTGGCTATAATACACTTTATTTTGTGTGTGTGTGTGTGTGTGTGTGTGTGTGTGTGTGTGTGTGTGTGTGTGAATTAGGTTAGCTATTATGTTCGGTTTAGAATTTATTGTGCATAATCTCCGGGCGCGTTGCAAAGACATTTCACTACATATACTGTATGTATATGTATGTGACAAATAAACCTCTTGAATCTATGTGTGTGTGTGTGTGTGTGTGTGTGTGCGCGTGTAATTTTAGAACTTTATAATCCTTCAGTGGAATCGTGTCATCATGAAATTAAATCTAAATCTTTTTATTCAGGACACAGAGTTTTAGCAGCAGAAAGATACGACCCAATGTTTCACATGGATTGAGGTTTAAAATAATGCTTGGCAGTTTTTTTTCTTTATGGCAATGTACTTTTTAGCTCGTACATCACAACACATACATTGACTTTTTCGTTATGTGTCTACAGTAGTTATATGAGATTAGCCTCAAATGGATTCTTTTGCATATTTAAGCAGTAGCGGTGTCACGATTCTCCAAATCCACGGTTCGATTTGACTTTCGATTTTCAGGTCAAGATTCAATTCGATTTTCAATTTAAACATATGTATTTATTTTTTTTTTTTTAGCACTGACTGCTATGCCATTGTTAGACTACCGAGTCTTGATTTGTAAAGAAAAACGCTTGATTCTCAATCAGTAACTTTGAGTCCAGTCACATTTAATCATTAAAAATAATGTCGTTTTTTTTTTTTTTTTGTAGTGGAATAAAGATAAACAAAATATTTCATAAAAATTCACGGATAAAATGGTGTGTGTGTAAGAGCTCCCAAGACTTCACCAGTACTGCAAGTGCGTCTCTTCTCTCCCTTCTGTCCGCTCTGTACTCATCATATCTCTACTCATCATATCACAGCATGATGTTCCGCTTAACATTATCTTATCTTTCATATCACAATCCAAATCATATCCATAATGTTAATTACTCTTATGGAGCGCGTAGCGATGCACTTCTCACAAGCTGCCGGTCTGTGTTCTGCCCTCTTAAGTACACAAATCAAGTGCACATATTGTAAAATACAGGTACTCCACACTTAAGGACCGAGTTCTGTTGTTACAGCCAGGTTGTTAAGCCAACTGGTCGATGGGCGAGGGTAAAAGGGCGTGGCCATTGCAAAAGGACTGCGGGACACTGAGAATGGTGATGAGATGAGTTGTATAGTGTGTGTGTGTGTGTGTGTGTGTGTGTGTGTGTGTGTGTGTGTGTGTGTGTGTGTGTGTGTGTGTGTGTGTGTGTGTGTGTGTGTGTGTGTGTGTGTGTGTGTGTGTGTGTGTGTGTGTGTGTGTGTGTGTGTACACGTGTATAAATAGTATATAAAAGCTGATGAGCTGCGGTATTGCACTGGGTATTGTCGTAAGTCCGAACAGTTGTTAAACAGGTAGGTCGTTCAGAGAGGAGTAGCTGTATATCATATGTTATTGAACCGCAACACGCTTTTTCTGAAAATTATTAGAACGCACAAGCTGTGACCTCTGGCTCCTGCGCCTCAAGCTGCCCCCCGCCTCCCCTCCCCCACTGGTGTAGGCAGCTCAGCTGGAAAAGCTCCGCTGCCGCGATGCAGTGCGCAGTTTATTTTCAGAAAACGTTGCATTAGAGATCCCATTCAATCTTCATTCGCCCAAATGGACGACTATGTGAAGCGTTCCACTTCCCCCAAACACAGAGTTTACTCGTCCCCAGGCAAGGGGGCAAGGGTAAGCGTCGTGCCGTGAGGGATCAGCGGAGCCCCCCCGCGAAGCCGCCCGCAGCTCGCCCAACTCCGAAACAAATTTCATGAAAGTCGGTACGGAGCCGGGCGAGCCGCAGTCGACCCCGCGGAGGGGCCCGCACCCCCTAGCGCACGCTTTATTTGTTTACTGGCGGATCTTAACCGCCCTAATATGGCGACCATGTCGGACAATATTACCCACAAAAATACGGGGAGAAACCTGCTTGTGGTTTCGAAGTTCAAAATCGAACACTCATTTAGATCGATTTTCTAATAGGAATCATGACACCCCTATTAAGCAGATATATATATATATATATATATATATATATATATATATATATATATATATATATATAGTCCTCTGAAATATCCCAGTTCTTTTTACTTTGGGAATGAACTTATCTTGGCGGTCCTTGGTCGCTGCTGGTTTCATTGCCAGATTTGCATTCTAGAAAATAGTGTTTTTGCAATAGAAACATACATCTAAACCCACTCCGAGGGCTAATAGCTACCTGTGTTTGCACTTAGCACTACCATTTTCTGTCACCTTTGTTCCCTCTGGTCCAATTTTGTGCCTTAAAAGTGTAAAGCAAAATGAAGTCATTTCCTATTGTCAGTGTTGTTTGGCTCTTGGCTTTAGAGTATAAGGAGCGGCTGCGAATACATCCCAGCCAAAAAAGGCCTTTCTTCTGCCACCTTCATTGAATCCTGCAAACATTTTTGACTTTTGCAAATGCATTTTTATTGTCCCCATGTCTATGTAATGGGCTGTCTTTGTGCCTATATTGTGCCATTGGCTTTTTTACAAATCATTGGGAAAGCTGTGTTTACCCTTTTGATATTTTATGTTAACTTTTTGATCCTTGGTGGATCTTTATGAGCCTAAAGAAGTCATTTAGACCTTGGCTTTTAGGCTTCAGAGTTCAGCACAACATGTTCAAAAGCCCCCCAAGTATAGGGGGGGAGGATAGGATAGGATAAAATAGGATTGTTCAGGTCTTCCCGTAAACAGAACGGACTCCGGATTTTTAAGGTTTTCCTCTTTGAAGCTGATGGCGTTTTTAAACATTGTGCTCTGAATGTAGCAGCATCCATGCATATTGTTTGGCTGACTCAACCCTTCATGGGCAGATGAACCTCATGAATTATGAAGTGTCGCCCCAGAGCCACTTTCCCAAAAACAGAATGCTGTTATCAGGAGTTTCCCCCATGTGCTAGCACGCTGAGCTTTGTGTCAAGAACTGTGAATGTGTGTACTGATAACGGAAACTTTTTTGAGAAGGGATTATAAAAAAACCCCAAAAAAACCCATTTCCTTTACCATGACAGGTTTTGTTGTGTTGTCCAATCTTAGACTTCAGATCTGATTGTATAAAAAAAAAAAAAGTAGGCATTCAAAAATATAGTGAAAAAGGCCAAATAACTCAAAGATAACAATTGTGTTTTGCTTTCTTAGTTATCAATACCTGTCTGGCCCTGAGGGCCTACAGTATGTAGCTGGGCATGAATTGTGGTCACATCTCAAGGAGGGATGAAGGAGTGCGTTGTTTTGGTGTGGTATTTTAAGTCACATTTCTTGGCATTGGCTCAGCGCTCACGTCGGCCTCGGCTGGCTGTTTAAAACACAGGGATACGGGGGACTTGGGTTTTGTTCTGTACTGTAGGTTGCAAATGCCCAGAGGCTTTCTCTATCCGTGACCTATATTAACTGGTTGTTTTGTGGGCATATCGCAGAACACTGGCTCCGATTCTTTTAAAAATAACCCACGCTCGCTTATACCTACAAGCAGTGAACATAACCGTGTTCTAAAACGGTCCTAGAGTCCCATGTTTGCTTTGTTCATTGATTTTCCTTTCTGTTTTTCCTGTTTCTCTTTTGTTTGTATTTTTCCAGTCTCTCGACCGTGGGGAAACAAGTTAGATAAAATGCAACTCATCACATTAATATTTTCTTCCCTTTGTCTTTTATTATAATGTATTGAATAATTTGCTCATTTGTCCGTTGGTTCTTTTGTTCTTTCGGTCATTCTCTTTAGCTACTATTCCTGTTGAGGGCTGCAGGGCTGAGAGTAACATCCTGCAGGGCACACGGTGCCCATCGCAGTCTCATTACACAGACAAATGATTTTTGAGTCTTTTAATTAGCTTAACCTGTATTTATTTTACGATGGTGGGGTGGGCCCCCGGGATCCTGGCAGAGGTCCAAGCCCACATGGAGAGAAGGTGCTGGTGGAGAGGATTTAGACACAAGGAACAAAGTGAGATCTCTGTGTGGCCTCTTAAACCGGGGCGCATATTTTCTTTACCCCTTTTTATTATTCAGAATTCCACTGTAGCGTGTACTTATTCAAACTCGAGAGATGCATGGGACCGGCACTCTAGCAAATCAATTCAAGTTATTCACGTGATCGTATACCCTCGAAGACGCTCTTCACTAGAGGGAGTCCAATTTGCCGGGTCTTCTCGAAATCATTTAATCCCCCATTAATTTATTTTATTTTTATGGTGGCACTCACAAGCTCTGGTGTAGTGTGAGGAGCAGCGGGGGCTCAGCACCACTACTACTAATGTGCTGCCATTGAAGTTGTCAAAAAAATAAAAAATAAAAGCCACAAAAGCTTTTTTTTTTTTTTTTTTTTTTTTTGTTCCAATAGGAAGGTCTGGAAAATAATGTGGTGTGATTAGTGAAACTATTTTGTGAGGGAGGTTTTGAATATTATTGCGGTATACGTAATTGGACTGCCATTAGAAGGAGATGGCTTCGCCATGGGAATAAAGATCCTTTTCACTGAAACGTTATAAAAATATTCTTTTAATCTTTATGACGGTGGAAAATAAATGCGGCGTGCTAAAGTACCAAGTAAAACACACTAATTGTGCCAAGAGTTTGACATAATTTGTGTCTCACATGGGGCCTGTGCACCTGTGCTTGAATTATTTAGTGGATCTTTCTTATGCACGGCAGTTTTCATCTGTTGATGTTGTCTCTGTGAGGCGCTGTGCAGTAGAAAGTGAGAGGAGGAGACGGTCGCTGACATCCAAGGTCACGCTCTTGCAGCCAGCGCACCGTGTGTGTGTGTTTTAGTTTCGCACTGAAATGCGTCCGAGTACAAAATCAAAGTTGCAAAACTCAACTGTGTAGACCCTCCGACTCATATCCTTATTCTTATTTATTCTGACTTATTTATTTTTTGAGGCAGTAACTTCAACACCAGACCAAAAAAAAAAACATTTTTCTTTATGAAATGTCAATGTTATGGAGATTGAGCGAAGAATTTCATTTTCACAATAACCAGCCAAAACCCGATAGACAAAAAGATTGAACAGAGGCACGGTCCAGCTCTGTTTAAACTGTCAAAGCATCTGGGATACAGACCATGCAAACTTTTGGAAGCATTACTTTAATGTTGCTTGAGTTTCTTTTGGTGTCTCTTACCCTCTCCCTGGCCCTCAAGGGCCCAAGCTCAGTGTGACTCATTGGCCTCCGCCGACTGAAAGGCCCCTCGCTGTCTTGGCCGACTGAAGCCGGATGTGTCACGAACCCCATTGTGCTTTTCGGCAACAGTGCCATGGAGTGCAGGGTCTGATGACAGGACATCAGAGGCAAGTCAAACTCTCCCACACATACATCCAGTCATGGCCCTTGGATAGAGGGAGATTACCGTCTCTGTATGAAAGGAAGTTAAACATCATGGAATTATTGTGTTCCAAGTGTTTTGGAAGATAACATATGTACACATCTATGAATAAAGCTAAGCCACAGTAGCACTATTCCAACTAGTAGTGGTGAGCCCAATGTAGCAGAGGGCAGTTGCACTAAAGTAAGTACAGTAAAGGTGTTGTATGTGGTGTATAGAATGTAGTATCCAGCAGAAGTGTAGTAATAATAATAATAATGTGCAATTAGCATCATAGTAGAATGTGTCAATTTAGGGGTAGCAGCCATAATAACAATAATTATAGAAGCATAATTAAGTTTAAAGTAAAGTACTTTCCATTATGGCCGGGTGATTTTCTTTTTCGCTATGAACTTATAGCAAGTTGAAAGTTCTTATTTTGTTTGCAACATAGTAAAACAAAGACCAAACGGGACTTTAATCGAGCTGTTAAGCAAGGTTCCTCTGGATGTTGAAGAGAAAGAGGTTAAATTCCACCGCCTTTCACTGTCAAAAGCCAATTTAAGGAAAACATCAACTTTTCAACACTGCGGCGGGAGGAAATGACAACAAATCATTGGGTTTGCTGGAATAAAAATGTACAACAAACAAAGAAACTGTATTTTTTGGGCTTTTAGCTGTTTAGCTGTTCTCTTCGCCGATGACAAGTCACTTTATCCAGTCCAGTGTTTATTTGTCTGTCACATGATCCAGGCTCTGGGATCCTGTTTTTTCTACAACCATAAACTCCCGTCCACTCGGTTCATGAATCAGCTGCGGCCTTGAAGCTTTCTGATGTGTGCTTTTCCCCTGTGTAAACCTCTGAACACACAACAACAACAACAACAACAACAACAACAACAACAACAACAACAACAACAACAACAACAACAACAACAACAACAACAGGCACCAAACTGTAACCTAACGTAACTCAGTAAATACATAGTCATAATTTAGAATTACAATTGATACCCCTACCAATTACGTATCCTATGCATGGAATAGCATTTACATATTCGATTATTTCTGTTTTGTATTTTTCAGCTCTTTGTGTATATTTCTCAATTTCTATTGTCATTTTGTTTTGACCTTACTTATGACCTTACTTTATAATAATATAATCATTTTATTTATTTTTTAATTTTTTAGATTAAGTATTTTTAATGCTAGTTGTCTGTAGAAACGCACCAATCGTCACCACGACAAAAGCTCAATATTTCGCTCACTCCCATCACATGAAATTTGGAAGTTGAATCCCTGTCCTACCCTTGTTTTCTCTCTGCGCTGCCTCCCCTGGCTGGCTGTGGAAGTGCAGTGCACGACCTATTGGTCTATAAACCGGCTTGGAAACATCATTACGACTCTGGATTATGTGGTAAATAACACCACACGGATTTAGCGCACATGAAGGGGGGTTGCCAGAGAAAACCCTGTTCGGAGGCTGATGGATTCTTGGAAATAGAAATTTACATTTACATTTATGTAAATGTATGCACATGTTGCTTTCAGCATGGGTTCCTTGGTTCTCTTTATTTTGTAATACAACGTGGGTTTATCTAGTGAACTTTTGATAACACTGGATAGTAGAAGCTTAGCTGCGAAATTGGAAAGGGCTGGAGAAGGAGAAGCTATTGGTAACTACCACTAGAAATAGTACTATCAAATACTAATAGAGTTTTTTTTTTCTCCCGAAAGTCAATTGGTATTGTGCTCAAAGTGCAGTAGACCTAAAATATAATTTGGTTTTGTAGAAGATAAGCCACTACCTTTGTGGCTCATTACCGGGACATTCTTCATATCGACAAGGTTGAGAGAAAGTGAATATTACAAGTGAGACAGATCATTTCAAACCATGAAGGGTTGTATTTCTGTGTATTATCCATGCAAGCTGGGAAGATGGGAGACTATTATGATGATAGTCATGATCCAACTCTGATTCCATTACATCAATCTTTATGTCAATATAAAGTAATAAAATAGATATATAACAGAGGGAAACTGTAAAAATCTCTAGTTTTCAAATCAATCTCCCTCCAACCCGTCAAACATTAATTTACTGTACAGCTCCAACATTGCGTTGGACGTGGAACAATATCTTAAGTTGATCTGGCTACGATGCTGGGAAAGACGGACTAATGTTTCAGAAGTGGCTCAGGAAGGCAGAGCGGGTCATCGAGTAATGGGAAGATTGCCGGTTCGATCCCTGGCCCCTGGTGGAACGCTGATGTGTCCTCGAGCAAGACTCTTGCACGCCGCTAACTGTTCCCCTGCATGGCCGCCTCCGAGGCCGCGTGAATAAGTTGGTCGTCTCTTTGGACCGAAGCGTCCGATCAGTGATGTAATGTAGATTAACGCTGAATTACAGCTGCCCAGTGGTCTCCCTCCTCCTCCCGGCGCGCTGGCGCTTGTTGTGTCTGCGGCCGTAGTAGACTTCCCATTTGACGTGGAGGCAGAGCAGCGTCGGTTCTGGGCCGTTTCTACCTTAAGACGCAGCAGTGATGCTTTTCTGCTCGAGTGACCGGGATAATACGAAGCTGGAACACATTGTGACTGAACAGGGTCAGCGCTCCTCCTCCGCCCGCCTCGCATGCAGACTTTATCTAATGCGTTCTGGGGGAACGGTGTGTTTTTCACGGCCGCCATCCCCTCTCTGCAGGAGCGCAGCACTCCAAATATGTGCCGGGAATGATGCGTATTCACATTCACATTTTCAGAGGAGCACAGTGTGTGACGGGGGGATAATAGACGTGTTGGGCAAGCGTTGCATCTGCTTTATGAGCATTCGCATCATTGTCATATTTGGAAAAACTCATTAATTTAACAAACTCATAATATCTTCTTCAGTAGAGGGATTATTGTACCATTTCCAACGCCATTGCAATCATCACGGTGTTATTTAGAATCCCATTTACAGAAAACGTGATGGTACAATTAGTATTTTTTCCAGGTTGATAGGTAGTTTTGAGACAAACGTGCTGGATTTCAGCCTTTAATTGAACAGACAGAAAAGAACCAAGTAAACCTACATTTCTTATATTGGTACAAAAATATCCTATTGGTATTATAATCGATTAATGCAAAAGAAACATGTATGTGTTGGACTGCAGGTTGGGTTAAATTTTGTTGAAATTGTGAATGGGGCTGTGACACTGAATTAATTTTTATTTTTTTACTGCTCTAAAAAGTTGGTCAGTGCGCGTTACAATAACAGGATAAAACAGATAGAAGCTTACAAAAATCAACAGGGATAACATTTACAATGAGGAATTATAAATAAGGGAAATCATAAATATATACATAAATATATATTATGTGTGCGCCCCAATCGTGGAGAGCTGCGCCCCGTTCATATTCGCATTGAACAGCCGACTCCTAATTCCCTGACAAAATTCTGAGTCGGGTACACCCCTAAATATAATTAATAAGAACACTGCCGCTCCCCATCGCACGCAAAGCTGCGGTAACGAGGGGGGCAACCGAGAAGTTTCTTCAGGCTTGGGGGTAGCATGGAAGACAGTCAGTGATGATAAGTAAACAGTGATCATTGTGTTTTACATTTCATATCCTCCTGTTACTTTCCCCAGCGAAAATATGAAATGCAAAAACATATATATTATTTGCAGTGACGATGGTGACGGGCTCGGTGATAACGGCGACTTCACGTAACCGCAGTAAGGTGGTTATCGTCGCAGCCCCTTACTGTGAAAAGCATTCTGAAAACAAACAAACAAAAAAAAAAAAAAAAAAACAGCCATATACGTAACATCTGAAATAGAGCCAAGCGGAGTGGCATGACACACTCTGTCTCGCTGGAACACTATGGGATGAGTCATCGGAGCAGCATTTTCTTTGGTGAGCAACCTGGAATGCTGCAACGTTTCAGCCCAGCATAATGGACATTGTGTATTTATCTGTCATATCTATTTTTAATATAAGGTAAAATTGCTTGGGGGAGGGTATATAAGGGTACTGAATTATTTATTGATTTATATTAATATTAATATCATCCACGTTAAAGTTTATTTATTCAAGACTTGCGTGGTCGAGGAAGGGGAGGAATGTGTAATGTAATTATCGCTAAACGTATTTACATCCTTTTGGCTGAGTTTACTTTCAGTTGGTCTGTATGTGGTTTGAAAATGTTCATTTAAAGCTTCATTTGTGTGTCTTCGTAAGAGAGGGAGTAGAAGAGCTGGAATCTGAAATACTAGTTGACACCATGCATGGAACTCGATAAGTAACGACTATTTTGGAAGCTGTTTGGAGCTAACTTTGGAACCGGAGGAACGAAGGAAGGAAATCCACCTTGTACCACTTTACCCATTGAGTCATTTCAGCATCAACCTTTGGATTTGTAGTTTGTTCACATCTTATATTGTTGCTTGCCAATTATTATTATTATTATTATTATTATTATTATTATTATTATTATTCGTGCTTTTTAATATTGTACGTTTTCTGCGGCTTTTCAACATTTTGGCCTCATACAAGAAGCGTGTGTAAATAAGACATTGCATTTAAAGCGTTCCACCGATTATATATTTAATCTCGGAGGAAAATCGCTGCACCCGCTTTTTGTAGCGCACAGCGGGGGCACAACACAAAGCGTAAGCATGCTGACTGCATGCCATTATGATACACACTGTAATCCATATAAATTACCAATAATTAATCTGATTAGACCTCTGTCACTAATATGAAAACATATTCAACTTTTAATTTGCCTTGTAATGTGTATTAGAACGGTACTGGGAAATGCACTTCATTGTCAGTGTAATAATCAACCTTCCGGAATAGGTTGTCATCAAGAAGTTAAATTATGCAAACCATTAACCTTGGAACTAGGGATGTGACGATATGACATTTTCAGGGTATGATAATCATACTACTCAATATCACGCTATATAATTTATATATCTTACAAAATATTTAATCACAACAAATTAAATATTATAGCACAGGACTCTGTATGGTGCAGATGTGTACCGAATGCAAAGTAAGCTTGTTTTGCGTACGGAACATACTTCAAATCCGAGTTCCCACGCTAACACGTTAAGTGGCGGACCGTAGGTTTGTTTTGTCTCCGCCTTGCACTTTGAGCTCACACGGCACGTTTAGCTTAGCTAACTTAGTTATCTAGCTTAGCCACTTCTGACAACACCTACTTCCGGGTGCGCTGTAGTTATGGACGCACCGGCAATGGCTCAGCAACAGATCTATGGACGACGCCATCGCCCTGGCAGTGCACACCACCCTCTCCCACCTGGACAAGAGCAACACATACGTAAGGATGCTGTTTGTAGATTACAGCTCAGCATTCAACACAATTGTGCCCGCTAAGCTTGTTCCCAAGCTTAGGATCCTGGGCCTGAAAACCTCCCTCTGTAACTGGATCCTGGACTTCCTGACGGGCAGACCCCAGGTGGTGAGAATGGGAATCCTCTCCTCTGCGCTGACCCTGAGCACCGGAGCCCCGCAGGGCTGCGTACTCAGTCCCCTCCTGTACGCCCTGTTCACACATGACTGTGTGGCGACACGCTGAACCAACACCAACACCGTCCTGAAGTTTGCGGACGACACCACCATCCTAGGTCTCATCTCCAACAACGATGAGTCCTCCTACAGAGAGGAGGTCAGCGTCTTGGCAACACGGTGCCAGGATAACAACCTCTCTCTCAACGTCTGCAAGACTAAAAAGACGATCGTGGGGCACGCCCCCATCCACATCGACGGAGCTGAAGTGGAGAGAGTCTCCTGCTCCAAGTTCCTCGGTGTGTCCATCAGTGATGACCTCTCCTGGTCCAGGCAATCGCCCAAAACTGCCCAAAAGCACCTATTCTTCCTGAGGAGACTCAAGAGGTTTGGCATGTCTGTCAGGACTCTCACCAGCTGCTACCTATGCACCATGGAGGGCATCCTCACTGGCTGCATCACCGCCGGTTACGGCAGCTGCTCTGCTGGCGATTGCAAGGCGCTCCAGAGGGTGGTGAAGACAGCCGAGTGCATCATTGGCTGACACCTCCCCTCCATGCAAGGCATCTACCGCACGCGATGCCTTAGGAAAGCACGGAAAATCATAAAGGACGACAGCGACCCAGGTTATGGACTGTTCACGCTGCTGCCGTCTGGTAAACGTTACCGGAGCATCCGGGCACGGACCACCAGACTCACAAACAGTTTTTCCCCTCAGGCCGTCAGGCTTCTCAACCTGCAACATCTGTAGTCATCTCTGTAAATCATCACAACTACATGTTCATATCCACCAGCACTCCTTCACTTTATATCTATATCCATATCTTGTGCAATAGACTGACCTATTTCTGTTGGAACTGCAACAACGTTCCAATTACTTTAGTTTCCGTTTTAGGATTATTTTTCTTATTTTGATTTTATGTACATACACTGTGACCTCTTGCCCGTATTTGTAACATCGACTCTTACTCTTTTTTTTTTTTCTTTTTTTTTGTATTCGACTCTTATTTTATTTAAAAATATATATATATATTTCCTCCTCATAGTTGCCTTGTTATTTTATCTTTTTATGCCCACTACACAGTTGTTGCCTGTCATGCCCCAAAAATTTGATTGTACCGAATGACCTTGTGTTGTACTGTACACTTGACAAATAAAACACTTTGAACTTTGAACTTTAGCTTAGCCAGCCCGGCCAGGCCTCTTGCTAGCGGATATCATGGCCAAGGCAAACTAAAAGCTTTGAAAAAAATCCCGGCATGAAAATAGCATTTGTCCCGTATCACGGTATTACGTTATGTTTACGATAGTACTATTTTGTATTAGAATTTCAGGGTATACCGTCAGACCGGTATACCATCACGTCCCTACTTGGAATTCCCTGCAGTAAAACGTTTTCTGCAACAGATGCCAAATGGAAGTCATTTCCACGATGACAACTTGTCACACCATTCCATTCCATTATAATCACACGTTTTTCCTCACTTACGCTGTCCCAAGAACATGTCATAAATGGCGTCCTCTCTGTCTTATTAAACTGACATGTGACTTGGGACGGCCTGGCGGGGACGGAGACGTAGTGCTATTTGTGTTCTATGCTCTTTGTGATTGTCATTTTGTAATTAGTGCACGATGTAACAAAACAAAACTCTCCATAAATCATCCTTATGTGTTCCAATCTTGGTTAAATGCTTGAAAGGAAAGGGGTTTTCAGAAAGGAGTCAAATGTGATGGAGAGCATGGCAAAGCTAATAGATAGTAGCAGCCGCGCCTAAGAACTCTGCATAAAGGATGTTGGAGTGCAAAAGGGTGATAGAGGGAGGGCGACCTCAGTTAAACTTTCCATTTCAATGCAACCTCAGGTGTCACCCAGGACACATTTGGGGCAAGCTGTGACTCAGGAGGTATCAGGGTCATTTTGTAATTGGAGGATCGTTGGTTCGATCAGCGGCTGGTCCCGGCGGCGCGTCCGTGTCCTTGAGCAAGACACTGAGCCCCGCTAACCGCCGCCGACGAACGGGTTGGCGCCTTGCATGGCTCTCTCCGCCATTGGTGCGAGTGTAAACTGTGTGTGTGTGTGTGTGTGTGTGTGTGTGTGTGTGTGTGTGTGTGTGTGTGTCTGAATGCGAGGCATATCCTCTAAAGTGCCGTGTGCTCTGGGCCATATCACGTGCAGTCCATTTACCATTGAGTCACCATTTGAGAAATTTTGGGCACTCAAGTCGGATATGGCGTTCACGTCGCGATTGGAGTGGCCCGGTCTCCCGAGGAGGGGTAGACGAACTGTGGACAGTCTCACGCCCCGCAGCCTCCTCACCAGACGGTGTGTTTGCAAAGGTAGTCAAAGACATTCTTTCAGATGCCGTAGGAGAGCTCAACACCCAGTCTGTGTAGGTTCGCGGTGCCATGTTCTCTGGCCAGTGCTGGCCGTGCCGTAGTACCCTTATCCTCCTCTATCCATTCTCATATCCACTAAAGTTACATGAACCTGAGGACGTTCACCTTTTCATTGCTGGGTTAGGGTTAGTTAATAGAAGATCCCAAAACATATCTGGGCAAAGAGCTGGCATTGGACTGCGTGGACGCAACAAATTGTGTTCCGATTTGTGCATTCAGGTGACTGAGCCCCTCTGGGAAAAAAACAAAACAAGCGTAAGCAACGCAGAGGACGGGAAGGCGGATAAACCGGGCAAGTCCAATCAGGCGGCGCCCTGCACATCAGTGTGACTTGTGTTGCGAGTGAGAATATTAATGCAGATCATCTTGCCTTTATGGAGAGATGTCTCATGAGATGGTAGCCCAGTGGAATGAAGTGCTCAACTCTCTGGAGGCCGGTCCTGGTCTAACATCTATTTTTACTGTTCAGCTTCTGATTGGCTAGGTGTGTGTGTGTGTGTGTGTGTGGTGTGTGTGTGTGGTGTGTGTGTGTGTGTGTGTGTGTGTGTGTGTGTGTGTGTGTGTGTGTGTGTGTGTGTGTGTGTGTGTGTGTGTGTGTGTGTGTGTGTGTGTGTGTGTGTGTGTGTGTGTGTGTGTCGGCTCATGTGTCATGAGGTGCCTCAGTGCCATCTGTCGCCTTTAGTGGAGTAATTGTGGCGACAGACCACGCCTAGTGCGTCATCTCAGAGAATACTAAGCACAACCTTGGGCTTTCCTTGCTATTGTTATCTAACAACCGTCTCATCTTGGAGATATAGGATTACACTTTTTATCCTTTCACTGAAACTGGCTCACTTCACCTGTTTATCTGTGTGGAGACTGGTTTTATACTGGTCTCAATAGGCTGTGTTAATTCATTCCGACATGCAATAGGACTCCCACATTTGACCAGATCCGATCTCAATATCTACAGGTTTGCCAATAGGTTGGCAGCAGGCTGGTGTCCAGCGAGTGTAAATCTTCTGGAGCAAGACTCTTATTAAGCTAAACCTAATGATAGGGCTTATCTCGTAGCACACATAGGTTGTAGTAATACACTGTCTCCTGAGGATTAATATCCTATAACTTTGGCAGCGGTTAAAACAAGCCTATGACTCGACACTCCATTGTTCTTTAGAAAAGTACTCTATAAATGACATTAATGAATATAATAATAATAATAATAATAATAATAATAATATCAATAATAATAATAATAACATGGAGCTTATAACTTTAAGCCGACAAGGTATGTTGTTGTTTGGAAATAGTTTGTACAGATACTTTTTCCCCACCCAAACCTCCATCAGAATTCAGAAGCGGTGGTCTTTCAGGCCTGAGATGAGGTGGAGGGAGACCATCTGTTGGTCTAGCGTAACTGAGCTGCTCAAAGTGCTCCACCGTTCTGCCATTTTGTTCTCACAAAAGAGGGATTAGCCCAGAACCTCTGGACCGCGGGATGAATTTACACTGCATCAAACACACAATGATGAATCCGATATTTATTTATTTATTTATTTTGAGCCTATTTAGCTAATGATTCAGCTCGGAGCCGGCCGTATTTCGGAAAGGGAAGGACTCCTGATTAGGATCTGATCTGGAATTGCCCCTTGTTATGGATTAGCACAATTAGATGTGTCGTGGATTAATGAGGGGGGTGTGAAGGATGACCCTGAACAACATGGCCGCCATCTTAATGTGCCATGTGTGCATCAAGGCCGACGGCTGTCGGCTGACAGGTCTACATCAGCATTCCCCCTACGTGGAAATCTGACGTCATTGAGGCCCAATTTTAATCTCACCTCAGCCCACCATCGCAGTACTGCAGATCATAATTCCGAGAGAGAGCTTGTCCCTGAGAGAAAATCAAATATAAGGAACAAGCTGCTATGCAAATTTGATATTGACTTGAGATTTATACTTTGTTTCCATACACACACACACACACACAGACACAAACAGACAGTAGCACTACCGATCATAGATATGTTTAGTGTAAAAATAACACAACAAAGCTCAAACCTACCTTTATTGCAGCTTATTTTGAGTTGTGGCTAATACGGGCACATTAGGCTAAATGAGGTAAAAGGAACTAAGTGCCTCTGCGGTGATCAAAGAGTTTGCGTTTTGTCGTCCCTCTCGAGCGAAATTCTCACTGAGATGGAAGAGATGAAACTGAACTCATTAGGGCAGTCCTCGGCTGCGGAGCCAGAGATTCCTTTGCCTGGGGTCAGTTTCAGTAGCAGCTCGCACAATGGCCTCTCATCCACTTAGAAGAGCCAAATGTGTGGAGCGGCGTTTGGGGGGTGGTTGGCAGTTTCGGTTATGGGGAATCTAACGTCTATATTAAGCGGTTCCTGCTCACACACACTTCACACCAGCCATTCGATTATGGTTTTCATGTTATTGTATCTGTAGGAGAAACGATGGTGGCTGCAGTCCACGCTTCCCAACAGGAAATGGCACCGCGGGGAATAGGATGCAGGAAGAAAAAGGATTTCATTTTGGTAGTACAACTGTAGGCTGTGTGGGCGATCATGAAGCAAAGCTCTTTCAAGGATTTAAATTCACGGGCAGTTAGTGCATTTTAGGTTAGGCTGTCTTATTTAGTATTTGTTTATCTTTATCAATTGATTTCATTTTTATTTATTTATATATTTATATATCTATTTATTTATTTATTTGTTTGTTTACTTATTTGCCTATTTATTTACTTTACTGTTTATTTTCTATTTATGTATTTATTGATTTACCTATCAATTTACCTTTTTTATATTTTGCATCATTGACCATTTTATACTTCAAGAAGTAATTAATGAAAAAAATTCACATGTACTTCCATCACTATATTTAATTTGAATTTGTCACTTGTATATTGGCCGTGGAGAAAGCGGCAAAGGCTGCTGTATTGCATGTCAGTCAAACCGCGTGACGGGGGTAAAGTGCAGGTTAACCTGTCACCGCCTTGGCTCCTGTAGGCCCACCGGGGGAAACTGCGAGACACCACAAAGTCCCAAACTGTGCAGATTTAGGCGGAATATGACTGGAAACTACCAGAAAGGAAAAAAATGTTTTTTGCCAGAGTTGTTTTTCAATAGAGCACAGAGGGCAATACGAGGTGAAGGGACACTGCATGTGTGAGGCTTAACAAGGGCAAAGCGAGATGTTAGGAGCCAATTATTTTTAAGTCAGATACAGTGTGGACATTTTATCAACATTTTTGACTGCTTCTCAGCATCGGTAATTGTTCCCACATTGTCCCGACATGTTCCTTGTCTCACATGTGGTTTTCTGGCTTCTGATCACCCTCCTGCTAATGATAAGTGATGAATGGACGGCATTTGAAACAGAACCCTTTGTAGTCCCAGTGGGCACAAAGGAGCTTTACAATTTGCCCTCACATTCACTCCTTCACCCACACATTCATACATTGATGGCGGAGACAAGCAGTTAGTAAGTTCCTCTTATTTAATGATATTTATATTGAATACTATTTTGTACTTTGTTCACACAACCTGTAATACAACAACACTTTGCGCCCTCTTCCCATGCTCGCTGATCAGCTGAAGCCATAACTGCTTTGTTAAAAACATTTGGCGCCCCCATTTCCGAACAGGGAATATACTATATGCTGTTATTTAAGTGTTAAATCCACAGACCGCAGCCTGCAGCCTATAGCCTCCCACATCGCCCTCATCTAATTCATTTAATACTTGGCAGCTGGCCGTGTTGACGCCCTTCCAACAGAACATAGGTTGAATTTTCGGCACAACATTATCAGTTTTTCCTTTTGTGTTTAATAAGAATGTCTGTGATTAATTCCCTAAATAACATGTGGCAATTTAAGTTAGATATTCCCCTAATAAGATCATTTATCAAATAAAATTATGCTTTTTATGCCAATTGTATGAGAGCGATATTGCAACATCAAGATGAAGTTCATTAAAAAAGAGCAGCTGTAAACTAATCAGGAAACATTAACGGAAATATTGTGGCAGGTCATTTGGTGTGTGCAAATTATTCATGAATTTGAGAATTTCAATTGGGAATGACCCTGACCTTAGCGACCTCTAACCAAGTCGATAGGGTATCTGGTGGAGTGAAAGTCCACTCACTAACCAATCCACTCCATTCTGGACACACTAGAGAGCAACAAATTAACATTTTCCAAGATCCCATTGTTTCTGTTTCTAATAATTTTAATGAAGTCCATTTTCCTCGCTCCCCCAGCGCCACAGGCCTTTTATCAGCTAACCTTGTGTTAAGTACTATCTAACCTTGTATCTGTTCCATTTAACGCAAATTAAACTACTGTCCCGACACGGAAAACGTGGGAAATAGGGGAGAAATGTGGAAAAAAAAAGATATGGAATTGGGAGTGTGTGGTTCTTTTGTTTCGCAGCTTTATTCCTGGCAGCGGTGGGTGCAGTGGAGCGTTGGACAGCTCTAGTTGTACAGGAAATGACTTACAGGCTGCTCATTGCTGCTTTATTCCTCACGTTCAAAACCAGGTTTAGCGTTGTATATGTAGTGCAACTCATGAGTTTTATCAACGTTATTTCAGTCATTTCCCAAAGACAAGCACAAGGATGGTGGTTGGAATTCACAAGAACTAAATGACATTTAAGGTGTTCACTACACTCTGGCCACTAAATCAAAATTCAACGTTGTGTGGAGTGATGTAAAAGGTGGATACTTAAATCATCCCATGGAGGGAAATTGCATCATCTCGAAAGCTCACATCCCAACAGTAGCAAAATAAGCAATGGAGTAAAAATTTTAAAAATAAAATGGCAATAAATGGAAAAATTGTAAAAATATACAATAAACTGAACAGTTAACTGGCAGTATACACTCAATCGAATGATGAACAAGAAATAAAACAGAAAAGCAACAAAAAATAAAAATACTCCAATAGTTTTATTTGAGATGGTCAGAAACTCTTTGTGATCAGTTTGAGACTCGTCTGGGACTCCTGCTTGGATTTCATGTTGGTTTGATAGGATCTTAAATCATAAATCCTGGCCTCTGTGTGTCAGCTGGACTCCCAAAATGTGTGATCCCTGTCATAACCTGCCGCTTCTACGGTAAATCCTGTATTGTGCTGAGTAGAAAAAAAACCTCTTATATGTGATGCCGTCTTTCGCAAGTCTTTGCAGGTTTTCTGGTGTGTCCCTGTCATAAGGCTCCACGGTGCACGCGTCGATGGAGGTGGCAATGAGGAGAGCATAAATCTCTGCACACGCTGTGGGTTTGCATCACTTTCCCACGTGTTATTTTATGGCCTCCCGAGCCTTTCCCCTGCGGCTTTCAGGCTGTCACCGCCTGTCAACCGTATACTACCAGTACGACCCTTTTACGTCACTGCTTACGCTAACACAAGATAGCGACTCCGAGTTGTGAATGGAATTCTCACTTGAATTATTTAATTCTGCCAAAATTATTTGCAATGGTTGGAATGCAAAGAGTAAATCACAGTCACATTCAGTATGAATTATGCCAAAGGCCTCGACCTTCTTTTGCCTGGGACTTAAATTAAATTTTCCATTCGAAGGGTTTAAGATAAGGGTGGGCGGTATGGCATAATATTTATATGACGGTATAATTTAAATCTGAGACTGTATATATCACGGTATATTTGTTGTTCTTAAAATTTCAATGCAAATGCTTCTGAAGGGGTGAAGTATTGGTATGGCAACTGCATGGCAGCTATTACTGTACTCTTTATTGTATTACTAGGACATATTTCCTACTACAGAGGTATTTTAAGGACATTTAATGTTTAATTTAATGTCAAAACTGCAATAATAAGTAGAAAATACAAAACCTTTTCTCAAGTAATTTCCATTTCTGAAAAACACTTTTTCAGAAAATACAATAAAATCGAGCTGCACAAAGCGAAAAATAAAAACTGACTTCAAGGGTTATTCCCCCTTTTGTGTCAGTTAAAATATTTCTATGAATATAATAAATATAAATTATTAATAAAAAATATAATACATTTGTATTTATTAAAAATATTAAATAAAAATATTTTTCCGTAATGGAATTACAGACGGATGTTATGTACTGTAGCTACCTTACAGACATCGATAGCAAGGAGCCGTCTCTGCTGCGGCTGCCGGAGTTTGTGGAGCCGGTATATGCCGTTTTCTTTGGAATATCGCACTTAAATGGCAAAAGTGAAAAACTTTTTTTGTATTTCTTAATTGCATGCAGGCTGCTTCCTTGCTGAAAGCACCAAACGGTGGTTGTAGCAAGGAAGCAGATGGAGGATTTGGACAAGGTGGTCTTGCGTGGCGCGGTTGGTCCGGTAATAAAGTTGCAGCTCCGTGTTATTACTTGTATAAATTATTTTATATAATAACAGACACAAAATAGTGAAATTTAATATATTTTATTGCAGATAAATTGGTTCACACTACTTTAGATCTGTGAGGGCTCTACCGGTCAGCGCGGTATAGTCAGAATCCATACCGGAGGGCAAATTCATACCTGTGTACTCTCTATCTTACTTTGCAGCCCTAGTTGAAGATTCACCCTCCTGCCAACTCTTTTGGAGTCGCACTGGAGTGATTCCTGAGTCGTTTAAAAGCTTTATTTGCATTGAACGAATTGTCGGTGGATCTTGCATCACTAACTATTAATAGGGCATTATAATCCATCTCCGCTCATCCCAGTCCCATTCTTGTGTCTCCCAGTCCATCCCAGCCCCATCCCAGCCCAATCCCCGTCCATCCCTGTCCATCCCATCCCCATCCATCCCAGTCCATCCCCATCCATCCCAGTCCACCCCCATCCCAGTACGTCCTAGTCCATCCCAGAGTCGTCCTGTATCTGAATCAGAGCGTTCCTTTTCCCATTGGCGCGCCCCCTGGTGGTGTGGTGGGGAGGCTCATCCGGCTCATCCCTGAATGGACTCACAGAGCGGGCTGTGTACGTGTGCCAGGCCTCGGCCTCTCCGGCGACGCTGGCAGCTTGTGGCTGAGTGGTCAATGTGGTTCCCACCCTCCATCCCTCCCTTTTCCTCTTGCTATTTTATTGATGGATAGATAGATACTTTACTCATCTCTGGAGGGAAATTGCATTGTCTTAACAGCTCATGTCTAAACGGTAGCAAAATAATAATAAAGCAATAACAATAAAGATATGGAAAATAAAATGGCAATGCATGGAACAATTGGAAAATATCCAATACACCTTACAGTTCACTGTACACAATAAACATATGGCAATATGCACTCAACCCCATGATAAGCCTCAAATATACCCTGAAACTAACAGGAAAAACAATAAAAAAGGATAAAAAAGACCAAAAAAATGAAGCAAAAAAGTAATGTAAAATATATCCTATACAATAACTTCTGAAAGGAAAAAGTGAAGCAGAAAGATGAACATAATTAAGATAGAAATGCTGATGTATTGACATTATTAATTATAAGCCTTAAACAATAAACAAAAATGTTGGCACTAAGCCCATGAAACCCAAACCGTCACAGTAAACCTACGCCTCTGTATTAACACTCCCACGTTCTGGTGGTTGTACAAATGTTACTCGGTTATAGTTTCATTACTGTAATTAGTAGTGATGGATGGCTGTAATCTAATCTGTTTCTTCAGACGTTAAAAGTATCCGAGAGATGAAGTGGAGAACTGTCTGGTCTCACTGATATTACAGGACCGCATCGTCTGCGCCACCAGAGAGCCGCCTATGATTAATCTTTCAAAAAATGAGTCCTTTTATTCTCTGGCTGTGAATTCCGGTGACTCATTGTTTTTGTACCGAACACGGGAACACGGCGTCTCAATTATTGTTCATGTTAGACCTAGGACGAGGGCCGGGTGATACATATCGATTCAATATTGATAATGCGATGGAGAGGAGATGTCGTCTGGGATTGTGGTTCGGGTGGTGTGGTGATATAGTTGAATGTGGTCTTTAAGGAGCATGACAAGACAGTTTTCTGAACTTCATAGACTGTTCTAGTTGTTCTCAGCAATAGTTATAATATCCACAATCCACAATGATTGTTTATTGTGTGTAATTTATCTCATGAACGCACCAATATGCACCCCAAAATATCATAAAATGATTGATATCGTGGTATCCATCAAACACTGATATTTGATTTTGTCAGTCAGCGCAGTTTACATGCACTTGAATAAGAGGATCACAATCGGTTGAAGTAAATATGCAGAGAATTACGATGTCGTGTAAACACCTCACCCAGGTGATGTAACGCAGGCACAACCCAATGAACAGACCTGGGTTTCTCCTAGTTCGTTCCATGTATCGTGGCGTGTAAACACCTGTATCCGGATAACGATCCGTGTATCCAAATGGCGCATGTGCCACAAAGCCCAGGGGTTCCACCGCAGATATCTGACCTGGAAAGAGTTATTTGGGCAGATAAACGGCCCTCACCATGGCAACCGCCGGTAAACACGCACATTATTGGACGGAAAGTGAGTTATATGTCGAGTTTATCGGGTCAGCTTATCATAGGGACATAGTTGGATGAGATGCAGACATATTGAAGAAAATGTCGAAGAAGATTGTAGACGGAGGTTTTTCCCGGATGGTACTTTCTGTCAATAAGCCGACTACGCCACTTGCCGTGTAAACTCGGGTTATTCAGTGATAACATTATTTCAAATGCATGTAAACATCTTAATTGCATTATTATCTTAACCCCAATATTGAGCCTAATCTTTGTATTTAGTGCATGTTAACACACTGAAACTCTCCCAGGCCTATTTACAAGTCATCTTGTGTGGAGTTACCACTCAGAAAAAGACAAAATTTGAGTATTGCCGCCCTTTCGGTCAAAAGCCCTGTTTCTTCCTTCTTTTCGCTAACCGATGGGAGTTCCCCTCCCCGTCTCACAGCAGCAGGCTGGACAACACCAAAGTGCTGATTTGGCTTTAATTATCACTGCGGGCTGGACCGACCCCTTATTTACCCCTTATATCTTCTTGGCATTTTTCAGGCTAAAAGTATCTGAAACACACATAGGCATGGACATGGTTACGGTCTCGTTGGAACCCGTTCCAGACGTCTCGTTGTTCGAGTTTGATCGATATGGATGTACATGTGGAGCACAGATTAGTGAAAAACTGTTGCGATTTTGCCGCAAGTTGACGAATGTTGGCACGACTTGATTAGTTTGAGGATGCGTGACCACACCGTGAGCGTCATCATCCGAAGTTATATAAGTCCAAGCTTCGTCTCTCGGAAGTCGTTCGCATCCAGCGTCTTGCCCCCTGTGGACTGCATACCGGTTGCTACGCATAGACAGAGAATGTGAGCCCATGCTGCGTTTAAAGGAAACTCTGAAAACTGTAACTCGTGCTGCGTTTCACAAAACCCCGAAAACTATAATCAGTAACAAAAGGCAAAGCGTTTGGAGTAACCATCTCTTTCTTTTGTGTCCGCACTGCATGATCGAGGAACGATTGAAGTTCTTGGGGGACACTTTTTGCGCCTGGCCTAGGCCAGGGAATGAACAACTCAAGAGGAACATTCAGTGACCTAAGTGCACAGTGAGTGGTCCAGATGTAAGTGAGTGGTCCAGATGGTCGAACACATGACCCAATGAAGCACCGGTAGCTGCCATAAATAACAATAGGTTTTTATATTTTTCTATAACAACCAACAAAAAAAAAATGCTTTAGTTTAAGTAAACACAATTTATTTCCAAAAATGTAAATCTATGAGGAAAAAAAACCCGGCATCCCTCTGCCCCCACCTCGCAGTGGACTCGCGGCAGATGTTATGCCGAATTCTGCATGGGGCACAAGAATTGCATGCACCTTGCAGGAGCGCACAGCAGCAGAAGCAGATCATTTCTACAGCAACGTACTGTTTAAAAATGATATAATCTTCTTTGTGGGTGTTCATCAATGATGAGAAATGGTTTGACATCTATAGCTGACGAACATTTCAGGCATCAATATTTTTATAAAAAAAATTATAATAAAAAAATTAAAATAAAGATACGATTGGTCTTAAATTTATCTGTCAATATTTCTGAGGGCAAACTCGTTGGTGTTTTTAAACGTAGAGATTTTACGGGGTGGCTACGGCCACGGTATTTTCTTTCTCATTGGCCATCCCTGTGGCCACCCCCGATCTGTTAGGTAGTTGGTCAAGTAGGAGTTGCGAAATGATGGTGTCTAGGAAAAATGTAATACGTACCTAACACGACTTAACTGGACCCTGTGTATTGCTGCCTGTAGCTATATTTATTATTATTATTATTGTTTTTTTTTAATTTTATAATAAAAATAATATTTCACAACTTCAAATTAATCTTTCATTGCTGACAAACGATGTTTTCCCCCGGTGGATCACTGAGGCCTCAATGTGAGTTCATAGAAGTGCCTAATTCAGTTAATAAGCCATAATGAGTCTCATTTAGTTTTTTTTTTTTTTTTTGCTGAAGGGGGGTTTCTCTCCTGCCTCTTCCTTCCTAAGTGCCACTGCCAGCACCGTGTAGCGTTTGTATTTTATTTTACGATGGCCTCAGTATTCAGCCTAAACACCGCCTCATTACGGCAGTGTGCAGCGTTGCATGATGGGACGCAGGCGCCAGGCTCTCCGCCTCCCTGGGCTCGTGTCGGGCGCTGCACAGCTGAGGCAGATGCTCAGGGGCACGTGCACTAGATTGGCCTGAATGAAGTAGAGACTGGAGAGTGAGCGGCAGCTCAGGGAGGCATGGCTCATCTCAAAAGGGGGGTGTGGGGTAAGAGGGAGACCTCGCCTAAGCATGACGTGAGAATTCAGAGAGGGTTTAGTTGGTGGCTGTGGATTTCAGTTTGATCTGCGTCGGGAATTAATGCATTTTCAAATGCCTGTGGTGTTGGGCTGAGATGCATAAAAACAAACAAACAACAAAAAAAACAGATGCATATAGAGTCATCAGACATTTGGAAGATATATGGATTTCTGGCAAGGGTGGACATGACTCATAATCAGTGTAGGGGGGAAACGTGTTACAAAGTAAAGCGTTACTGTAATCACATAGATTTGTCTATAACAAGTAATGTAACACATAACTGTTCTGAATTCAGTAATCACATCACACTTACTTATTAAACAATGATCTTGTTACTCGTTAATTGCATTTGCCTACATGTGTTCTATATCTAACCAGTAAAGGAAGGCATTTCTGTCTGTCTCTGTATGTGTTGTGGCGGTCGGTGACGTAAGACAAAGTTTGCTTGAACAGCCTCTTCATTGGTGAAACAAACCGGGAGACGAAGACTTAGCACTCAGGGCTTCATTCTCCAAAACATTTACAACATAAACAGAAACCAGTACTAAAAATTTAACAACGCTGAACAATCATGCATAACATTTAAAACTCATACTGAACAATAAATTTCAACATAACTCTCAAAGTCTGAACAGAATGCATTCTGGGAAACAGAAAGGCACAATGTTAACTGTGGCAATAACCGGACAATGTATCTGAGGCGATTTTGCGGAGAAACGCAAAAATAATGTAACGAGCAGTGTAGGGCTTCCCCTAAATAATTGACCAAACATAAGTCGACGAGGAGAGTCTTCGTCCACCAAGTTTTGTATTGGTCGATTCGGTCTCAGGAAAGAAAACCTCTATTCAGGAGCAGCGCCTTGTCAAAACGAACCTTAAAAACGTATATGGCTGGACCCGTGTATGAAACTCTAGAGGGCTTTTGATTTGAAACAAACTTTAACAAAGATAAATGTTCAGTCTCCTTCCTGGTTGTTCCGACACATTCAGAAGAATAATTGCCGCTTTTAAAGAGGGTCTTTTGGCGGTAATTAGCAGGCGGCTTGTTTCATGCGTGTGCACCATGCACTGCTTGTTCAGTTAACTAATATTTTAAAGGCTGGTTCTGAGTTAATGTGTTGGTGTTACTGACTAATTAACAAAATGTTCGGTCCCCTTGCCGGTTGTTCCGACACATTTAGGATAGGGATGTTCCGAACGACTCATTTCCTTCATGTTTAAGCTAAAGATGGGTCCAATCCAATATCGGATATCGGACGGACCTCGCCGATCCAAATTCCATTCCATATCTTGCGCTGGACCATGAACCCGCTGTTTTATTGCGCAAGTAGGAACTGGCAGTTGGAGTTGGGCAAACAGTCACTGATTGAAGCAGCCATTCGGCTGTGTTGACCCTCAAAATGAGACGTCATGATTCCAACGTATATAATATGTGCCGCCATCGAGGTACTGGGAGTTGTAGTTCTTTTCGTGCATTGCCACACTGAAACTAATCACCGGACGAGGATTAAAAACTACACAGATCCGTCCTTGGGCTTGCCCGTAGGGTTCGGTTTAATACCAAAATAATCTTTGGCAACGTCGCCGCCGCATTGGAACGGGCAAGATTGGCCTGTAAACAAATACTAGTCATCGTGGGAGCTGGGGTTTTTCCTGGATAAAAAAACACAAGAGCGCTTACATTTCTCAACCCATTCCAACGACTCATTTTTATATTCAGGGGTCAAAGGTTTTTTTCCTACTGCACGACCGCTCCAATATGGCGACGACGTCGACCTACGACCCGCAGGTCCAGGTCCAGATCCAGTTCTTGATCTTCCATTCATTTTTTTTTCAAATATTCACTTTGAAAACCTACACTTGTTTTGTATGTGAAGGTAAAATGTGAGTAACAGAGTCCACGGCCCAGAGTAATGCACCCGACGAGGGGTCCCTGAGGAGGGAATGCAGACACCGGGAAAACGATCTTCCGTACACCACATTTCAGTACAAATTATATCAATATGTGATTGAAATGTGTACATCAATAAAATAATAATAACAATAATAATAATAATATGCTTTAATATGCGACTATGCTTTAACGAACGTCTAACGGTCGACAAGGAAAATCTTTAGTTCGGGGCAGCCCAAGAGTAGTGTAACAAATTGCTTTCTACAAGGAGTAATAAGTTATAAAAAAAATTTAAAGTAACGGGTAATTTGTAATAAACGTATGTTTTTGAGTAAAAAAAAAAGTAACGACAGCAACACTGCAAATAATTATCATATTTCTATCATAACCTTTTATCTGAACTATCCTTATTCCTCTATCGTTGCACATACTTCCATTTGCCCGCATTGGGCTCGCTGCTACTAGTTAGCATAATGCTACCAGTTAGCATAATGCTATTCCGTGCTACCTCCGTCGATAGACGTGTAAATATTAATTGTTTTCTTCATTTTTGATTTTATTTTATCTCCATCTTACTACTTATCCCTTGAAACCCTTGAACGGGGGGTTCAAGGGTCCCCCCCCCCCCGTGGATTAATAACGTTTTTTCTTTTATCTCAAGAACAGTTATTCCTTTTTAAATACATAATCATACCAAATACACAATAACCCCCCCCCCCTTTTTCACTATTCACGCCGATGAAAAAGCAGACGAAGAGGGGGCAGGAAACATGAAACACCTTTTGATATTCCTCCGTGATGGTTGACTGAAAAGCTTTAAAGAACAGACCACAGGAGTCTGAATCATCTCTCTCGCAGACTGCGATCCCCTCCTGCTTTCTAGTCTAATGTGAACTTGTTACATAAGCTGTAAATATGCCTGTTATGTCAGGGTTTGAAGTGATGTTTTACGCCCTCTCTGCTCGATCACTTCCATGCAGGTCATCATGCGGTGAGGACCACGGCCGTCACCACGCTTTGATTTGAATGAAAAACAAAGATAAAAGACTATGAATATAACTAAATATTATAAATCTAAAACATGTCGAGATGCACCGATTTATCTGGCGTTCATCGGTATCGGCCGATATTTGCCTTGTTGACAGCATTCGGCCTATCGGCAAATATGATAGTGTGGCAGTTTCGCCTACCACCCGCCACCCAAGTGCCGTTTTAGGGACCTCTGGCACAGAGACACAGATGAGGGGGTTGTAGACACCAGTTTATTGTAGAGAGTGGGCTAGTTGGAATTAGCCCAGGAGCAGATAGAGTTGTGTCATGACAGGGCTCCTCTCCTGAGTGTGTGTGAGGGTGGAGGTTTTAACCTGTTGCTTGTTAGACCAACAGACGAGCAACAGGTATGCAGCCACACTTATCCTGGTTCCCCAATTACCTAGATCCAGGTCAGGTGTAGGTGCTCAAACCACACCATCCCCACACCACATACTTACAACAGTCAAACTGAGGCCAGGGAGAATACCTGGCCTCAGTTTGACTGCCCCCTCCTCCCTTCCGGAGCGTGGGGCCGTGGGCTGCTATGCTGGCTGGTGAAGGCGTGGCCGGACATTGCTGTTGTGGGGGCTCCTTGGAGGGGTGGCCTGGCTTCTGGGCTGCTTCATGGTCCCGGCGGTGGCTGCTGGGTGAAGGAGCTAGCCGTGGTGGCTGCTGCCGCTACTTCTCCCCCGGTCCTCCGCCAGACACCCTAGGTTCTGCTCGTCGGCTTCAGGGCGTCTTCGGACGGCCCCTTTGTGTCCCTTCCCCGTGCCGGAGAGTCCCTGTTCGGGTGCCAGTGTGGAAGTTTCGCCTACCACCCGCCACCCAAGTGACGTTTCAGGGACCTCCGGCACAGAGACACAGAACACGTGGTTGTAGACACACCGTTTCTTGTGGAGAGTGGGCCAATTGGAATAAGCCCAGGAGCAGGTCATGACAGGGGCTCCTCCCTCCTGTGTGAGTGTGGATATTGGGGTTTTACCTGCTGCTCTTTAGACCAACCAACGCGCAACAGGTATGCAGCCACTCTTATCCTGGGTCCACCAGTTACCTAGATCCAGGTCAGGTTTGGCTGCTCAAACCACACCCTCCACAGACCACAGGTGACCTTCACCAATGGCAATGGCCGATGTTTATTGAGTGTTTCCCCACATGTGTGAGCTGACAGTTGTTCAGGTGGTAGTTGAAACAGCTGGTTACTCCTGTATATTGTGCTCTTCTTAGAAAATACTTTCACATGATGTTCCTACACCACACAGACTTAAGTTGGGCTAGCTGCTGCAGTATATTAATGGCCACCAAAGTATATTTGCCCACCCATTTTAGCATTTCTATTTAGTTGATTTATTTATCTATGTATGTATCTATTTATTTATTTATTTATTTATTTATTTATTTATTTATTTATTTATTTCAGTCTGCGAGAACTACTCCACCAACGATTGATTTTAGAAGATGCGAACATTACATTGCAGCACTCCAAGCAGGAAGTGATGCTGTGTTCATTGGAACTCAGAAAACCTTAAATGATGCCGCATTCAGGGAACTTGGAAAACATCGATATTGGCATCGGCTTTCAGCCAAATTGTTATATTCAACAGCGGTATCGGCCCAGAATTTCACAATCGGTGCATTGCTAAAAATATTATAACATCCAATAATATAATAATACCAAATAGCCATAATAATACCTTCAGTTGTAGGTTATAATTTGTATACATGTGATAATTATAATTAAGAGTCGCATAGTGAAAGAAACATCCTGTTTCTGCAGGACTTGGTTCTGCTTTTTTTAGATTTGATGTTAAACACTTGATATTTTTATTTCATTTTTTATTTGTTAGTTACTAGAAAAGGTTTAGAATAGTAGCACACAAAAGGAAATCTCACACAGTTGACCTCTGATTGACCTTTTGGGACAGCAAATTCTCAAGTGATTGAGAATTGTGCCATTTCAACATTATAAAAAATAAAAATGAAAAAATTAGAATATTACAAATATAATATAGTAAAAAATAGATAATATAAAATATTAAATAATGCATATAATATAAATATAATATATAAAGTGTGTATATACAGTGTATAAGGCGGTACTGTAATGTTAATCCATTTTTCACAGGCTGCACCATTAGAGGAAGAAAGAGAGTGGGGGAGGGAGGGTAAGAGAAAACGTGAGCGAGAGAGCAGTGATGTCAAACGAACGAGAGAGAGACAGCGAACAAAAGAGAGAGAGGGAGAAACGAGCTGGGAAAGGGGTTTCCATGGCAACTGCTTGCAGCCACTATAACTGCCTGAGAGTCCTGAGCAGCAAGCTAATGCTGCGTGTTTTTTTTTTTTTTTTTTTTTTTTTTTTAAACACGGATGCTCTTATTATGGCGGACAGTGTTGTTTTAAGGTTGAAAGCCTTTTTGTTTTTTTTAAGAAAATAATTAATGCAAATAAATAAAGGTTTTATTTTGTTTGTTTTGGGTTTTCTTTGCAACTGCAGTAACAGGTGATACTTGTACATTTTGTAGGATTTGTTTTTGCCCAAATTGCCTCATAGGAAATGCGTTCAGAGTTCTCGAAAGTGCTCTTGCCTATGAACCTGGAGACAGTTGTTCAATCTTTTAATAGTTGTTTTTTTTACTTTCTACCCTTTTACCGACTTGCACTGTTTCATGGGATTAGTGGTATTTTTTTGTCAGCATGCTGGGCATACAACAGAGTATTTGTGCTATTGCATCTAGGAGAGAGTTAGTCTGCAAGTGGAATTCAACTTCTCAACCTACGATGCCACTCTTAATTCATTCTTAAATAGTCAAAAACTGCTCCAATGACTCTGTCCTGTGGGCGACCTGTAGAAACAAAAAACGGTGCTCTTGTGATGACAAGAGCACCGTTTTTTGTTGTACAGAACCACCACACACCCCCTCTTTGGAGAACTATTTTACCATGTTTAGGTCTATAAACAACCAATCACTACTCCAAGAGGGGGAGATTCACCACGGGTGGGACAAATAAACATAGAACCAAACTACAACATGTGCACGGAAAAAAAGAAACATCGGACGACAAAATGTATCGAAAAGACACAGTAAATGAGAAAGAAAAGGAGAGGGATGTAAACAGGAGGGTGTTGGGGTGGGATTAATGATCTTAAATGATGTTAAATAAAATAATACGTTAAGTTGATAACATGAATGGGTTTGATCAATTGATGGAATGCAGGAAATAATACAAATACTCTCAACGTTACTTTTGTACAATTTAGCTACATATGGTTTTCTGCTTTTTTGACTGCCATGTTTCAAAGCAAATCCAAGGTGTTATGCTGTGTCTTTCTGAGGCATAATCCTAAATTTAATTAACACGACTTCCCAGTGGCTGTTGTTGTTCTGGTGTGTGTGTGTGTGTGTGTGTGTTAATATTCTGTCTTGGTTGTGATAAAATGAAATTTAATTTCTTTATGTGATTCCGAGTGTGGAATCAGGATAAGTCGGAAAGCCTCCCTGATCAGTTGCTGTGTGTGTGTGTGTGTGTGTGTGTGTGTGTGTGTGTGTGTGTGTGTGTGTGTGTGTGTGTGTGTGTGTGTGTGTGTGTGTGTGTGTGTGTGTGTGTGTGTGTGTGTGTGTGTGTATTTCACTCAAGCTTCTTACCAGGAGCTTGAAGTGCTTGAATTTTGTCCTCAGAAATTTAAGTAATCGGATACCTGGAAAATAGCCCCTTTTGTGCCGAAGTGCTTGAAAAAATACTGATAATTGAAAACCTTTGATATTCCCCCTGGTTTTGTTATACAAATCATAACGTAATAATATACTCAGAATAACCAATTCCTCACTTCAGAAGTGCACCAGAAACATGGATTCTCATTGGCCAAGTGTATTCACTTGGACCTCACTTTGATACCATTACGTGTGTGTGTGTGTGTGTGTGTGTGTGTGTGTGTGTGTGTGTGTGTGTGTGTGTGTGTGTGTGTGTGTGTGTGTGTGTGTGTGTGTGTGTGTGTGTGTGTGTGTGTGTTTTCAGAGGCATGCCAAATAACCAAAGAGCATAATGCCGAGACGGTACGAGGTGGACACACATGCAAGGGGCTTTAAACTTTAAAAGAAAGCAGCAGAAGCGCTGTGCGTGCATTAACCTTTGCATGTGTATTTTTTGGGGGTCGTTATACAATATTAGTTGTGTTAAACGAGCATGGAGAGCGAGTGGGAGCCTCCCCGTGGGTGTTGTGGACGTGATGGTAGATCAGAGGTAGTCCACCTGCACTCACTGATTACTGCATCCCCCAGGAAATCAATGGACACCATTTCCATTCACAAATCGGCCCCTTTTACTTCCATGCTACAATCCAAGACATACATGGAAGCAAATGAATGAATGAGAGAATGAATTAATGAATATGAATGAATGAAAGTCCATATTGAAATAACTGCAAACTAATTTTTGTTTAATAATATTTCATTGGCTATTTTTTTTTTTTTTGTTTTTAACTTTTTTTTTTTTAAGTAAATAACTGGAAACTCATTTTTACTCAATAATATTTTAATGGATTTTTTTTCGTCTGTCATTTAAAAAAAAAAAAATTAAGTAAATAACAGGAAACAAATTCTATTTTATATTTTTTTGGCTATATTTATCTTTTCGTGGTTATTTTATCAAAATTTTTGAAGTAAAGTAAACTCATTTTGATTCAATGATATTTAATTGGCTGTGTTAATAATGTTGGGTGGTGTTACGCATAGGCTACATGTTTCATTATTGTTTGAAAATGTGTGATCTTATCTAAACACACATGTCTTAGGTTGTATTTCCTATACACTAAGTTGATTGGAATCCCTATTTTTCCAATATATTGTCTTAATGTTAAACCTTTCTTTTTTTTATTGATTTAAATTCCTAAATTAGGTTCTCTAAAATGAGATTTGCAAGATGTCCCAACACTCCTTTCAGACAAAAGTGAGATGATGTAGTTATATTTAGTTGATATTTAAAGTTGTTTTTCCATCAGTTTCCCATGTTTTGCGGGTGGTCTCTCTCACTCCCAGAGCGGTGTGAGAATAATACCTCTGCCCTGAATTATTAACACCGGCATCTGCCACTCTGATACACAGTGCTTCATCTGAATATTTTAAATCTGAATCCAAACCATAACGTCACTAACACACCTTTGTGTCAGTGAGAATTTTACTAAACAATATCACCATTTGCATTTATTTTGCATACCGTCATTGATTTAATTCATTATTGATCAAAACTGTCTGTCTGTCTGTGTCAGTCTGTCTGTCTGTCGATATATCTATCTATTCCAAATTATTATAAAAAATAGACATACGGTGTATAGACATACAAATAAAAAACATGGAAACATATGGTGGTGTGGGGATGGTGTGGTTTCTGCAGCCACACCTGACCTGGATCTCGGTGATTGGGTCAGAGGGGCTTCATAACCCGTTGCTCGTTGGTTGGGCTAATGAGCTACAGGTTAAAACCCCCATCACCACAAACACTCAGGAAAGGAGCCCCTGTCATCACATGTCTATCTGCTCCTGGCTAATTCCAAATGGCCACCTCTCTACAATGAGCTGGTGTTTACAACCCCCCCCCCCTTCCTCTGTCTCTGTGCCAGAGGGCCCTTGGGTGGCGTGTGAGAGGAGAAACTGCCACAATCATAATTGTTGTTGTTTTTTTTTTATTCTTCAGATGCATTCCAATGACACAACACATCAAAATGAATCACATTTGTGAAAAGACAGAGGAGGCGTCATGGTGTTCTTGTGACTAATATTAAGTGTCAATAACCAAGACACATTTCCAGTGTTGGAACCAGGCCGAGAAGATAACTTGAGTGAATTGGTGAAATTAGTCGGGCTGCCCCCTGAAAGCCCCTGAAACAACTAAAAGCAGTGTGGGGACGGGGCACGGAGGAACGGGGCACGGTTAGGGATGGGTATCCTTAAGATTTCAACGGTACTCAGGGACAGTAACGGTTGCCCGGTTGCCCTGAGCAACCAGATTGAGTCAATTGGCGAACATATCGTGGCCTCTGACCACTTTTTAACATAAAAAATAGGGACAACAAACAGCAAAACATGCATCCCAAAATAAATACATTTCTTGCATTGGTGACATTTAAATATTGCCGTTACACAGAACCCTGCACGTGCATTGGTGCGCTGACTCACGTGGGCACCGGTACACACAGGCCCCTTTTTAGAAACAATAGTGAAGCAAAAGTTGTTTGACTGTGGGGTGAAAAGTTTGACTAACCTGTCGGCATCACAAACGGAAGTGCAAATTGATTCAACTGACAAAGAACCAGATGAGCCTGAATGGGGGGGGGAAAGGAAATTTGTGAACCTACACGAGTCTCATGCTTTACCTGTAGGACTCACGTTTTCATTTCTTTCTCCGTCATCTGTGATGTGAAAACATCCGATTTCCACGCAGTTAGAGAACGTCAAAGTGTTCGTCCTGCCTATAGCTCAGTTATGAAATCCCAGTGAACCACGGAGCGCTGGTTTTTTTTTGGGAGTTTTTTTTGCATTTTTTTTTTTTGTTTTTCATTGGTCTGAAGTTAGTTAGTTAAAACTAGAAAAAACAAAAATTTAACTGAAACAATATTATATACTTTCAAAACTAACTGACATAAAAATATACAGGAAATGTCTTTAGTTTTAGTTTTTTTTCTAGTCAGTTTGGTCAAATTTTTCGACCTACAGTTTCTCATATATATTTTTCCCTGACATGCAAAAGACTGCATTCTCTCCACCATTGTCACTCACTCAGAGCAGGGTCTCCTAGTGCGTGTGTGGGAGCCAGGCAGAGGGAGCCGGCCCCGCCTCACATATATCTCCGGTGATGGAGAGAGAAAGTGGAGCGATGTCTCTTCTGATAATAGCCAAAAGGCTTCTTTGACAAATATCTATTGCAAGTTAGAAACGGTTATATAGCCTAAATACACTAAATAGAAAATACATGTGGTTATTTCTTCCATACCGTTAACGTGACGTCTGAGCTTATGGATACTATGGTCTTATTACGGTCAATTTAACCCCCGCCCCCGCCAAATAGTCGAATATTCACATTGAACAGCCGAATCTCATCCGACTGACAAAATTCTGAGTGGGGTACAGCCCAAGAAACTACATTCGTCGGCTACATTTGTGCTGTTTGGTGGGAATCCACTCGACAGCAAACAGGAGCTTCTTCTAACTAGCGTCTGAACATGGTGTGCATAATTCAACCTGCTCGGTGAATCCGACATGTTCACTGGCAGCTCCGTGTCACACAGAAAGCTTCCCGGTCCCCTCAGCACAATGGCTGCGCTTTTATTTTCTCAGTAGTTGCTGGTGCATAGCAGATGTGTTCCTGTGTAATGCCATTGAAAGTTTCCAGGGAGAGCCAAAAAGGAAATGCTTCAGTTTAAAATTTCAGCTCACACTTTGGGGGAACTTAAGGCTTTGAATTTCTATACCGAACTTTGGCTGTAATGTGGGAGTTTTGCAGGGACGGGCGGGCATTCGGGCAGCTGGGTTTTTGCAAGCTGCAGTTTAAAGTACAGAGCATTATCCCTTTAACAAGAAACGGCTTTGCTCGGTATCATCGTTTGCAGCCGCCGTGTGATAGTAGAGCAAAGGATATTACTTGTACTGAATAAAATATCAAATAGAAATATGGTACCGAAATCGCCACATTTGCTTTGTCTACGTAATTGAGGACCATGACAAATTGCTGAAGCCCTGAGACGCAGAAATACTAGGGATGAAAGGTTCAACACATTTTTTCAGATTCGGCTCTTGACGAGTCACTCAGTAAAAAGAGTCGTTCCATTCGTCCCAACTCTCCTTGGTTTGTTTGATTCCGTGTAACGCACGGTGAGCGAGGGAGGACTTCCTGAACGATGGACGTGAGTCAGAATTGTCAGTCTGTTGGATTTAAATTTAGTCCTCAGTACTTATTCTGAGTTTGTTAGTTGGGGACTCACTCGCCCACTCTTGACTTCTGACTCCCGAGTCACTTAAATGATTAATTCGCTGCCAAGGAATCGTTTGCGAATCTTGCATCGCTACTTATTGATACCCAAGCTCGGGCTCACGGGTTAGAGCGGGTCGTCTGGTGATCTGAGGAACTGCTGGTCGGATCCCCAGCTCCACTTGGTAGCAAGTCATAATGTCCTTGAGCAAGACTCCGAAATCCGAACCGCTCCAGACGAGCGACTTGGCACCTTGCAGAGCTGCCTCCGCTGCCAGTATTTGGATGAAAGTCTGTGTGACTGGGTGAATGTGAGGCGTCATTCTTACGTGTTTTTGTGTCCCCTAATATAGAAACGGTGTTATATCAAATGTGGTCCATTCGCCATTTATCATTTTGCTATTGATAATTAGCACCACAATGACTGTCCTTGTTCCATAGCAAAGGGATGGAAGCCTGCAGGGGCCCAACATGTCCACGCCCTGATGGCTCTGTTTATAAGCGTCAAGTCAAACTCACCTGCTTAGTCCGTACCTTCTCATCCACAGGGAGATTAGAGCTCATTTTAATATCCTCTCATATTTTAAACTGCTGCTGGTTCTTATGCTCTACAGTGTTTGCTCAAGCCCTGTGTGGGGGTGATGAGAAGTAGAATGAAGTAGAATGAAGTAGAATGCCGATGCCAAAGATTTGGGGATTAAGGTCTCAAAATTCCATATTCAAGTTACCTACCGGCCCCTCAGAGTTTTTCGTGCACTGTTTACTTTGTTGTAACATAATATATCCTGGGCTTTGTGTTGAAATTAAACTTCCCTGCCAATAGCTGATAAGTGTTGTTGTACGGGTGCCAGCTAGTTTATGGGATGTCATGAGGGGGTCTCACCAGACAGTCACCTTGCGAAGCACTGGCTGGAGCATCGCTCGCGTAAGCAGCGAAGCAGGAAAACGTGTCCAAACTCCATCGTAGCGAACCCAATATCCACTGCCTGGCTCCAGCTGGTCACAGAGCAGAGCAGCTAAAGCCACGTGATGGATGTGTGTTTTTGGGGTGTCTGCTGCCGCTCGGCTGCCTCTGCACTTTCTACATGCTGTTCTCTCCCGCCCGGCTTGTGAGTTCTAGTATAACGTTTGGGCCAAACAAAATTAATTATCTAACACTTAATATATAATCAAGGTTCATAACAATATCCCAAAAGTAAATATATGCAGTTTAGGAAGAAAGGAAGACAAGAGACGTTTCCCAACCTTTGCTCTAGCACAGCACACTTTCGACAATGAAATAATGTCACGCCGCACTACTCTCCTGTTAACCAATAGAAACGTCACAAAACGTTAAAAACATGTAGAACTTATGCTTATTGCTTATGGCCTACTAATAGTGAATTAATATTGAATTTGATTAACACTTTACATTATTTGCAAAATAGATGATTTTTACAGAATGAAATGATTCCTGTTGGAATTCCATTCACGATGGGAGCCTTCTTCTCCAACTCTCGCTCATCGCTCAGGAAGTCCTCCCTCGCTCACCGTGAGTTACACCAACTAAAGCAAAGAGACGGAGAATTGAGCGACTCTTTCTCCCGAGCGACTCTCCTAAGAAGTGATTCTCAAAAACAAATTGAGCCTCACTAATTGTTCTGACTTTCAGAGTGAAACTCGATCCTGTTCTGATGAACACGGAGCTGCTGCTCTGGCTGGAACTGATGCATCAGGAAAACCTTGCAATTTTGACCCTGCAACACGAGAGCTAGTTTCCATTCTTTATTTTTGAGTGGCGTTTGGAAAATGTCAGTGGGCTGAAAAACCCCGGGTTAGGGCTCGACGCGGCGAAGACGGGCTTTGTGGCCGAAAAGCATCAGAGTTGTTTGAAGCTTCTACTGAATATTAAAACCGTGCGGTGTTAGTTCTCTGGCTCTGACTTTATTTTTGGATCGGCTGCCGCTTGTGTCTGGACAGCAATGTACGTCACGGGAACTCCCCTTTCTAAGCACGTTTCCTTCCATTCCTTAAGTTTTAACAGGAAAAATCTGTAGTTTTTTTTTTCTTTTTCTTTCACTAACCTCCTTAATGAACATAAGTATACGAAAGCAGTAGAAGAGGCATATTAATCTCCTCCCTAATCATCTGGATGTGATGATTACATCCATAAGAAGGGTGATTGGTAAAGTGTCTCGCAGATTGAAGCCGCTCCGCGAGCTCTTTAACGATCTCTCTCTCTCTCTCTCTCTCTCTCTCTCTCTCTCTCTCTCTCTCTCTCTCTCTCTCTCTCTCTCTCTCTCTCTCTCTCTCTCTCTATCTACCTCTGTCTCCATTTTCCACACACACAGTCATTCTCCCTCTGTAAATTCTCTGTCCGGTCCATAAAATGTCTTTCATCGAACACATTTAGTGAAATGGAATCAAGAAGTAAAGAAACCCCCCCCCCAGAAAAAACGGTCCAAACTAGGGCACCGTACCCACTTCTTTTAACTTTTAGTCAGTTGATTGTTCGCCTAAATCTTTTGACTTTGATTTGAGAAATCCAATTAGTCTGTAAAACACAGTGGAGACCAGACACCCATGTGGAATGTGCTTAATACACTCACTTTTGAGGGGGAAAAAACATCCTGTTAATCCTTTAAAAGAAAGATCGGGCAGGTGATGTCACTTGGTCAACATGTGATCTTATATTGCGCCGTCATATAGAGATTAGTGGCAACGCGTGTGGATTGATATTTTACTTTGCACTGTGTGTAATCTGTGTGTAGGCTGAAGTGCTAAGTAGTGAGTAAAACCAAAATAAGAAAAATTCACTACCTACACTAACACTAAAAACATTAACACCTTTAACCTCCTTAGGTACATAAACTCGCCGAAATGACATTCGTGTTCGGTAAGGCTAATTGTTTATCTGTTTTTAATTGGCGAAAATAATTTTTGATCCTTGTCAGAGAGTGTTTTGTTGTTGTTGTTGTTGCCTGGATTGTCAGGTTTTACTGCAGCGGGTATTTTGTTTTGGCCCAAACTGGGACACTCACTCATCCCTTCTTTTCCCGAAATTGTTCGCTGTTAACCAGTCCGGTATCGGGGACATTTTTCAACAGTGATGATTTACTAACAATGCCCCCACAGGCTGGCACCATGTTACCCTGCTTTATTTACAAGCAACACACAAGCCCCACGGTTGGATTTTCCAATTAAAAAAAAAAGTGTTCCACAGCATTTCCAGATGCTCTGCGGGCGATACGCGCCACTCCCTCCTCTTTGAAATAGTTCCCCACAAAGTATGGAACGCCGGTGCACTCATCCTCAATCCGACGTTGAGCTGACCCCTTTCCTCCCCCGCAGGCTCACAGCATCAGAGCAGTGATTGACATGATGGAAAAAAAAAACCCTCAAGTGGCAAGAAGGCCATTTTAGGTTAAAATAAGGTGAAAAACAACGAGCGGTCTTTTCAAGTTGTTTTTCTTGAAGCTGACTTCAAGACTTGAATTTGAATTTAGTCATTTTTCTATGTATATCATATAGCGTGCTGTAGCGTAGTATTGCAAAGGAACTATGAGGTTTCCCAAAGAATTCTCTGCGAGATCCGACGATTCGCTGATGGCCGCCCCCTTCCTAAACCACCATTGCAAAGCCAGGCTCCATCCAAACTCATTCTGTGCACAGACTACTAAAAAAAAGACAAGATAAATATAGGATGAGAAAGGTAGACTGTCAGGGTGGTGTTGCATTTATGGATTGGTGGCGTTTGATCAAGTTTTTAAACTTCTAAGATGTTGCTCTTTCAATATACCTTTGTTAGTGGAAGACAGAGAATTGCGCGATGCTGCTTTGAGCCAAAAATGGAAGATTTGATGAGAAATGAAAATCATTTAGAGGTTACTTTTTTGTAAAATGCATATTATTTATTTTACAATGGCTATATCTTTTTTTTTTTTTATTGTGGTAAAATTGTGACTATAATCTTATTATGTTCTATCTCAGTTTTGTTCTTAAAGAAAACCCCTTGTGCTTATTGATTGAAGTTATTACTCTGCACTGATGACTCAGCCAAAGACACGCCCCTGCAGTGTTTTTTGCACATTGCTGTTAATTCCTCCGGTCATTCCTAGAATCTCTCTTCTCTGGGCTTCAAACAGTGTAGGTGAAATGCTGGAGCCCTCCTTGGAAATGTCCTCTAACTGGACTCCACTTACAGAACTCAACGTCGTTGCACACTTTCTTGAATTTATGACGAGGTCGCTATTGGTTGGAGAGCAATTAGTATTCCTGCTTCATAACGCTGCATGTGGAGGAGCCCCGGCTCTGCCAGGGATCTGAGATAACCAATTAGTGCTTTTCTTACCACGATATCATTTAAATGTTGGAATGGAAATCCCAGACGGAAGAAGCGTGCTGTAGATAACTACGGCCTTTTTACAGTTGCAATAAAAGAGGCAGAGAGAGGAAGAATGAGAGAGGGAGAAGGGAGAAGGGAGAGAGCCCGAGAAGGGGAGAGAAAATGTCCGCTGATGGCGTTCCCCACGGACACTGTACTGCGTTCTGATGGCTTCCTTACCGCAGTCGATTTAAAAAAAAAAGTTTTGGTTTCCCGTCGTTGGTTCTAATGGACAAAAGCAACGTTGTGAGGGAATAATCGTTGGGATGGATGTTCAACGACGAACACAAGGCAACAAGGCGAGCTCGCACTGATTTGAATCAGTTCACGAAATCTTTAGCCGCTGCCGTGTGTGGTCATGAACGCCGAGTCTTGCGTCTTGAACCTCCACAGAACTTGGTCGCTCTGCATTGTGCCAAAATCGAAGGCTCCGCAAGACTGACATCAAGGAAGCTGTCACCATCTGCATCGCGTGGTAGTTTCATAAGCCCAAAGTTGTAAAGCATGTAGGTAGCGCCTTCCATAGGCGTCGCATTTTAACTAAGCATTGTCTGGTTTTCTACTTCAATATTTTACACCATAAATTGGATTCTTTCCCCCCTCCATTTCACATGCTTACAGTACAAGACGGCCTCCATGCAGCCGGCACTGGAATTGGTATTTTGAACAAAATAGACAAACAAGGTTGCAGAAACCCTTTAGGCATTGCTACCCACAACCCCCCCAAAAAAACAAAAAAAACAAAACAAAAAGAGAGCAACACTTCTAGTTCTTTCTGCCTGTCTGTCATATTTTTGATGTAGTGCCATGGTTTACAGGAAAAAGTAGCGGAGCGGGCCAAGCTGACGGGTGTGATTGCTCAGTAAAGTGTAAAGAATCTTTAATATCTTCCCTCTCTGTGGACCTTGACAGCAGAGACTTGGCTGTGACGGGGATCTAGTTTAATGTCAGCTGCTTTACCTTGTAACTGTAGAGACGAGGAAGAGGGGGGGAAAAAAAGCTAACTGCAGCCTGGCAACTGAAGATATACTTATTTTCCGAGAGGAGTTTTTTAAGATGTGTTTGAATTTGTATTTTCCTTTCAAATGTGATAGTAGTAATAACAGTAATTCTACAGTAAAAGCTTTCAGTGTGTGTGTGCGTGTGTGTATGCGTGTGTGTGTGTGCGTGTGCGCGCGCGATCAGAACTCACAACACCACCGACATTTGTATTTACTATAACTCTACAAATATGTGGCAGATGTGGTGATCCATGTTTGATTTCTCCACACAATGGGGATTTATTTAGGCCTAAGTGCATGAGAGAAGTTTTGTTTTTCTCCACTCTAACAACTGTTGAAGGCAGTCGGACATCTTGGTTTTCTCAAAGCAATTAAGCTGCTTCGGGTGCTGTTTCATCTCCGTTGGAACCTGACGGAAAGTCTGATTACCACAGTGATTAATTGGGAGATGGGTTTGGTGCGCAATGACAGGTTTTCCTGTGATACTCTCGATTTGTGCTTTACTGGGCTTGGAACGAGCAAACAGCCGACTCTTCAAAGACGTATGGGTTTAATAATGTTGCGCTGGTCGTGGGAAGATGACGTGTTTCGCAGATATCAAATGCTGTTGCGCCTCTGCAGTTGGGCTGCCTTAGTCTTTATCCTTAGGTTATTCTGACTGTTGGATTCAGTCTGTATGACGGATGCCCGGAAGCTGTCTGTCCCCGTGCTGATTGACGACAACATTAACTGGAATTGTGTTTGTAGCGCGGCGAAAAAAACGGGGAACAAAGGAGACAAACTGAGCTTTTAACTAATCGGATTCAATCCGTTCTGGCCTGTTTGGCCTGAGAACTTAGAAGGCTTAGAACGTGACAAATAACCCCTAAACTTCTCCATAGCTGAACCTGCGTTTAGTAAAACGCCAAAACCTCCAACTTAATATCCTCATTTGATGCCAGTCAATTCTAATTAAGTGTTTTATGAATGATCACTATTTGACAATCGAAGCAGAAATTGGTATTTTCTTAAAGCTCTCTCCGTTTAGGCTGCGGCGTTCTCAGTGCGTTGGGGGCGTAATGACAGCACATATTTTCCCCCCATCCATCGCTGTTCCCTCTATTCATTACCGAGGGCATTTCTTCAAGTGGTTGTCCCATCTCAGCCATCCATCAATACGGCGGCAGACAACACCATTAAGGATTTTTGGCGCGGGGCCTCCTAATGCAGCTGAAAAATGCCTCAGAAGAGTTGGATCTCATTCGTCCAAATTCTCCGGTCTTATTCTACGGCTCGGCTCCGAGTCGTCGGGCAGCGGGTGGATGTTGAGATAGCCGCCTGCGAGCTGTATCTCGCTAAGCCAACGCCACAAGACGGAGCGTGTGATGTATTGGAATATGCTCGGGGCTTTGTGTTTGTGTCTGTTTGCTGAAACACCACCAGCGTCGATGCACATTCCTGTGATGTGTTTTATGTTAATTGAGACCTGATCCAACGTGCTGCCAGTGTGGAGGCTTGGACTTAATTGTGCCAAACAATATAAACCTTCCCAGAGTTTGGTCCATAATGATATGGAGAATCACAGAATCACTGGGTTAGACGATCAACATCCAATGCATTTCATTTGGTTGACTAATATAGCAAAAATTTCTTAAAAAAAATCCTTATCAACGCATTGAAATGGGATGTGCCCAGTAATAGCATTTTCCATGATTTCTCTTTAGCTATTCCACCCACTCCACCACTCGACAGCCCACGACCCTGCAATATCCTAGATTCTCCTCCAGTTGGCCTACGTGCTCCTACCCTACCTATCTGCCAGCATGCCAAAGCCTTCTCTGCATGAATAACTCACAGTATATTCCTGGCTTTGTGTTGGGAAATCTGTTTATTGTTTTTTACTTTTAGTCATCCAGGTTCACACTCTCTCTCTTGGGTTTGTCACCCGAGAGTTTCGTTTTCCACATGCAGCTAGGACAACCCGGCTGACACCTGGCACCGGATCAGGTACAAAGCGTCTGCTGTTCTGATCTTTGAGGGAAAAACATTTGGAGGTACCCAGGAGGAGGCTGAGCCAAGGTGGAGCCCACGCCATTTAAAACACACCGGGGCTTGTATGGCACCCCGAGGCTTTCCTGTAGAGCCATCTGGAAGTTAATTAAAGGAGACCTATAATGAAAAACTCACTTTTTGTGCACATACATTTGGATCTCTGGTGTGCCTACCAACACACAAACTGTGAAATAAGACATCCCAGTCAGTTTATTGGGATCTGTCTTTTTCAGAAAACATGTTATTCAACGAGCCGTTCAGATTTGCCTCCCCCCACGTCACATGGGGCCTCAGGAGATTTAGAACCTCCCTCCATCTCAGTAACTCCACCCATGGCTGGAGAATAACAAGTGCCGCTGGAACTGCTCTGTTGGCTTACAGACCAGCACAAATCTTTTGAAAGTAAGAGCAATTTACACCAACTGTCCGTGAAGAAACTGTAGACAATGGAAATGTAAGTATTTAAAAAATAATTCCGCTGTGTTTTAAAAAAAAAAAAAAAAAAGAAAAGAAAGAAAAATAAAATTGAGTATACAGTATATTCACAGTATATGTAGGCTGCGGCGCAGTCCATCATTAACTTTTAAATGAGGCCATGTAGATCTAATATGAGTGAGGATTCAGCAACTGGATTGCTTATTTCTCGCCTCCAATTTGTTCGGGAACAGATTTTGGCAGACTGATAGGGTGAAATCAGTGGAAGTTTACGGACTTAATACAACACAACCCGGGAGTCAAACTCGAAGCCCACTGGCTCACAGAACCCGGAACTTGTTCTCAAACCCCGTTGGCTCACAGAACTAGGGGCCTCAGGAGGGTGGCGCCAACTACAACAACAGAGTGTCCTGGAACAGGATGGTATTTAGGCATGTTAGAATGGCTTGAATGCATAATCTGAGTAGTATTTTCAGCAAAAAACTTCAAAAATGTGTGCATTTCTGTGCAATTAATGATGGAGCTTTATACAGAGTTTGCTGTTTAAATCCATTACCATTTTAACTCCAGTAGGTTGGTTGTTGGTAGGGACTGGTTGTGTGAGTGTGTAGTAAAGTACTGTCATGCAAATGCTTTCATCAGTGGTTGTCATTGTCGCATCACAGCAAGAAGGTTGTGATCCGGTTTCCCCCACCCCCAAAGACATGCATGACAGTGTTAGTGTTAGACTCGATGCCAATCACCAAGGCATTGGTCCAGATCTGGGGCTGGTCCCGGGGAGATACTTGCATGGGCCAAATGCTGAGAACTAATTTCCTCCAGAGGCACTAATAATGTATATAAAATACAAAAAAGGAGGAAAAAAAAACCTAGCACAACAATACATTGTCATGCTCTGATAAAGCGTAATGACGTTTACAGTTGTTCCTGACTTAAGCTCTTTACACCAACCGACTGGAAATCTCTGCTGTGCTTCACGAAGCAGACTATGTGTTTAGACTCCACAACGGACTGGTTCTTTTTTTTTTTTTTTTTTTTTTTTTCTCCACCTTCTACAGTCTCCCCGGTCCCTAGCACTTGACTCTCACGGTATCACAGTATCTTCTTTCTGGCGGACACATGAACCACTTCTACTTGTTGCAGCGACTAAACCCAAACAAGCAACAGAGATAACAATCTTAGATTAGGGCGACTTGTTTTGTTGTGTACAAAGGAGCCCAAAAAAATAAATGAACCGCTGGCGCTCTTATTCCGCAGCATTGCTAGTTACTGTATGACACAGAAGTGCATTACACGAAAGGATGTGAGAGTGTTTGGTATTTTCTCTTTTGAGTTTCATGGTTTCTTTGATTTAAGGTTTTCTGGGCCATAGAATTTACCTGTTGGATCCTTTATACTTCACGCTCTTATAACCAGGCGGCTTCTCTGCGTAGATGGGGAGTAACGATGCATGTACCCCTGCCTTTCACCTAAATCTCAAATAAGTGGCTTGGTGACCGTACGAAACTCCTTCTCTTTTGTTTTCAGACTCGAGCTGGGTGGGAGATATATGGAAGATTTTAATCTAACAATTGTCAATACTGTAGAAACCACAATGTCGGCTTTTGGCATTCAAAGAATCCAGCTGAGCTTCATCGCAATGAGCTTCAGGATGTTGTAAAGCTAAAGGTCTTTCACATCAAAGAAATAAAAGTGTGACTCAGATATTTGAGACCTCATCTTGTGATCAATTTGGGGTTTCTGTCTTCTACTCATCATTAAGTCGGACTAGGAAAATTGTGTATCACGATATGATGTCAATGAAAAGTGGACACAGTGGAGTTTAATGTTTATTTATGTGTATTATCAAGCCGTCATGTTTTTTCATCTTTTACCTGACTGCACAGCAGATTTAAGAGATTGATTGATTGGTTGATTTGATGTATTAATTGATTGATGCAATACCACCAATATACACTATGATTGTTTCATTATGCTTGTTTTATTGCTTTTCAAGACATAGTTGGAACTCATTTGACACACGGCAGCTTTCTGAATAGTGTTTATTTTTTTTGCCGGACGCAATGAGGGAGTCCATCTCACAAATCACAGAAGTTTAATGAACCAGGATGAAACGCTTAGGTGATAAATCCCGGTCCTCGGGTGACTCTTCTCGGGTAGAATTTGAGTATTCGTCGTCACAATTTCACGTCAAGTCCACGATGGCACCTTGAGCTTTGACAATGGAGGTAAATCTTTATCGTTGTACAACATATGCTGCCAGTGTGCAGCGTTTTGCCAAATTCCTGATCCGGCATTTTGTCTCTCCCCCCTTCAGTGTCTCTGGAAGTGCAGATCACCCCTAGTCACGGGGAAATCAGCGTCGGGGAGTCCAAGTTCTTTCTATGTGAAGGTGAGGTGATTCAGTGTTGAATAATGTCTGTCTTTTCAAATGTCAAAGCGGATCTTACAGCCGGCTGGAACGCAGTCATATTGACATCACCTAATCATTTTTGACATGTACAAAAATTTAATGCATACTGTGATCTGCGCCTTTGCAGATAAACTGTATCTAGTAGGTTTGTAATTTAGTAAGTACATAGTACATAGGAATAATTTATACCTTATATACCAATGATGTATCCTGTGTATAGAATCGCACTCAGAATTCTATATATTTTAAAATATTGGGCTATTTCTGCTCTGTATTTTAAGCTATTTCTGTATATTTGGATATTATTATTATTATTAATAACACTTTTTATTTTTTTTTATTTTTAACTTTTAATTGGTGTTAGGGTTTCCATTTTTCCAATCTGTTAAGCTTTTTCTTAAACTCAATTCCGACAGAGAAATGCCCCAATCCTCACCACGACCAATTCCTGGTGAATGAAAATGCACGTTGGGATAAACTGATTCTGATTCCGAATTCAAAGTCAATCCACAACTGCGAATTTTGTTTAAATGTTCTGTTTTGAGTCATCGTTATATTGTTGTGCAGTGGTGGGTGCGGCCAAGCAGATCGACTGGTTCGGCCCGACGGGGGAGCGCATCGAGCCCAACCGGCCGGACGTCACGGTGACCCGAAACGACGAGTGGTCGTCCACGCTGACGCTGTACAGTGCCGGCAGCGACGACGCCGGGACGTACAAGTGCGTGGCGGCAAACGGCGAGCATCAGGCCGAGGCCACCGTCAATGTCAAGATCTACCGTGAGAAGAGACATTTTGCTTTATATCCTCTCTTCCCTTTGTCCTCAGGGGCGGTTTTTCACAGAAGGAGTTTCATCTAAATCAGGACTGAGATAATCCGACTTAAATTAATCCGGAATTTAAAAATGCCGTTCTGAGAAGTTGCTAAAGGACGAGTCGGCTCCTTCTGTCTGGTCTTGGTGCTCGTCTTAGTCCAGATCAAACTGGTCGACCTGAAAGACACACCATTAATCCAGAGATGTAATTTAAGCTTCACTTAGACCTAGATTAGCTCTTATCTTTTGGAAATCACATTTTGAAGTCTGATAGTATTTTAAACCACGACTAAGAAAGGCCGTTTCAGTGGGTTCAGATTAAAAGTGTGATTTAGTTAAGGTTGGGCCCAATCTGTGTCTGTGAAACCGCCCTTACTGTACGTGCTCCCTGCACTCTTACTCCCTTTACATAGGAGGTGTGAGAGAGGAAAAAAAAGACCTATTTACAAAACAAAAAAAAAACCCACCCAACAAACTATATTCTGTATGTATGTGGGCTGCGTGGAAAAGGGTGTGAAAAGCAGAGTTTTGTTTTATCGATCGCTCAAGGCTAATGCAAGGTGTCTTTCTACAAGGAAATAAAAATAGCATTTTTTACCTCAGAAGAGCATTATTAGATTACCGTGGGAAGGTTTGGCTCAATGATCGTGTGTGCTGTGCCCTCCTTCTGGGCAATGGCCTTTTAGCGCAACAGAAATGAAGTCAGATTTATTTATTTATTTATTTATTTATTTATATTTTTTTGAGTAACCCCTGGGCCACACGAGAAGGGACACGTCAGCGTTGCAAAAGCGTCGCCAAATGGGTTACAGCTACGCTGCCACGTTAATCAATGTGAAAGGTCACACCAAGCAGAAGCATCATCGTCGGGAAAGCGCCACGGAGGCGGCATGCTGCGAACCTCCTAAACCCCTTGTGTTTTTTTTTTATCAACGACTCGGCTCTATTTTTCCGGGCGCAAAGTGTGAACTGGAGCGTAGATCCTCATAGAGGTCCGTTCAAAAGATGTATTTCGTTAAAATATTTAATGACCAAACCTGGTATGCATCAACAACATACAGTATATTCAATGGCTGATGTGCGGTCCTAACGTGGGTTACTGAGAAATTAACAAACAAATAAATTTTGTCAAGAAAATATTTTCACTCCGGCAGGAAAACAAATATCACGCCCAGGAATAGACTTTAGATTTGACTTCATACCTGGGAAGTCGTTCATAAACTTTATTGGTCTGGAAAACCGTACCTGTCGGCAACACAGAGGACAGTGGAAGCGGGGCGGTCTCCTTGGCCCCTAGTCAAACTGACTTGTCAAGCAGTACATCTTTGTTGTAGAGAAATCTTATTCTGTCCAGAAATCTTATTTTTAAGTTATTAAGCTATTAATATGGTTTATCAAATTTCCAAAATTATATCCATTGCATGTTTATCTTAATTTAATAAGCGAAACCACAAATAACTGATAACAAAAAAATAATCAGAAAACACATTATTACAGGAGCAGCTCTATAAATAAACATAATATGTGTGTTAATAGAGCTGCTCCTGTAATAATGTGTTTTTATATACAGTGTGGAGATCTCCTGCATCCTCCTCTGGTTAATTGGATGAACCTGCCGCTGCCATCACCTTCGGACCCACGGAGAAGAAGCGGCACCGCCTTCCTCCTGTTAATAGCTGCAATGTATTTAAAGAGTATTATTCATTCCAGCGATAAAGGCCTTGTATTCAAGCCAGAGGCTGCTGTGTGAACTATAAACAAATGCTGAACTCGCAAACTAATCCAACCACATTAATTAACAAACACACTTCACACTAAGGATTAAATGAAAAGTAAATGGTTGAAAACGAAAGCAAAGATTCACTTCATTCACTAACCCCTTTCAAGTTGAGAAATTTCACAATTTGAAGTTTAATGTAATATTTCTGTTAACGCGAGCGGGTCGTAGACGGGATGAAGACGGACCCGGAAGGAATTGACGCATCGTCAAATGACGTGACGCTTCCAGTGCGGCAAATGCCGATTTGACTGTACCGTCTACAATATATGAAACTGGATGTGGATCTGCTAAGTCAGAAAACATAGACAATAAATAATAGTGACTTAGTTGAACAATAAACAATGGATATCGAGATTTGTCAGGATTTCAATAATTCTTCAATGCTGTATACTGACATTTATATTCATATTTTCTTAACCACGAATTGACTTGCTTACTATATGAATAATCAGAACTTTGACTCATAAAGTGCCATAGTAGAGCAATTCGATTTCAATACAAAGAACCAATATACAATCAGGATTTATAGTGATATAATGACATTTTGTTTTATACATAATGAGAATTGTACCAACTTCTCAGTAAACAATCTGAACCACATGACAAAAAAATATATCATGGAGCAAATTCAGTCAAACACAGAATTTAAATATTTAAATTCCAAAATTCAAAAATTGTAAAGATATAATTAAATTGTATCCAACTATTGATTTTTCTCTTTTAACCCAGCCCTAATTATCATTGTTTTTATTATTATTATTATTATTATTATTATTATTATTATTATTATTATTATTATTGTCATTAATATTATTAGTAGTAGTAGTATAAATATGGCCTAAATCTAAGCACACTTTCTACCTTATAGATGCGTATTTTATGGATCAATCTAATCAGTTTCAATTTCATGTTCCATATAAACTGATCTGGAGAAAGACTGTTGGAAATCCTTTCTTTAATCTGTCTGCCTGCCTGTCTGTCTCTACATATACTGTATTAAGTATAAAAAATAAACGAACATAAATTTCACCAATGTGAGTTGGCATTTGGGGCAGAGTGATCGTAGTAAAACACCGTATTCCCTCCCTGTCGTCTTCCAGAGAAAATCACCTTCACCAACGCGCCGTCCCCCCAGGAGTTCAACGAAGGAGACACGGCCGTCATCGTGTGCGACGTGGTGAGCGAGCCGCCGCCCAGCGTCTTCTGGAAGCACAAGGGAGCTCGCATCCAGATGGAGAAGGACGGTAAGGAGCCTCCATGGTCATGTGACGGGTTCTGCTTCCTCCTCCTCGTCTTTGCCATTGTCATCTTCATCTGTTTACATCTATTTATAGTATCTAGCTAGTGGAGGGAGGAGGGTTTTTTTTCAAATCCAGTAGATGGAAAATGCTTCCTTGCGAAATGGTTACTGATAACTTACGACTGACTCACTTCTGGAGACTTCTTCATCATCCCCAACATCCTCTTCTTCGTCCTTTTACATCTGTTTGTGTTATCTAGCTGGAGGAGGAAGGCATGTGAAAAATGGAAAGTAGATGGAAAATGTCTCCTTGCACTGGTGGAAAATATGTACACTGAAAAAAATGATTGGATTGGAGTCACTGGTTCAATTTGGAAAAAAAACGCTTTAATTTGTTAAAGGTACATAATTTGATGGTGTTATCTACTTAAAATGTGCATCGTCATTTCTCAATTTTAAGTTGAGAACACCTAAGAAATATGGATTTACAAAATCCATTGAGTCCAATTCAATGTTTTTTTCTATTTGATGTCATTCATCCGAGTGCACAATGAGTAAAAGTATGCTACAATTAACAGGGTTCTTACCAGGTGCTTGAGGTGCTTGGATTTTTTTCCTCAGAAATAAAAGTACTGTAATACCTTGTAAATAGCCCCTTTTGTGCTGAAGTGCATGAAAAGTCCTTGGAAAAACATGATAATTGAAAACGTGATAGTCCCCCTGCTTTTGTTATTCAAATTGGAGCATGAAATAAAATTCCAGAATCACATTTACGACTTAAATTATGCCTGCAATGTAAATTCAATGCAGCATGTTAATGGCAAATTACCGTGCCATCATCAGCATCATCTTCATCTGCTCGCACTTGGTAGTAGCTGCTCCTCCAGTTCTTCCATCTGACTGATTCTCTGACATATGATGCATGAACATGATGAAATGATAAAGTGATAACATCTTTGACACATCTATCTGTGTCTGTCTGTCTGTCTCTCCGTCTGTCTCTCCGTCTGTCAAAATGAATAACAAAATCAGCTTAGTAAGCGGGGTGTGGTGTGATTGGTGGTCCGGCTTGGAAAGACCATTACTGTCGTTGCTTCCAACACCTCTGTTGCCATTTCCTGAGTTTGCCCGTTGCTTTGAAGTGAAACATAAATTGGGTTTTTGTATCGAAATAAGGCTCAAGTCTCCTGTACCCACCCTTGACACTGAGCAATATTGTAATTTTGGTTATTGCTCGGCGGGAAATAATAACAAATAAGCCATGTTTCAGTTCCTGAAATAACCGAATGAGTCAAGTTATTCTGTTCACATTCAGTCCCAAACCGAGGTGGATTTGTAGACGTTTGTTGGGGTTCAGGCCATATTTTGTATTTTGTTTTCCCTCTCATTAGTCTTTGTCTCTGTGTGTGTGTGTGTGTGTGTGTGTGTGTGTGTGTGTGTGTGTGTGTGTGTGTGTGTGTGTGTGTGTGTGTGTGTGTGTGTGTGTGTGTGTGTGTGTGTGTGTGTGTGTGTGTGTGTGTGTGTGTGTGTGCCGGCTGTGATTATTGTCATAGATATTAGATATTACTCAAAATCAGCTATTCCCAAACCAGGGTACACGTTCCCCCAGGGGTACGGCAAAAAAAAAATTGTGATTTACATTTTCAAACAGTCCAGGGCTCGAGGGGGTGGGGGCGGGGGCGGGGGGCGCGGAGAGGGAGCGATCGGGGTGCAATTTGCACAGCTGTCTCCCCCTCCGACCAAACCGACGATGCGCAGGCCAGCGACGCGGGGTCCGCGGATGCCGCGTCAAAACAATGCGCTTTTATTGTAGATGCAGGTTATTTTATTTTATTTCGCGTCACCTTATGGAACAAAACGAGCACCGCGCGTAATAGGGACACTTTTCTCCGTGACTCTTACCCCCCTCAGTTTGCCTAGAGGGGCTACGCAGCTGGAGGTTGAATGTGGGGTACCAGACTGTAAAAGGTTTGGGAACCACTGCTCTAAATAAGCTATTTAAATTGGAACACTGTGTCATCTGAATCCTTGGATCCACCTCGGTCTCTTAAATCTTTTCAATCTTCTTTTGTGATAACATGAAACCAGCCGGGGTTTAGGGTTTGGTGAAAATGTACAAATACGAATACTACTTGTGATTCAGTCTGACGTCTGTAAGAAAAGAATGCAAATATCTAATACAGTTTTTCTCAATTGCTTAGAGACAATTCCTGGAACAACTCACCAGTTTCTCAAATTTTCTCACACGCTATTTAGAAAAATCGCACCCAACGGTACAAACGTCTATCTCCTGGGTCCCAATTCAAACGTTGCCCTCAGATAACACACAAAAGCTGTCAAAAAACCACAGACTGCATGAATGTTTGTTCCACATTGGAGGGATTAGTTCAATACACCGCTACCAAAATGTTCGAATTGGTTTTCAGAGAAATAATTTGGAACTTTGTGAAATCACAGCACTGAATATCCAGATAACCTTTTCAGAAACACCCCGGAGAGAGAAATTCAAAACAGAACTGTAAAATACCTATAATAAGGGAATAAATACTACTGTATATGCTGTTTTTGTTTCCAAAACAAAAGCTTCATTTCCAAACGCGGCAAGTAAACAGGTTACCCAGCATCAGCGTCAGCGGTTCTCATCATCTCGTCTCAGGTGTGGGTCAGGCCATAATATCTCATCAACGTCACACGTTATGTTTGTGTGCCTCAGACAACCCTGGATAGACTCCACAGACACATCACCACAGGCGTCCACCATTGCTTCCAGGAGGTTTTTGCTGTGCGTAGGGGTTGCAGTCATATACTCTCCACCGCCATGCCGAGAAAAATCCCTCAATCAGGCCAGAAATGGGGAATATGCTAGCAACAAAAAAAGGACGATGAACCTGGGGTGGTCACTGAACGAGGCGCCAACGGAGCAGCCCGACGGAAACTCGCCTTATCCCAAATTACAACATATCGGGCTGGCTCTGGTTGCCCTGGCTCCCCTTCCTGTTGAAGAATGTTATTCTGCAGCCGATCTAGAATTTGAAGGAGTTGTGCCGCGTTGTATGGAGCCACTTTGACGGTGGCGGTGGAGGACGCCATGATGCTCTTTGCTGCACATACTTTAGGCTGACGATGCCTCTCCTCAGGCCAGGAACTTTTATGATGGCACGGTGAGCGATGATGTTGCGCCCCCCTTTTGTGCCTTCATGTTTGATTGAACCCCGCCTCGTCGATGAAGATCCACTCATGCAGGTCAGCCATGGCATCCAACTCAAAGATTCTCTAGAGAAGTATAAAAATATATATATTTTGACTTGACTACAAATACAGTACTGGAATGTACTACTGTACTGGAATGAAAGATTGTGTACTGCAGTTACTGTAATGCATTACTATACAGTACCATATTGACATGCTGGAGAGATGATACTCTCTAAACTGTCAAAGATCTGTACAGTATAGCTGTCACCTGCACATATTGGAATCATTGCTCCTTAACTCTGTTTGAATTCCTTTCAAAAGGCACACGCTACAGCCGCTTTGTCCTCCTGTGGTTCTTCTGAACAATCAAACAAACAATGCTGACACTGTCAATTCCCTGTTAGACCTCCTGGTCTTCAGCCACTTGGGTTTTAATATCCCTGAAACGGTTGGCATTACTGGCACCATCACCGTAACCACTCGGGCTCGGCTGTGAGAAGTCTACCTCCTATAGCTGGCCACCTCTGGGTTCTGTAAAAGAACGAAATTTGACCATTTCTGACCTATGGTTGTCCATTACAGTGGTAAAAAAAACTACACTGAGAACAAAATGGAGATTCAGTCTATATGCACTACAGTAACAACAAAGGAAAATTACCTGTTTTCCCTCCTGAGAGTACGGACAACGGATGCAGCGGTGTTATGGTTTAGGTTGGGTTGCACTAGCTGTCCTCATAGGCCTCCCACGCATGAGCACATGATGACCAACGATGGCACGGATTTAAATGTTGCGACTTGGTGTTTGCACCTGGAGAAAGGTGTGGTCTTTGAGTTTAGGTGGTGATGACTTGAATTATTTAATAGTGAGAGCATGTATTTGCTGAATGAACATATAGTGCAATGAATATTTTATTCGGCCACTTTTGTGTAAGCTTTTGCGGAAAGGGTTTGAATATTGAAACGTGCGGAAACAGGTGACGAGTGTTTATGGTTGTGTGAAGTGTCTCTTGTGTTTTTAGGAATGACGTAAGGGTATGGGTATCTTTGTGCTACAGGAACCAGTTTTTGTGTTAAAGCAATCGAGAAAAACAAAGTAAATTCTAAATGCAACACAGATAGTATAAGCTCGAGCCCTTTTTTAAAAATCACTTTTCCTTCACAAATGTATCTAAATCCATGACATCCCTATAGGTGAACAACAAGAATCTAGATTTTGTTTATTCCATTATATTAAGTGTTGTTTTTTTTTTACAAGTATTGCTTTTTTTTTTTTTTTTCCACTTCAGTGACTGAAACCCGTTGTTCTTCTTTCTTTCCAGTTCGCTTCAAGGTGCTGAGCAACAACCACCTCCAGATCCGTGGCATCAAGAAGACGGACGAGGGCTCGTACACGTGCGAGGGGAGGCTGATGGTGCGAGGAGAGATTGACCTGAGGGTCATCAAAGTGGTGGTGAATGGTAAGGACCTCTGAAGTAGGATGGATGGATAGATGAATAAATATGAAAATGAAATATATATGAAAATGATGTATGTATGTGTATGTATATATATGTATGTGTGCGTGTATGTTTGTCTGTGTGTGTGTATGCATGTATATACTGTGTGTGTGTGTGTGTGTGTGTGTGTGTGTGTGTGTGTGTGTGTACTATATTTATATGTGTATGTGTGTATATATATATATATATATAGCTACATACATAGATTGATAGAAACCGAGACGGATGGATGGATGGGTAGATGGAGAGATATGTACAGTAAATAGGTAGATCATTTGTTCATCCCCAGAGGGAAATTAAGGTGTTAAAATAGGCAATAATAGTAAAATAATACAAGTACAGAGCAATTGGCAATATACAATAAACCAAAAAAAGAAAATAAACAATAAAATAAACTTAAAAATAAAAAAAAATTAGGTCATATACAATAAACCTCCAAAGTAACAATAAAAAGATAACCAAGAACAAGAAAGATAAACAAGCAAACCTTTCTTATCTAATGCTTATTGGCAAAACATTTGTTTATTTTAGCAATAACAATATTGTTTATTGTCATAAACAATAAGAAAATAACCAATAACGAGAAAATAATCCTAAAATGAACAATAAAGGCAACATACAACTGTATAACTGTATTAACAGATAAACTGAAGCATGAAACTCTAGATGAAAATGATTTTCCAGATTAAATATGTATGAGGGGCTACATTGATTTCCATTTTAAACACACTCTCCAACTTCTCAGCCCAAATCATGACGGCTCATTTCAGTCTTTTTGAATCCCATTTAATATTCCCCTCCCTATCTTTCTCCGTTCATCTCTCTCCCAGTGCTCCCCACCATCAGGGTGTGGCAGTCGGAGGTGAACTCCACGGCGGACATGGGCAAGTCGGCCATGTTGACGTGTGCGGTGGACGGATATCCTGAACCCCTGGTGACCTGGACACGGTGAGGATTCAATTAAACGATGGATGCCTCTCGTCCTCTCTGTGCACGGGATTCTTATGTGAATGCACTCGATGGATTAAGCTGCAATTATCTGTGGTCCAGAAATTCCCAGAGCACTCTTTACATTTAAATTAAAATAAAATCCATGTTTAATATACTATAAATGATCTGATTACACAACTTGAGGATGCGTTGGATTGGGTTGTTAAGCCGGCTTTACACTGAATCCAACAAACGACAACAACAAACCATTTAGATGGAGAAGGATTTCTACATCCCATAGAGGGTCTGGGCTGCGTTCGAAATGATCAAGAGGCAAAATTGATTGAGGCAAAAAATTAGGATTTATTGACCAAAGAATATAATAAACTTAAGATAGTTGTAAAACATTTACTCATTAACTAAAGTATGATAAAACTAAAAATTAGGTCAAAATGGCTTTAACAGGGGTTAAGACAACTGGACACACCAAACAGAACTCCCCAAATGAAACAGGAGGGAACATGTACTGTATGTGACCCAGCGCATTCCTGAGGGACCCATGTGGAAATTTGACATTTTTGTTTCTTCACATGATATGAAAAGCGTTCAAAACAAGGTATCACTTGTGGGAATCAAGCAAATATTTTGGAAGCTATGACTTGTCAAAGACTAAGGTTTTGGAAACAGAGGTTCTGAGAAATCAGAAATCAGACTTAACGTTAACGTTTTAAAGACATTTCCAGATGTTTGCAGCACAAGATAGACATTTAGAAACACAATTAGTGCTTTAAATGGTTACATCTGGATAGTGCTGTGCTCTTATAATGAGATCATGTTGAATTAGTTTTTTCTGAAATAACATCTGAATCATTGATTTATAAAAATATGTAATACTGTTCTGTAACTGCTAAACATTCATCATTGACAATGATGGTTTTAGGAAGTGGCCCATTTCAGATCGTACGCATTAAAAACAAACAAACAGAAAACAGCAATTCCCAGAATGCAATTGGCAAAGCCCTCCCAGCCATTTGCATTCTAGGAATTGTTGTTTTCCGGGAGCGACCCGCTGCCTCCAGCTGCCCGCAACAACACAGAGACGAGGTTTACGCAGAGAAGTGAAGTGTCTTTCTTCTGGTGTTTATTTGTTGTTGTTGTTGTTGTGTTAAAACATTGCTTCACGGAAGTGACATGGGCTCTTCTTACTCGTGCCCCCTGTGGCTGCATCAGCGCAACCTATTTTTGCCACACGAAGGAGACCCGGTGTTGTTCGGTTGTTAATTTATAACCTTGTTTTATTTAAACGGTTTCACTCTCTGACTTCACATCACATGAATGTGAAAGGATGATCTTTATCGACATGTTTACATCAAAGGGAACTGTAAGATCGCAGTTTGCGCTTTTTTTGCGAGTTCAACAAGTTGGTGAGTGATTTTTTTTATCTCCCCCCCCCCCCCCGTGAAATTCTACCAGATCTAAGCAGCTTCGACTTTTTACTTTAGAAGTCAAACTCGGTTTTGAAAATATGTTGAGAGAAGAATACAAATCTGTTGCTATGATACGCTATAATCTGATTTTGGACGAAAAGAGGAATTTCCGATGTTTTTCAGGTCTCGCCAAAGGTAGGCTGTCCCCAACTGTGCCGGGTCAGCTTGTGGCGGGTCACGTATGGAGACATGGTCAAACCAAAAAGACACAAGAGGGGTGAAAGAAATGTCAGAAACAAAAAAAATTTTACTCAAAATTATATATCAAACAAATGTTAAACAAGGGACTGAATAGCTCAAGTTCACATGTTTAAACAAGTGCAAAATAGAGACAAAACATGAATCACCACCCCCCACAGCGCGCTAAGCCCTGCAGCTGTGGAGTTGTTGTTCCTTCCAGCAGGGAAGATGGTGCCAGACATCAACAAAACCTGCGCCAGTATTATTTGTTTTAACTTTGCATGTGCATTATCAATGTAGTGTGTAAAAACTTAAGTCATGACAAAAATTGGGAAAATATAAAGACTGTTTAAAGCAACGCTATGTGACTTTTGGTATTTGGGATTTGGCGGTGTCCGGAAATTATTCATTTTACTTATAATAATTTATAATGTACACCCTGGTTACACGGACCTCGCTGAGGAGAGCGATGGAGCCCCCTGCTACCGGTGCAGGTACCAGATGCGCTCGGCCTTGCGGATCGGCTCGCTCGCGCGCGTGAGTCAGAAGGTGAAACAAACTCCGTGACGCATTGAAAGTGAGGACCGGCGCGCTCCGGCTGAGGTGCGGGTGCCGGGCGCACCACTAGCGCATCTCATCCGCACTGTTGTGGAGGTGGAGCGCCTTACGTTTTGTATGAGCATTATTACCGGACATTTTGGCCAGCAAGTTTATCCCTTATAAACATAACTTATAAAATGTAATTAAACAAACAGCCAGACCCAAACATCAACAAGCCAAACATCAGGGAAGTGACGTTGTGAAATAAAGCGTGACACACCTACTGTTCCGTATCCGAGCACAGAAGTTACATAGTGCGATAACAGACGTTGGGGGGCAGGTGGGTAGGAGTGAAAGAGGGGCCATTTTCCAAATTACAAGTCAGGGTGCCCTCAAAATGATTTTGAAGTTGATATTTTAACGTAAAAATAAAAGGACATAGTGTTCCTTTAAACTTTAACTGTGTGGGTGTGGGTGTGTCCATCACAAAAACTAAGTAAATCACTTGCGTATAAGAACAAATGACGTTGGGTGTCACCATATTCATGCTTGTTTTTTTTTTTAGTCATTAAAAAAATAATAATTTCGCACTTTGCAAACACTATGTTAAGGAAATGTTTAACTCTCGTTAATGGAAAATTGTAAAATGTCAAAATGAGCAAACTACTCTTAATCTGTTGTACGAGAGAGACCGAGCTCTCCCATTTTCTCCAACATATTTCTGGCAGCCCACTGCTCCGGTATACATCAGTCAGTAGGATGGTAAAATGCAGAGAAATGCATTTCGTTGCCTCAGTACTTGACATGACTAATGACAATTAGTTGAAGCTAATCTAATCTAATATTTTGTGATGCGAAATACAAACACATGCACTGGGCCACTAGGGGGCAGGAGTCCAACAGTCAAATGTGTTTTCGGATTCTGTGTAAAGTCTGCTGTAGGCTACTTTCAGGTAGTTCAAAAGTAGCTAACCATAGCTAAACTGGAAAGTATTTTAGTGGCAGTGTCGCCTGCCACTCGCCACCCAAGTGGCGTGCTCAGGGACCTCCAACACAGAAGACGAGGTTGTAGACACCAGTGTATTGTAGAGAGTGGGCCGGTTGGAATGAGCCCAGGAGCAGATAGACATGTCATGACAGGGCTCCTCTCCTGAGTGAGTGTGAGGATGGGGGTTTCACCTGCTGCTCGTTAGACCAGCCAACAAGCAACAGGTATGCAGCCACTCTCCAGGGATCCTGGATCCACCAATTACCTAGATCCAGGTCAGGCACGGCTGATCAAACCACACCACGATTTTTTTTTTTCTCAAAAATGTCAAGTCTGTATCACTTTATTCAGTCAAAAAAAACAAAAAACATTGCATTACTACAATCACACACTTTGAAGCTCCCATAGTTCTGCGTTTAAAGACAATTTACCTTGAAAGGTATACTGGGAGAAATGGACAGTTTCAATAATTACACCCTCCTCATTTTGCAAAGATTTTCCAATGATCAACTGTCGCTATAACCTTAAGCCTTTTTCTCTCTCTTTATCTAACACGCTCTTGCTCTTTCCTTTTATCGCTCTCTTTCTTTCTCTCTTTCGCCCTTTCTTTGTGTTGGGAGAGAGACTTTAGAAACCACAACACAATTATTTCCTTGACCTGAGGGTCACCAGTGAGAGAAACACACTTTTCTAGAACTTCTGTGGAAGAAAGGGAAAAAAAAAGACAGCACAATTTCAAACTCCCATCTTCCAATTCCTGAAAAGAGATTTAATTGCGTGGCTTTCAGTCTCATTCTGGTTTGTTTTAGCAGAGAAAGAAGTCCCAGACCCGGCTGCTTTACAGACGTACTTATTTCCGATTATTAAATGCCGGAATTTTAAGTAAATGGCGACTCTGACGGATGATGGATGTTCTCTGTCTTCCAGCAACGGGGTGGTCCTGGACGCGGTGGAGAAGTACAGCTTCAACGAGGACGGCTCGGAGATGACCATCATGCATGTGGCCAAGCTTGACGAGGGCGAGTACACCTGCATCGCCAGGAACAAGGCCGGGGAGAGCGAGCAGGAGCTCAGCCTCAGGGTGTTTGGTGAGCATCGCACATTTTGAATTTTGGAATTAAAATGCGCCTTTATACGGCTGTTAGACGGATGTTGTGGTTTGTGCTTACTGTACTGTGGAGGAGGGTGAGCAACGCGTTTCCTTATAGATGAATTAAGTAATTCCATTTTGTGTTATTTATCCCCACACATATTGGCGAAGAGTGGGGGTGGGGGGTGGTTATAAATCTGCTTTATAATCAACAAATCTAGAAAAAGGTCCCTTCGCTTGTGTGTACAAAAACGAATGCTGCGTTCCATTGAAGTCGGAACTCTTTAAAACCCGACCTCTCACTTTGAAAAGTGTAAAGGAACGGGCATTTATGTTGGAATTTAAAACACATCTACTGTTGTTTTGAACTACTGTGTAGTTTTTATGTTATGTTAACATGCAAACCCCCGACTTGAAATGCAGATTTCCGAGTTCCCATTGAACGCAGCGCCACTTCCTGCTGCCTCGACCTGATGCGAACTTGGAGTTTCTAATCCGCCTGAACCAGAGAGCGTGGGCAGCAGCCCTCACCAATGGCACCAGTACTGGTAGAATAGATAATTGGTCACCAGCTGTTTCCACCAAAAAGGTGCAAAATAGAAAGCACAAACAAAGACACCCATGATCTAAAGAAATCCCCTGTCCATATATTACATTGCATTTAGCAGACGCTTTTATCCAAAGCGACTTACAATTACCCAAACACCGACGGACGCAGCCATCAGGAGCAATTAGGGGTCTAAGTGTCTTGCTCAAGGACACTACAGCATGCTAGCAGGAGGAGCCTGGGATCGAACCAGCAAGCTATAGATTACTTGCAGTCACGCTGCGCCAAAGAGTAAGTGCCGAGCACATCTAGTACCTACTCCGGTAGCGGGGGGCCTGTCCCTCCCTGCGCCCTCTCTCCAGAGCAGCTGGAAGAGGTGCTCCACAGGAGCCTTGGACTGAGTGCTTGCTGAAGCGGCGAGGGGCGCTGTAACCTAGGTGTACATTAAATCTGCGTTTGTACCATAGAATGTTATTGAAACGTGACCGATACAGTTCAAATTTGTCTGGTAGAATAAATTATTTTTGGATACCGGACCGGGTTTTACGACAGTGGTGTAAAAGTGCAATTGCACTCAGAAGCTGTAGGGGCACCAGATCCCAAATAGCAAAAGTTACGTAGTGCTGCTTTAAAAAGTCATGCATCGAAAACAGTGCAGAAAATGTTCACTTTTGAAAATGTATTATGTCAGGGTATGTATTATTTTACTTACTTACACTTGCACCTTGTTTTTTTACTGCACTGTTATTTTTTTAATGATCTAAGAATTTTTCAAACCATGAGACTGTGTGGTGTGAAGTTATTTTTAGCCTCTGTATTTGCATGTGATTTACAGCAATATACTGTATTTATAGAATTTCACAATAAAAAAACTTTAACACTTTGAACAAATCAAATAAATCAGTTATTCATTATCAGGCCAATGTGTGCTTTTAGCTAGTGTCAACTTATATTAGTTATTTTTATTTGGTACGTGTTATCAATCCATAGCAGTGAATGAAAACTGTCATTGGGTATTTCCGGAACGTTAAATACATGTGAGAATTTTCTTTGTCGAATAATCCGTGAACCTTAGCAGGGAGATAAGACGCAGAGTGGTGAGCACACACCTCCTCGTGCATTTTCCTGAAGTCCTACTTCATTTTGGCTTTCACTTCTCACATATTGAGGCTTAGGCATCCTGGCTCAGTTTTCCCATTTGATAAATTGCAAACAACATAGAGGAACGTTCCTTTAAAGATAGGATCAGCAAATAAATATGAGAATCAAGTTTGTAAATCCACGCAGCCGCTATCGCACCTTCGCTCCTGCTGGGTCTGGAATGAAATCTCATGATCCTGGTCCATCCCTTTGAATTCATCCCGAGATCCACTTTATGCCTTACCTACTTTTGATGGCGTGGCGTTATCATTATACCTTTCATTTGTGTTTTCCCAGTGAAGCCGAAGATCTCCTACCTAGTGAACCAAAGCACGTCGGAGATGGACGAACAGGTGACGCTGACCTGCGAGGCGCAGGGCGACCCCACGCCCACCATTAACTGGAGCTACGGCGTGCACGTCTTTACCGAGGGAGAGCAGGTAAACACAATAATTAATTCCATAGGATTTGGGGGTTGCTGATCTACGGCAAAATGCCTCCAACAGGGTTCATGTACCGCTGAATATTTTACCCATGTTATCATCCCCAAAGGCTTTTTCCACTGCATCTCATATGTAAGTAGCTTAGTGCATAAAACCTTCAAAAATGGCAACCCGCAGGCCAAATCTGGCCCTGAATTATTTGGCGCCCTAAATAATTAAAAAAAATAATATAACATATCTGGTATACATGTATTGCAAAATCAAGGAATCTTGACTGCGCAAATAGTGCCAAATATAATTTAAATGTTTTAATACAGCTGGAGCTCAAAGATGACATTTTGCTATGTTCTCAACATATAGAAATTATAGAATTGCCAAATTACAACTAGGAATTAAAGTTATTTTCTAAAAGTGGTGATTGTCCAATGCTCTGGTACATTATATATTATGTTTTCATCACCTGCAGCAAAAATATATCCAATTATCCACTGTGCATGATCATTTGTTTACACACAGCGGCCTTACAAACAAATGCTTGAAATGTAAGCTGTTCTTTTCCTCTGCAAATGAACAGGTTAATTCATATTATCACTCAAATATGTGATATAAATAAATTGGTAAATTGTTCCCCATCCTGATTTTCCGCAGTACAGAACAGTATTTAGTCATAGAAAATGCTCAGTAATTGGAATCTTTCAATGGGAAGAATTTTGCATAAAGATGAACAGTAACGCCCTGTAATTCAATTATTACATTATCCTTTGTGTGGCGCTCTAGTTTTACATCACAGTATAGCCTGACCCTGCCCTTATCTAAAACGACTGCCTATTATTTTCCACCCAGTTATCACATAGAGAAACATACGTTGGTAACAATTTTATAGACATTAGCTGTCAGATTTAAATGGTCTCCATATTATATTTATTTATGTCTATGTTCTGCAATTTGTTTCGGGCTGTGTTACAAATCTGTGGTTTTATGATTATTATGTCTTTACGTGCTGCATTTCTGAATAACCGCCTGAAAATAATTTGCTTGGGGCCATACAGTATTTAGCCGCAGACTGTTAAGAAAAATGAACCATATTTTAAACCAAAATTTGTCATTCGCTTCAATAAAAATATTATTTTCCCCAAGTTCAATATCATCCATATGGCTGAGTATACAGTGTTATATTCGGTACAGAGTTATAAAGAGTGTTGTTCTGTATATGGTGTTTTATACAATGCTTTATATAGTGTTGTATACGGTTTTATAGTGTTTTACACAGTGTTCTTTATATATATATATGTGTATGTATGTATATATATATATATATATATATATATATATATATATATATATATATATATATATATATATATATATATATATATATATATATAGTGTATATATTTAGTGTATATGTTTAGTGTATATAATATAGTGTGTATATATAAATATACTATAAATTGTGTTATATATTGTTATATATAGTACCGTTACACTGTATATGACACTGTTATATACTGTGTTATCTTGCTAACATCTCCAGTATTCCATGTACCAATAAGTAAATTCAACCAATTACTGACAGTTAAAACCTAATTCCTGTTGTCTCAGTATATTCCTGGTGAGGTAATGAGGGGTAATTGATAAGGAAAATCATTATCCTGTAATTGTTCTTTGGAGGGTTGCCAGATAGAGTCCATCACCTGCACTGCCTCTCTTCCATTTCCAGGCTCATCTGAACAGGATCTACCAGGTACGGAGGCACAGCGACACAGAAATCCTCTCAGACAAACGCTAAATCCAAATAAAAGGCCCTCCTCTCAATCACTTTTTCTGATAATTCCACGACCCCCCCCCCCCCCCCCCCAAAAAAAATCATAAATAAATAGCAAAAACATTTCATTCTTTGGGGGGATGGACAGCATTGATTTGAAGGTTCAGTGCTTTCCTAATTCGGGCCCTGATCATTTCCATTGATCTGATCTTAAGATAGAGGCGGGCCCGAAAAAGAAAAGCACAGGGTTTTCCTCCGTCTAGTACATTTTAAAATAAATAAAATAAAAAACCCACAAAAAACGAGACCATTTCTGTGTCCGCTGAGTGGTTTGGTGGCGGCATGATGTACTGTGCGCGATGTTCTGTGTCATCTCCATCGTAGTCCGTCTCTCATTTCCGTCATCACTCCAGATTGAAGCTAAAAAAGCAAAGTGTCCGCTTGCCTCTCTTCCTCTACATGAAGACAATGAAGAGCTACAGCACAAGGACACCCCTAAAAAAACAAATAAAATCCATTGGTTTTTTTGGGGGGGGGGGGGGGGGGGGTTGTGCTTAATTCTCTCATATTGCTGAGGAAAGCCACGTTGGGGGTTTTAGCGGTGGGAAGCAGCGGCTGATTGTTTTTAATAAATTGTTCATCTGCAGTCGGTGCTGCAGTCGCTGGGCTTTCGGAAGCTTTTTCGGCTTATTAATGGAATTGGAGCCCATTAAGCCGTATCTTGTGTAATCGTTCCTGTTTTTTTGTTGTTGTTGTTGTTGGGTTTTTTTTGGGCTTTGGAGAGAGAACACCGACAGAGCGTAAGAGCGAACGAGGCGAAGGCCCGAGACGCGGCACGACGCCTCGGGTCCGTTTGGTATGGATGGTGCCGTGGGAGAGACCTTCTCGGGCAAAGTTCCCGCGAAGACAAAGCGCTGCGGTCCTCCCGCTTTGTCTCAACAAGGTGGGATCTCAAGGTCGTCCGCCGAGCAGATTCTCCTGCAGATGGTTGGAATTAGAGGCGGGACTCCCTTCAGTGCGAGCGGCTTTGGCACCGCTCGATGCCAAATGTTAAAGAGTTTAGGAGAATGGAAATGGCCCGAGCCCGTGGAAGTGAAGAATTCTCCTTTCGCTCGGCTTCCCCTCCGTGTTCTTTTATTTCATGTGATCGCTCCGGGTGGAGTGGTGTTTGGCCCGTCCCAGCGTCTTACGTATCTCGGAATCGTATCCCGGGAATCCAATTCTACCAAGAGAGGTGATTTAGAGACTGTTGTTTATGGCTCATTGTGTTTTGTTGGTTGTACCATTTGAGCTGGGTTTTGTTTTTTTTTGTCTTCTTTTGAGAAGGCCTGTCCTTAAAAAGACGAAGGTCGGATTTGGTGGTTTTTATTGTCTTTTAGTCTTAAATAGTCATTTTCTCTGAGGAATTTAGGGCGTTCATCAGCAAAAATCAAAGCGGCTTATTTCCGAACGTTCTCCCTCTCAGGAAGTAACGGCTTCGCAGCCGCGCCGGCCGTCTCGTTTCAAGGTTTCAAGGTTCGCGGCGCGAGGATCAAAGATGTGCAATGAAAGATGACGGCGTCAACATCGTAGGACGGCGTCGAAAAGAGGAGACGTGCCGTGTGGGGGCGGACGCCTGTCTGGAATTATGTCTCCAACTAGTCGCGGAATCCTTTGATATTCTTTGTTGTTGTTGTTGCTGCTGCTGCTGCTGTTGCTCTAACCTTTTATAAAACATAAGTGCTTTTAAAAATAAAGTTTCATTAAGGCTATTGGTGCTCCGCGGCCCTATCGCTTCTTTTTTTTTTTTTAATGAATTTACGAGGCAAAGTTGCTCAGTGTGTCAGTTTAATAACTGAAAATTTAAATGAAGCACTTATCCATGAATTCTTTGTTATCGACTTAATGAGTGTTTTTCTTATTTGAATATTATTATTATTATTTTATATTCTACTTCGTTCAAAGTTTTTAAAGCCGCTGTTTTCTGCAAAACCTTTGACGTTACTGTTTACTCTTAAAAGAGGCGGCAAAATAAGTTAACAAGCTGTAAATATAAAAAAAATACAAAGATGGTTTTGTGGAAGGAACTCCTCGATGAAGATGGTTTTTGGGAGTCATTTCTAGCGGCCGTTTCCTATGTTGCATATCTAACGGCTTTATATTTCAGGGGCCGCACAAAAAGGTCAGATAATCCTAGATAGTCCTGTGGTTAATAAGACCTGAAGTTAATGGATCGTCGTAATTGTTATCAATTCAAGCAGCTCTGTGTTCAGCAGAACAAGCTCCAGTTTTCACCCTCGACGTGAGGGAGGGAAAATGGACGAGGGACAAGGGTCTGAGTCGTGAATGGAATTCTCAGAAAATTCACTTGTGTCAAAATTATTTATTTTGATGGAACGCAAAGTGTATCAGTCGATCTATATCATGTATGTCATTCAATATGAATCGTGCCAAATGCCTTGACCTTTTTCTTTTTGCCTTGGACTTTAATTTTGTCCTTATTTTCACTTTTGAGTCAAATACCTGTATTCACTCGCTCTTTTGTCGGAGTGACTCCCAACTCCAGGGTCGTTTGTTCGTGTGGTGGATGGGGCAGCTTGAGCAGCCACACCTGATGCTCGTTGGTTGGGCTCACGAGCATCAGGTTTAAAAACCCCCGACCACACCCAGAGGTCCCTGAACACGCCAGCCGCGTGGCGTGACCTCCGGCACAGAGACACAGACGACGACGACGACGACGACGACGACGACGACGACGACGACGGGGGGGTTGATACCACCAGTTTTGTTGCAGCGATGCGGCTAGGTGGCATGAGCCAGGAGCAGGTGGAACATGTCATGACACAGGGCTCCCATCCTGACTGAGTGTGTGGACGGGGTTTTTCAACCTGATGCTCGTTAGCCCAACCAACGGGCGTAGGGTGTGGCTGCTCAAGCCACCCCATCCACCACAGTTCGCTATGAACAATTCGCTCCCAAGTCATGAGTCACTTACTGTTAGTAGTCCGCAGTAATAAGCACAGTTCTAGTGTTGTGTGCTGTGGGATTATTTCATTATGAAAAGTGTGCTGTGGCAGAAAAAAAGGTTGGCCAACACTGTTTTAATAAGGTGTGTGTGTGTGTGTGTGTGTGTGTGTGTGTGTGTGTGTGTGTGTGTGTGTGTGTGTGTGTGTGTGTGTGTGTGTGTGTGTGTGTACACACATATATATATACACACACACACACACACACACACACACACACACACACACACACACACACACACAGTATGTACACTCACGTGTGTGTGTGTGTGTGTGAGTGCGCGCGTGTATGTGGTTAGCGATGACCGGGGCCCTCAAACAAGCGTACTCCAAACAGAAGGACCCTCTTTACAAAGCGTGGGGTTTCAATGCATGGAGGCCATTGTTTCCCCGCACACAGTTGGCTTCTCTTCAGCGATAGTGCGCCTGTTCGCTTCAGCTGTGGGGCTGACGTGAGGGCTGGAACCGCTAAAACACTCGTCTGTTTTCTGTTCTCTGGTGAGGCTCGTCATGGCTCCGGTGCTTAATGACACAGGACAACGCCGGCGCTAAGTCACCGGTCGCAGTCCACCATCCTTCAGACGCCGAAACAGGCTTCCGCGGATCCACATTTTTTTTAACGCACACGAGTTTCACGACGCACAATTCAGAGCCGGGGATAATCGTCCGTTCGGCGGTTTCGGCGCTGACGATGCACCGGCAATATTATTGGTCCTTTATTGTTGGCGGAAATAAGCGCGTCGTTGTGTTTGTGTTCGACACCGTCCACCAAACAGGAGCGTTTGTGCCCGCCGTGGTAATTAAACAGGTTTTGCCGGACGTGTCACTGATACGTGTCAACTCAGGTAGCGGTGAGCGTGTTGTGTTTGAGGTTTGAATGTTCTGGGCTGTTGGCTTTCTGTATAATTGGACGGCGGCGGCGGCTGTTCCTCCACCGCACTGAGCTGCCGGTGCCAGCTGCCGGTTTGTCGTCGCACAGAGCGGCGCACAATGAGTTTTGTCTTTTCCGTAATATGCTCGGCTCACCGCGGGCTTTGGCTCTGCGAAGGATGATTGGGCCGGCTTCTCGCTCCGTGCGCTAATGTCGGGGCCGGTGACAGGTGATGAGCAACTTTGGGTTGAGACATTTCGATCAACGATTTGGACACTTCATTTGCGGGTTACCTGGAATTCGACATTTTCCATTTTCCACAGGACGTACTGCTTTGACTCTGTTCATTTCCAGTGATGAAAGGTTCAGATCTCCTTTGGCGATCTGCCTCTTCATGAGCGTCCTGATAAAAAAGATAAATTCAGTTTTCAGACTCTTTGTTCGTCTGATTCCGTTGGTGTTATGGGCGTCAGAGGAAGAGTCGCTTTGGCCCTTTGAGTTGTGAACGGGATCCTCGCAAGACATTTGACAAACATTTCATTGTGCCAGAATCATTTATTTTGGTGGAATGCAATATGTAAATCAGTCACATTCAATATGACTTTGCAAATGCAATATGACTTTTGGCGGAGTGACTCCAGACGGCTGAGTCGTTTAACAGATTTGTTTGCCGCGAACGAATCGTTTGCGTCCTCATTTCCGGTCTTGCTTTGTTTTGTCGCGTCGCAAAAGCTGAAAGCGCTGTTTGTCAACCGTGTAGTGTTTCACTGGCAAGACTGATGATTTCCATGTTCCCTTGGGGGATTGCTGTGGCTCGAGTAAAACAAAAAGAAAACAGGTTCCTATAATATTGGGGGGGGGGGGTTATTTGTGAATTTATCGAAAGGTGAAAGCGATGTTTTCCCCTCAGTGGACCCCCGCCCCCTTTCATTTGCTTTACATTTTCTATGGTTGCAATCTGATGAAAAAGCTGTTTTGCTTGTTACGCTTCAATGCTTGGTATATGGGTCATCACATCTCATTCACGCTCCATATTTTCTACCACTGAATCCATAGCATGCTTCATGGGGAGGCTTTTTGGGATGTAGTTTTGTCCTTTTAGTTGTTACTATGATCTAACCTGATTTTAGATCATGTGCCATGGCATGTGTTCGTTAATGAGAGCTTTGATTAGTTTGATTATAGAATTCATCTTCAGTCGATTCTGAAGAGACTTATATCTACATTATTCAATTTTGATTTAATTTTTCTTTTTTAATGGCATGCCCACCTTGGGTCATATGATTCAGTTTTGTTAAGGTCCACTGACACAATTTGAGGCATATATATATATATATATATATATATATATATATTATTGTATAGAAACAATTGCATTGTATTACATTTCACTGCATATATGTATGAAAGTATGTATATGTAAGTGACGAATAAAAAATCTTGAATCTTGTAGAAACAATAATCTCAGACCGCTTTAATCTTAAAATTCAGTGCAGTATAAAAGAATTAGACACAAAGCGCCACCTTTGTACAGTTGAGCTGGCATTTCCAAGTGTCAGCGTAAAAATAACAAATGTAGTAAAATTACCTGTGGGAAGTTATATTCTGAGGCATCACATTAAGGTCTCCCTGAACTGCAATTAAGTTGCTTATTTCAAATACCCGTGGCGCAGTGAACAATGAAACGCAAATGTCACCAAATTATATCCATTTGCAACTCAGACTTTCTTGTTTCTCACTTGTTTGTCCGTAGTAATCTTAAATAGCCGTGACTGGAATTTGTATTTGGCAAAGCGCTTGAAGCCTTTAAAGGTCACCACTTATGCGCCATTCAAGAAGTTAATATAGGTCTCTGAGGTCCCCAAAGCACGTCTTCGAAGGTTTCTTTTGCTGAGAATACCACCCAGATTATGGATTCTAGTCATTCTAGCATGCCTCTGGACCGCTCTGTTTCAGTCCTTTTCTCTACAGGCTGTTTCTGTGGCTGTAGCTTTAAATGCAAATGAGCTGCTGCTCCCCGCGTGGCCACGCCCCACTCCGTCCTGCACGCTGGACAGGACGGAGGTGAAGCAGCCTCCGTGATTCATCCGTTCTCTCATTTTACTCTCCCGTTATTAGTGTTGATAAGATGTAGTGAGTGTTGATAAGATGGAGTTCATCTCACCGACGTTCAACTAACAAAAAAATACTGTAAACGTTATTGCGGATCCTGCAGCAAGTGACGACAGGACCTTTCTAGAAAATTACACCTAATATATTAGCTCAGCTATTAGCGTTAGCTTGTGCTAAACTGCAAAAGAAACACACAGCACAATTATTTTTAAAATACCTACATCTCCTTGATTTGCAGGTTTGTCATGGACAGTTGGTATTAATTTGTCTTTATTTTGAAAGATTTGTGCTGGTCCGTGCAGCCAACAGCAGAGCACTTCCCATGCTTAGCTCTTCGTAACGGTAGTTCTCAAGCCGTGGGTGGAGATACTCAGATGAGGGGTATTACACTTCATGTAGGAGGGGGAGGCTATCTGAACGGCTTTTGTGATAGAAGGCCCATCAGAGACCCAAATGTACGTGCACAAGCGCTGAAATAAGTGAGTTTTTCACAAGTGGTGACCTTTAAACACCAAACATTTTCTCTGCATGACAGGCTAGTTGGATAGCTGCTAAGCGATCAAGGGATGTATATGACGAGACAACATTATTTTGGTCAGTACATAATAGAGATCAGAAACACTCCCAGAGGAAAATGCCGTGCGAAAAGTTAGACAAGAATTTAAACAGTTGGAAAGTGGCTTCTAAAATGGAAAAAAGGTGCAACACAATACAGATAATCAAAGCAGTAGTAACTAATGCATAACATAGCTAGAGGGGTTTTTGCACTAATGTATGTGCATAGCCTAACATAATAATAATAAATCTGCAATTGAATGAAACAAACAACGACAGAGAGAAATGGTATTAGACCCGGCCATTTGAGAAGGGATTGAGTGCTTTACCTTGTGCCTATAATTAACTATGTTCTCGGACGTTGCACCATTCACTGTCAGTGGACCTTATTCTATTGAAAATACATGTCGTGTTAGACTGGATAAGTTGGATGAGACCTCCTCTCTAAGGACGCTGTGCTGTTGTCTTGTTGTTCTGTCTCTGTCCTCTGCAGGCTTCATGGACTCGGCCAGAGCAGCACAAGGTAGAGCTCCCAACTGCATGACTAAAATACGCTGAGATTTATTTATTTTCTAGGTCAAGGCGGGAAAATTAAATTTCCCCGCTTGGCCCTCAAATAGCACTCAGGACGCCCATAGCAGAAGACCGGCAGAAAAATCACAACATGGGCATCAAATCTATCTCCAACTGTTTCCCATTTGATATGACAGAAGGCACAAGTTGGCTAAAGAAGTAGAGCAGGGACAGTATTGAATGGCTCCTCCTGCACTTTTCCTCGCGGGAGCTTCAGGAATACCGTATTTCCTCAAATAAAGACCGGTAGTCAAATAAAAACTGGGCCTCTCGTAAATGCCCTCACAAACAAATAAAGGCCTGCCTCAAATACAGACCGGGTGGGAGGAAACCAAGCACGGACAAACTCCCGGTGCCTGTTATATAACGTGCACGACGGTTAACCATAACGTACATTTCCACCGCTTTAAATTGAGCAATATAATCATGCTATTTTCAACTCTTTGTTGTTCTGGTTAACTCATTGTGTTAAGTGTACCATGGTGGTTCCCGTATCACTTTTACGGTGTTTTTATTTTTCGTTAGTTTCCACTTGTATGAAACAAACATTTTGAACCCAACTAAGGGATGTTCCTCCTTGGGTCAGGACTGCGTGGATTGCGTAATGGAGATTGAGCGAACTCCACTGTGAGTCCCGGTCGTTACCGTGTCGCAGAACAAAATAATTGTATTGCTAGCACTGAGAAGTGACAAGGAAAATTCTCATAATAAAACAGTGTGTTTTTATTTGAGCTGTATTTATTTTTAGGAGCATGGCACCCAGACGGAAGTTTCATTTAAAATTCAAAGAGAGACTTTTGTTTTTTTGTTTTTTTTATATAAAAGCCCGCCTCTAAGCCTGCTTCCAGGCCTGGTACCCTCTGCGGTTGAGATAAATAAAGGCCCCGGTCACTATTTGAGGAAATACGGTACCTTTCTGTCTATGCAGTGTTAAAAGTACATAAATACTAGTGATTGTGAACTCCAGGTAGCAATGTGGAACTTCAGTAGCATGTCTGAATTCCAAGCTGTCCTCAGACTGGATAATGTGTTTTTCTGCCATATATTCCATTATAGTGCAATTATGCCCAGGAGTGGAAAATGTATTTTTGTAAAATGCAATTGTATGCATGTATATATGCGACAGGGAAATTCTGTATGCGTTTGCCCCGCAGTAGTGTGAGAAGTCAGTTTAATGGTTGATTGGCAGGCAGCGTGGAAACGGAACGTGCGTGGGGTTTGTATGCCGGGCCGGTGGACGTTTGGAGAGACACGTGCTCAATGTTCCCTCAATTTTATGCTCTGCTATTCCCGCCGCACGTCTCCTCCATTGCTAAAGGCGAAACAAACTGATGGAGGGTCTCGCTCGCAGTTTGGTTTGATTTATTGGACTGGCTTGCCATGGAGAATTTTCCTTTTTCACCGAGCTTACTTTCTTCCAGTATCTCATCTGTTTTGCTCCCAGGTGTCAAACAACCTCGTGTACGGTGGTTTCCATTCCGGTTTTTTAATGTTGAAGAAAATAAAGCACAAATTAAGGAGGACTAACATCGCTTCGTGGTTGTATCAAATAGCCACAAATACACTGTTTCATTATTCATCCATTCGGCCTTCTTACTGAAACCATATTTATGAAACTTTAATGAATCCCCTTATATCAGCTTGCGGATGAGCAGTGACCGTGGTGTTCATAGCGTCATGAGAATTTATAATAAGTAGTCTTTCGTCGTCACACCGTAGACATAGCTCGTGAAAAAAGATGAAGCGTCTCCGGCGCTAGATGCTAAGTGACCGACTTGGCCTGGGGGGTCGCTGTGCAGATGCTGGTCAGAGATCCAGGAGGTTGGGGGGTTGGGAGGGGAAGCCACGTGCACCAGGGTGAGAATAGAAAGGCACTTTGTGTTATGTAAGTGTTTCCCAGATCCTGCGACCCGCCGTGCATAATTGATGCCCCAGACACGCTTTGTCTATCCGGTTTGAATGTAAAACTAATGAGGATTTCTCTTACATGGCCGCCCAGACTGGGCCCTAATCTAATATGTGCTGAAGGAGCCGAGCCGTGGGTTTGTCAGCCGCTTGGATCAAAGCCACGCGGATCACCCAGGAGAGGCACTTCGGGGGTCAGAGCCACTTTTACAAGGAAAAAAAGGCTCTTTGTTGGATAGAATTAGGCTCCAGACAAGTCCCCACTATAGATTGAATTGCACTATTCAGATTGATTTGGGACGTAACTTCTAATTTCAAATTGCAACTTCCATATTTTTGATTGAAACATGAACCAAAGAAGGTTTTGATCAAAAATTTGGCTTTTGAAAAAATAATGAACATTGTAGCATTATCTAGGTACTAATTAGCTTGCATTATTATTTATTATAATTTGTTATTATTATTATTCTTATAATCATAATAATTTTGTAATAATAATAGGAGTCATTATTATTAGTATTATTTATAATAATAATAATAATAATAATAATAATTATTATTATTATTATTATTATTATTATTATTATTATTATTAACCATAAAAAGCAAACAAGCCAAAAGGAAAAATGTAAGCAAAAATTTAATTTAAAAAAAAAGGTCAATATTATACACCATTTCAACTTTTGGTCACCATTTTAGACCTTGAAGGATCACGATCATCCCTCAGCGAATAATTTTTCAATCATGATTTTTCAATAATTATTAGGAAGCAACGGCATTTACAGATTATATGAATGGTTTGCGAGTATATGTCAAAGTCGAAATTGTGATGTGGAAACGTTTTGCACCTGCAAAACAAACGGCAGTAGTTCCTGTGAGAGAGTGTTCCGTTTCAACACAGTCGTTTGGGTCTCATTAAGGATTTAAAACGGCGGCACAGAGCCGGGTTCTGCGGTGTCACATGTCCACAAACAACACAGGGTGTTTGACCCTGCAATTCCTAATTAACAACTACACCAGGTACCACTGGGTTAGGAAGCCGTCATTATAATATTTTATATGATATCATATCATATCATGTCACACTCCTTGGTTTCTGTGAATTCTTTCTCTCTTTCGATGAACATCTCAGTCTTGAAAGTTTGACATGCACAATTCATAATCTGTAGTTTTAGAAGTACAAGTATAGTCTGAAAAGGAAATATACAAAAATATATATCTAAATAAAAAACAAAAATAGCCAGTTGTACAAATAAAATCGAAATGAACACCAAAGTAGAAAATTGCCAATAGAAAAAAATGCCCCCCGCCCAGCCGCCCCAAAAAAAACAGATATGCAAAATATGATTCTATGCACAGGATAAGTTAAATTACAAAGCATTATCTGGTGTGTCAGTATAGCAGCTATGAGTATAAAATATAAATATAGATGGATATACTGTACAGGATGAATAAATGCATGCAGTATGTTTCAATAATACAGGCATGTATAACAACCGATGAGTAATTATGGATTATTACTACAATGTCTACAATGTTATTACATCATGGTTTACAATAATACAATGACCAGGGCGCGGTAGCCTACAAAACTAACTCCATTAGGCTCACTGGAGCGTGCCCGCTTAATTAACTTGCTTACAGTGGTTTTCTGTTGTATGTGGAGCGAAGTTAAGACTCAGCGATGTCGAAGAACCTGAGTGTGAAGCTGGAGAGAACCTGCGATGGTTCTTCCTCCTCCTCCTCCTCCTCCTTCTTCTCTTCCTCCATAATTGATGAGCGCTCCCCTGCTGTGAACCCTGTTGGTTTCTCCATCTCCTCCTCGGACCCCTCGCGCTGCAGCATGTGTTGATTGAATATGTGTCTCACTCATTTAGACGCCGGCTTTGCGGGGAGTTAAACTTTTTTATTTATTTTTTTTAATGATTCACTTTCTTCTTGCCAAGACAAGTCTCAAGTCTTTTGCCGTCGTCAACGTAATGAGATATTCTTCCTTTTTTGTACCGGATTCTGCCAAGCTTTGATCTTCTCTGCACTACGTCTAGAAGCTTTAAGGGTGATTGGCGTCCTTTGAGAACAAATTCAATTATCGGGGGGGGGGGTTTTTGTTTTTGTTTTTTTTTCTCTCCTCTGCTTTCGTTCAGAGCGTGGATGGGAACGTGGTGGTGCGGAGCGACGCCCGCGTGTCGTCCCTGACCCTGAAGTTCGTCAAGTACACGGACGCCGGGCAGTACCTGTGCACGGCGCGCAACGCCATCGGAGAGGACGCCCAGCTGGCCCACCTGGAAGTCCTCTGTGAGACCCCCCACCCTCCGTCCCTCCCTCCAAGCTGTGTTTCTCAACCGCTGTGCCACAGTCTAAATGTTCCAAATTTCACTTAAAAGTACGCAAATAATAGAAACGAGCTATTGAGTTGCAAGATCAAAATTGCAAGGATACACTAATTAATCTAATAAATGAGTTCCAGCCAGAATAGCAGCTCTGTGATCACCAAGCTCAAGTTTCGAGTGACCGTTAACGGCTGGTGATAGTGATGAAAGGTTTGACTCTTTTTTTTTCGGATTCCATTCTTGACAAGTCACTCGGTAAAGGGTAAGGAGTTGTTCATTATTCTGACTCTTGGTTTCGTTCGGTTCATCCGGTCCAACACACGAGCAAGGGAGGACTTCCTGAACGGGAGAGAGTCAGAAGGGTCGGTTTGAGTTGCGAATGGGATTCACACAGAAATCATTTAATTCTGTCAAAATGATTTATTTTGGTGGAAATCAGTCCCATATGATAGGAATTATGAGAAATACCTAGACCTCTCTTTGCCTTTGACGTTGAATTAGTCCTCAGTAACTACTCTCAGTTTGTGATTTGAACATTCACTCATTTCCCCACTCTTTCGCCGGAGTGACCCCAGAATCCGGAATCATTTGAAAGATTTGTTCGCTTGGAACTAATCGTTTGCGTGTCTTGCATCACTCATTATTGGTAGACCATAATAATAAGCACGGTTCAGTTTGGGACATTTTTAATATGGCAGTGGTGTACTGTGAGAATATTTCAATGTAAAAAGCATGCCGTGGCAGAGAAAGGGGGGGGAAGACACTGCTCTTCATTCCGGCGGCTCTCTCCAACCCGAGGTGAAATAACATGTACTTCCTCTCTCCCAGACGCCCCGAAGATCCAGGGCTCGGCGGCGGTGTACACGTGGGAGGGCAACGCCGTGAACATCAGCTGCGAGGTCCAGGCTCACCCCAGCGACGTGTCCATCCTGTGGCTGAGGGACGGACAGCCGCTGCCCAACGCCAACACCTCCAACCTCAAGATCTTCAAAAGCCCCTCGTCCAGCTTCCTGGAGGTGCAGCGTTAATGTTTAATGTTAACATCACACATGCTCGCGTCTCCATGCAGTTAGAGTTCTGCTACCGCCGAGATAAGGCAGGACAAGTATTAGTAGTGATGAGGGATATGACTCGAGTAAGAGCGTGTATGCTGTAAGTAGTTTACTACTTCTCAAGTAATTACTTACTGAGCTGTTTTGCCAGCCTGTGTACTTGGGGAAACGGAATCCCATTAACTGTAACCTATTTGCAAATAACATAGAGAAACACAATGAACTAATGAGCCATTCTCATGTTTTGTAGCATAAAAGTGCCGATTTCAATGTATATGCTGTGTGTGTAGATATCGTGTTTTGCTTTGATTGGCTCTGGGAATTCTGGCGAAGAAGAAATGTTCTTCAAGTCTATTTCTTTCAAGTTTATTTTTTTTAGTCTATACAGATTTATGTTTAAATAACTTTGTGACTCTTATCAAAAGGGAAAATATCGGAGCACAATACACCGATACAAAATCACTCAAGTACTGAGTTTTATTTCTACACAATAATGTTCTCCAAGTACTCCATTACAGGTGAAAATGTACTCGAGTACTGTAACAAGAGCAGTTGTATGTAGTTACTTTCTACCTTTGGAAACCGTGCAGACACACTCACATTTAAATGCTTTCTCTTTCTGGTACCCAAACACGTAGAAATAAATTGGGGGCTTCCTCGCTCCATCAACATTTCATGAGGAGAGATGCGAGGCAAAGGGTTTTCCTTTATCTACATTGTGGGATAATCCTGATAAATAATTGAACGGAAACAGAAAAGTGCAGAGCAAAGCACAAATAAAAATAGACTCTTCTAATGGACAAATACAAGCGGAAAGCCAGCCATACACAGAAGGACCTTCAGGTACCTCCTGGTACCTTCTGGTCCTCCTGGTGCTTCTGGACCTCCTGGTCCTTCTGGTACCTTCTCGGCCTCTTGGTACCTCCTGGTTCCTTCCTGTCCTCCTGGTACCTCCTGGTACCTTCTGGTTCCTTCTGGTCCTCCTGGTCCTTCTGGTACCTTCTCGGCCTCTTGGTACCTCCTGGACCTCCTGGTACCTTCTGGTCCTCCTGGTCCTTCTGGTACCTTCTCGGCCTCTTGGTACCTCCTGGTTCCTTCCTGTCCTCCTGGTACCTCCTGGTACCTTCTGGTTCCTTCTGGTCCTTCTGGTACCTTCTCGGCCTCTCGCTACCTCCTCCTGGACCTTCTGGTACCTTCTGTTCCTTCTCTTTGAGAGCTTCTGTTTTTGGGTTTTCCTTTCGCCATCTGCCTCTTCTCATCCTTCCCCAGGTGACGCCCGAGTCGGAGAATGAATTTGGGAGCTATAACTGCAGCGCCTCCAACCAGATCGGCACCGAGTCCAAGGAGTTTCTCCTCATCCAGGCAGGTCAGTAATTATACCTTCACTTTATAATCCTCCGATCCTGCTTTTAGATAGACGGCCATTGATCTGTTCTGCTCAATCACTACCTGCCCTTTTATTGATGGGTTCAAGCCGCATCAGTCTTAATCCTTGTTGAGGCAAACCGCTCTGATCGAGATTTGTTTTATATCTCATCTGTTATTATCTCATGATTGTCTCCGACCACAGGCTGTTTATCATTTAAGATTATCATTTAAAAATCATTATTTCAGAACAGGTGCAAACTATTTTAAGGCAAGGAAGGGCAAGAATGTGTTTTGTCAATAATACATTATTTATTTAGACTATAAGTTGCTCTGATGTTCAGTTATTTCTTGGCATATTTAAGTATTGGGCTTTTTGTATTGACATTATCATATCTGCTCTGTTGCGTTTTACTACTAAGAGACGGAAATCCAATTTTACATGTATCATTGCACTATTCCAATCTTACACAATAATAATTGCATAAAATGGACAAAAAAGACAGTTCAATTGTTCATTGCAATTAATTGTTTAACAATTAATTGGGAACTGATATTTCATGATCGTGACAGCCCTATCTTAGTAGCGTCTGAGACCTCTTGCCGACAGTTTGAACTCTGTTCCCAGTTTGTTATTATTAAAAACTTGGGTTTTATTTAACATTACTTCTTGCTGCATGAAGTGTTTTTGCATTTGTCGAATCTCCAGAGATCAGCAATCCAGACTGACTTGTGCATTTATCTGTTAATAGCGATTTATCTTCTGTTATCATCAAAGTTGAAGCAGCAGAACTGACTCTTGCAGCATTTTACGGGCTTTTTTTTCTCCCTGAATTCAGCATTTAGTATTCAGCTCCAGAGAAGCCACCATAGTGCACAAATTGTACATAATTTATACATATGACAAATTAGAGCGTTAGAGATTGATGCGTTCCTTTCAGTGTTGGAGGCTCTGGAACGAATCCATTTTAGCTAGCTGGTGCATAGGCAATGGATCAAATTTAAATAAGTACATAAAAAGTGGCCGTAGCACTCACTCATATTCTTTAAGCAGAACGCTGGTGAAGTATACATTACTTTGTAGTTGAGCAGTGAGGTCATTTGAAAGAAATTGTAATGTAAAATGTCCTGTACACTGTTCTGTAAATTATCAATGTAAAAATCTATCTATATACATGTATTGGTAATAATCATATAAAAGGGCTGTCAACCGATTAAATTATTTAATCGCGATAAATTGCAAAATAATCGCAAAACCTTTTATCTGTTCAAAATGTAGCTTAAAGGGGAATTTTTTTTTCTTATCAACATGGGAATGGGCAAATATGCTTGCATTTCGCAAGCATATTTTCACAGGGGAAAAAAATCACTCACCAGCTTGTTAAACTCATAAAACAGCGCAAACTGCGATCCTACAGTTCCTGTTAATGTAAACATCAGATCAGGGTCATAAGTAGAAAGTGAAACCGTTTTAATAAAATAAGGTTGTAAATTAACGCAGACAACACCGGGTCTTCTTTGTGTGGAAAAATAGGTTGCGCTGACGCAACAGGGGGCACGAAGAAGAAGAGCTGACGTCACTTCCTTAAGCAATGTTTTAACGCAACAACAACAAATAAACACCAGAAGCAAGAAATTTCACTTCTCCCTGAAAACATCGTCTCTGTGTTGTTATCGATTACGAGAAAAAGACGGCAGAAGCTGAATTATATCGTAGAACTGGCAGTGGGTTGCTCCCAGAAAACAACAATTCCCAGGATGCCTCTATATATACCATATATATATATATTTATATATATATATATATATATATATATACACACACACACACACACACATAATAAAATAAAATATAACATTTTTAACATTGTGGAATATATGATATGATCTTCTATAATAAATACAATCATAAATTAATTATATTTTCTTAGTTTTAGAAAATTTCAAATGTTTGAAAAAATAAAATAAAAGTAAAACAATTAACGTTGCTGAAAAAACAAACATGTATACATTTTTTTATTCTAAGCTGTGTATATATATATTTATAATATTTATTTATAAACGCAGTACAAATGACCACAAACATCCTGACCCCGTGTTCCTCTCTTCCCTCCACCAGACGTTCCGTCGGCTCCCTCCATCGAGGGCGTGGAGCCCTTCTCCAGCACGGCGCGGGTCCAGTACCAGGAGCCCGAGGCCACCGGAGGGGTTCCCATCCTCAGATACAGGGCCGAGTGGAGGATGCAGGGCCTGGGCAGCTGGCAGCAGAATGTCTACGACGTCGAGGACGGTGAGGAACCCTCTACCTTCTCCATGTCAAGGACCCCCACTGTGATACACATGAGGGCCATGGTCTCCATTCGATAAGATTTTAGTCTCTGGGACCCGATTCGGAGAATGTATTAATTTTTTAATCTGCTATAGTCCAACTTCCATACCTGTTAAGACTATAGTTAGGGAGACAACAGTGAAACTATGATTAAAACACTCAGTATTGCTCTTGTGTTATTAATTCAATAAGGGTGAAGTTTTGCTGGGGACCCCCAGGAACATCTTGTAAAACCCCCTTAGGGTCCCCGGACCCCACGTTGAGAACCATCTCTTATACCAGAAAAGAGATGGGTCATAACCGTCAATCATAAGTGACAAAGAAATATATTATTATTATTAGTAGTAATAGTAGTATGAGTTTCTAGCAGAAGCAGTTATGTTCTTTACATATTACATGACATATATGTTAATCCCTTTTATAAGTAATAATAGTAAATAATAGTAATAATTCTATTTCTATGTTTTTTAGTGCATTTCACATGAATACAATAAAAAAGAACAAAATTCTAAATTTATCGGTTTTACCACCACTTCAAAAAGAATCCTAAATCCAAATGTAAAAATCCATTCATTTGCTAAAATACCAGATGAGAAACCGGCCAATCAGATGTTAGTGTCAATGTTGATCAAGAGGACACGTTTGGACAGTTTTGAACAGTTTCTGACACTTCTGGACAGTTCAGGTTCAGGCCTGGAGAGTCGGTTTAATCTGGATTGTTCCTCCCGTCGTGGTGTTCCTCTCCAGGTTCTCTGACTGAGGTGACCATCGTCGGCCTGAAGCCGGAGACAAACTACGAAATCAAGATGTCGGCCGTTAATGGCAAGGGAGAGGGAGAAAGCAGCCCCGCTCTGATCTTCAAGACCGAGCCCGTCCGTGAGTTACACTCGGCGTGACTTTAACAGATCGATAGACTTGAGAGCGGAAGTCACGTCTGTCAGCTTTTTTTATTGGAACCGGGCTTTTGAAGTAAATAAGTCATGTATATAAAATAATGGCTAATAAAACGAATGTGGCCGTGTTCACTATCGATTTATCTCTTTTTATATAAGTGAATTGTGTGTATTTTTGATGTTTTTTTCGCGCTTTGCAAACACTGTATCGAGGGAGTTTTAAACTCTCATTCATGGAGCATGGTAAATGTCCAGCTGATCAAACTGCTCTGCATCTTTTGTTTGGGAAGAAATCAGATTGCCCATTTTCCCCTGACAGGTTTTGTTTGTGAGCCACTAGGGGGGAGGATCCGACTGTCAGATGCGATTACGGTTTCAGTGTGAAGCCGGCTTTACCCTTCTACGTCCCTCTGATGTCTACGTGTGGATGACACTAGAAATCGATTTGTAGAAGTGTGTGAAAAGCCATTTCCCGGCTGAAAAGAAGACAAGTGGTCCGCGCTCCCAAAGTGCTGTTTGAGACCCGGGTGACATCTCAAATATCAGGCTGCTCCGGAAAATGCTGTTTAATATATTTTACATATTTTCAAGTCGACTTGTTTTTTAATTTCCTTAGTTGTCAGAGATATGAGGATGGACTATACTTTTTTTACCGATTCCCTCCACATTTTCAAACTAATTGTTATTGGTGTCGGTGCAGAACGGACTTATTAATTCTGTCCAATTATATGTGGCGTGTGGAATACTACGCATGTTAATTTTCTACTGTCGGTGTTCAAACACCAACAGTAGAGTAGATCTTTGTTTAAGACACGATCTTAAACAAAGAACTGCTGTAGTTGAAGATACCTTGCATATTGCCGTCATGAATGGTCACATTTGATTAAAAAAAAAAAAGCAATTTTGATTCTTTGCACTTCCAGGAAGGCGTTTGACACATAAAAAAAAACCACAAACAAATTGAGAACTGATTCCCTTGAGAGTTTCCAACTAATTCTACTTTAGACGTTAAAATCTGAAACAAAGGACGACTGTATAGCTGAAGATAATTTGGATATTGACTTCTTGAATGAGGTCAAACAAAAAAAAAATGTTTCCACTTCCAGAGATCTTCTAGGAAGTGTTATTATTTAGTTTGTTATTATTGTTAAGGAACCCATAAATAAAAATAACAAAGCAAAATAAAATAACAACTGAAAGCAGTCTGCAAATTTCAAATTAAATAAATGATTTCCAGCACTGTTCATGTTCTGTTCTCTCTGTTTGGTTTCATTACACACCCTTTTTAGAAGCAGACAGACTTTATCGATACAGACAGGACAGAATCACTGGACCATAGTCGTCGGAATAAATGTGAAAACTGTAGAAAATAAATGGTGTATGGCAACATCAGATTGTAAACAGCTCAGTATCAATAAACACTGGGAGTAAACAACTACCACAATGAGAGATAAACGTCTAGAGAGAGGAAAAAATAAACAATCCATATTCATCTATATTTCGGAACATGAGCCTCTGGGGTATGTAACAGCAACTTAAACAATATAAAAGAAAAACAATGGGGATGTTGTCATGTGGAGTAAAATGCTGTGAGAGAATAATACAAAAGGTAAAAATCAATCAATAAATAGACATGAATAAATAATGAAGTAGTAATAATAATAATAAAAGTAATGATAATAGTGGAAATAAAAGTAATTATAATAAAAATGTATACAAATAAATATGTAATGTTTTAAATAAATATAATCAGTATGAAGTATGACAGTATGAATAAATAAGTACAAATCAGTGAAAAAAATGAGAAACCACACCCAATAGTTATACGTAAAGATGCTTTTGAGCATTTACGTATTATTTTATTTATTATGAATTATTAGCGTTTATGTATGATTTATTATTTATTAATTTCACTTTTATTAATGTGCTTGAAAACTATAAATGCCCAAACTAAAAACCATCACTCTCCCTTAATTCTCATTTGTCCGTCCCGCCATTCATCCTCTCAAGTCCTGGTTCATAGCGCCCTCTGGTGGCTATGTCTAAAGTCGCACCCTTGGATTGTGCACGTACTGACTCGAAATCCATGATCTTTACATGTGTTTACCTGAATGTTTTCCCACATTCATCAGTTCATTTTGTCTAATTTTCATTTTTATTTATTTTTGCGCCATTTTTCCTTTTTACCTATCAGGCTTTTCATATGCACGTGAGTGTTGTAGTACAAATCCTAGCTTTACCTTTGTGCAAATGCTTTTCGGAATGTAGAAGACTCATCATTTATTTTTATTTTTCTCCTAATTTCCTTTTTCTTGGTTTGAGTTATTTAGAAGGTTTTCCAAGTAAAAATATCTCTGTGATAGCATATTGCGATTATAATGTAGAGACTACATCAGTTTATCCATCTGTCAGGGCAGAAATAGAGGAAGAAAACGGTTCTGTCTAAATGTAAAATATATACCCAAAGATTTTGTTTGTTTTTTTGTGAAAAGGTTATTTATGGTAGAAAAACATTGTCTGGAAAATTATTATTTTACTTTGAAGTGTAACAAATGAAAATGAGTCTCTGCTCAGGCAGTTAAGACATAATATGTGTTTTAGACATGCATGATTTCCTAAAAAAAGAATTAGACGTGATTTAAATTAGATAAAGTTCAGTCTCTTTCATTATTCTCGCCAGCGTCAGGTTAAAATACGAACACAGTAAAAACCTGGAGAAGTTTCTCCGTCACATGTCGAGTAAAGAGGAATGTGGTGAATTTTAAAGTCCTTATTTGGATGTTATTTTATTTTTTGGTTCGTCTGTGTTATGTAACAGAAGGTCGATATTTCTGCAGAAATCCAAATTTACTGTCGAAACACAGCTGCCATTATTACCTTTCCTCTCATCTTCGCTGATGGGATGTTTAATTTCTTCGACACAGATTTGTTGTCTGTGGGTAGTTTAAATAATGTGGGTATTTAGACAATGTGAGTAGTTTAGATAATGTGAGTAGTTTAGATAATGTGAGTAGTTGAGATTATGTTAGTAGTTTAGATTATTTGGGCAGTTTAGATAATGTAGATGGTTTAGATAATGAAGGCAGTTTAGATAATGTGGCTTGTTTAGATAGTGTGGGTAGTTTACATAATGTGTGTGGTTTACGTAATGTGTATAGTTTACATAATGTGGGTAGTTTACATAATGTGTGTAGTATAGAAAATATGTCTAGTACAGAAAATGTGGGTAGTATAGATACTGTAGGTAGTTTAGATAATGTAGGCAGTATAGATGTTGTGGGTAGTTTAGATAATGTGGGTAGTTTAGATACTATGTGTAGTTTACATAGAGTGGGAGCCACTGTAGAAGGCTGTTCCCAACCGGAGGCCGGTCGGCTGACAGTCGCATGGCAGCCGGTTCCCAGTCAGTTCCCAGGCAATTACCAGGCGGCTCCCAGTCAGCTGGGAGTCCCCTCCCCTTCTGATGTGTCCTGACGGGCATCTTTAATTTCCACTGTAAACACAAGCATTCATTCAACTGCGATGTGTCACCATGAGCTGGTGCTGACTTCACAAAAGCATACTTACATTTCAGAGATATATTTCGGTGGACCTGAAATATTTGAACCCTGAGCAGAGATCCCTTTTCAGAGTTCAACAACTTTTTTTTTTGTCATATAAATAAAAATATAATACATATTATTTTTTTTTTTTAATATATATACCTATATATATTTTGAAATAAACATTAATTGTACTTATTGGAGCCACTCTGAACTTATCACTCAAATACGATGTGATTGATGGATGAATAGATCTGCAGCAAAGGGTTCTTTGCTCAGGTGGAGGAGCAGGGTTCAGGCAGGTGGGCTAAGCCCTGCTGGGCTCCTGCTTGGACCGAGAGGTGTCGGTGGGGCAGATAAACGCCTTAAGATGAAAAGTTGAAACGATTGTGGAAACTAATCAATAAAATTATGATCTAAATTTTCTATTGTAAAATCTAAAATTGATCAAGTATCAATACTTGGCATCAATATTGTATAGCAAAAGAAACCTGGATTCTTTCATTCTGATCCACTTTGCTTTGACTTCCTTTAATCCGTCCGGCTGTTGCATCCAGTGTCTTGTCTTGTTTTAATTGAAAAGGGATCTGGGAAGGCTTGAGTTTGTAGGCTATTAACAGCATAATGCAGTCAAAAAAAATTAACAGGGCAAATGGGAGCAGATCAGAATATAATTGGAGGCTTCATACTAAATAAACAGAGGGAATAAAGATAAGATAAACCCTTCCCCTTGCATCTTTGTAAACGAATAATGTTAATTTAAAATCTGAGATTTATATGTTGATTCTCTTAAACATACTGTAAATAGGGCTGTATGATTATGGCTAAACTGATAATGACGATTATTTTGCTCATTATTGTGCTCACGACAATTTATCATTTTCATCTATACATTCATTTTGGGGATGAAGCCCCCCCCCCTTACTCCCATATTAACGAATGCTGCGGTTCAAACCAAGTGTGCACAGCTGGCACACTTGGTTTGTATATATAATATTGGTTTGTATATATGTAATATAACACATTATAACCACTTTTGACTGTGTGTGTATGTGTGTGTGTGTGTGTGTGTGTGTGTGTGTGTGTGTGTGTGTGTGTGTGTGTGTGTGTGTGTGTGTGTGTGTGTGTGTGTGTGTGTGTGTGTGTGTGTGTGTGTGTGTGTGTGTGTGTATTTATATATACATATATGTGTGTGTATATATTATATATACTGGTTCAAATAATAGACTATGCTTACTTCTGTTCTTATACTGATATAACTTTATCGATTTAAGGTACTACAGAATCAAAGTAGCTACTAATTCTGCGACAAATAAATGTTAAGAACACCACACGTGGTAAAAAAAATTATTCATAACTAAATTACGTCATCGCAAAAGAACCTAAATCAGTGATTACAAGCCTGGTCCCCATTCTGTGCCATCCACAGACCTAAACAACTAACATGGGTGTAACAATTCACTGCAGTTATTAATATTTATTCTTATTTAATTGCCACAGGTTTTTTATTGTGACAGTTTTAACAGGTTGTAAACGCCTAGATGTGTATGGAAGGATTCATGCGCCCCCTCTGGTTGTTTGTGGTACTTCACCTGACTTCACATACAATTATATTGTAAGTTTGTTTAATTGTAACCTGGCACTTAATGTTGATAAATGAACGAAAATCTGTCCAAGAGCATAACTTTATATATAGTGTAGTATTCATTTTGATTCCACCCACCTCAAAAGCACCTGAGGAAATAATAATTATTATAATAATAATATGATAATTATAATAACGCATGTGGATTTTCACCATGTGATTGTTGTAAATATTGTTATCATTATTGTAAAAAAATTTGCCTATTATGTAAATGTATTTATATTGTTTATGTTACACTTTTGCTCAGCACTTTGCACACCATGACACCAAGATGATGCACAAACAACCATTTTGTTTTCTGTTGTTCATTGAATGCGCGTCTGGTGTGTTCAGATCTGCTCAAATCTCTGCGAGCAATAAGCATCTGTGCGCTTGCATTTGTGGTGTGTCCGGGGTATCAATGCGTAAATGGAGACACCAATACACATCTCCGCTCCGCTGCGCACGCTCCTCTCCTATTTCTACAAATGGAAAAAATAAAAACAGTTTGTTTTTATTGTTTTATATGTATTTAATTTTTCCAAATTGAACAAAAGGAAAAAAAAAACGAAGCCTGTGTGTGTGTGTGTGTGTGTGTGTGTGTGTGTGCGCTCCACGGAGCCTGCAGCTGCATAGCGAGCTCCCGCTGACGCACGGTTAATTGACTTTTCCATATGGATAATTGCAATCAGGCGCAAAACAAGTACAAATTTTAATTGAATTAATTGTGGAGGCCAATATCGATATCTCGATTAATATGAGATTAATTGTGCAGCCCTCACACTATGTTCCGTTCCACAACATGTATATTTTTCATGAAACAAATGCAAGATTATCCCGTATACTCAAGTTGCTTTCAGCTTTGAACGCCTGCTCCTCCTGGATCAGCCACAGACCAGCCGTGGATCTACCTGGTTCCTGGCATGGTCCAGCTGCCCTCTCTAATTTCCCACTGTAATGTGTGTAGTTTAGATAATGTGGGTAAGTTTACATTATGTGGGTATTTTAGATAATATGGGTATTTGAGATGATGTGGGTAGTTAAGATTCTATGGGTAGTTTATATGACTTGGGTAGTTTAGAATAAGGTTTTTCTAGGTGGTAGCTTGCCAGTACTAAACTTGCCAGTGCTTCTATCATTCAAGGTGACCGAATCTTCCCTGTTGTTTAACAGAACCATTGATTTGTCTATCAAAGTAAATGTTGAAATACAGTGGAAACTGATTATAATTCTCTCTGTTTCAACCATTTTGATATAGTTTGGGAAAGCACATTTTTCGACGTGTTGTCCTCCCTAGTAAAGCCCAATCTACGTACTAACCCTTTACAGAAGAAGCCAGTCTGAGCTGTTCCATCCACGAGGCTGAGACCTCGCGTGATCCATGTGTTTTTCTCCTGTCTCACCGTGTTTCTGTGTTTATGCTTTCATGTGTTTTCTGACCATGTTTTGTCATCTCGTTGTATCTCATTTCACCTCTTCCACTTTCTTTCCTCTCCGTTCATTTGGTGTGACGTCATGTTTTTTCGTCTTGCATGCTGGTGACGTCTCCTCCGCCCTGCAGAAGGTAACCGGGTGTTCTTCACCGCCAGAGTCTTCCTTCAAACTAAAAATCGAAAAGGCTTAAAAAGCAGGAGAAAGGCTCAGGAGGCGCTAAAACTAGTATCTGAGAAAATGTACCTTGTTTAACTTAAAGGACCATACTAAAGCAAATTGAATTTTAGCCTTTTTTTCTTTTCAGCACATACATTTTAAATTATCCCTGACTATTTTACTCACATTTTTTCATATATTTTTTAATTATTTTCATGGTGTGGAAATTTTTTACGATATGGTAAGAAGTTACTTAATTTTGCCCTATTTACGAATTTAGGAAATAGACATGTTACCATCATGGTCAGCAGGCCCAGGAAATAATTTTAAGGCACATTTCTCACCATATTGTTCCAATTTTCCAGAACCCCAAAAATAGAGACAAAAAATAAAAAACGAGTAATGTGAGCTATCATCACCGAAATGTTCAGGGGGTAATGTAAGATGTAAAGTACGTGCTAACTAGTGAAAGCTAAAACTTCATTTGAACAATGGTTTATTCCTTTTTTATGATCTGGTTCAGGTGTAAATGTAAATTTTCATTCATAACTAAATCACGTCATCGCAAGATGACCTAAATCAGTGATTACAAGCCTGGTCCCCATTCTGTGCCATCCACAGACCTAAACAACTAACATGGGTGTAGCAATTCACTGCAGTTATTAATTTTTATTTTTATTTAATTGCCACAGGTTTTTTATTGTGACAGTTTTAACAGGTTGTAAACGCCTAGATGTGTATGGAAGGATTCATGCGCCCCCTCTGGTTGTTTGTGGTACTTTATCTGACTTCACATACAATTATATTGTAAGTTTGTTTAATTGTAACCTGGCACTTAATGTTGATAAATGAACGAAAATCTAAATGATGAAAAAAATATGTATAATTAATAGGGAGACGTGTTAATGGTCAGTTAATTACTTTTGTAATTGTTGTAAATTCAAAGTGAATCAAAAATCGTAAAGACCATCCAAGATTGCCACAATGGGATTGGATGGGATTCATCACTATTATGAGTTCTACACTGACAACCCGTTGATTAAGATCATTTGGATTGAAGTGATCTTGCAGGACCAAGCCATTAATTTCATAACAAAGCTGCTTATTTGATGTGAAATTTTAAAAAATTTGCTAACGACTGCTAATGACTTCAACAACTTCTAGCCAATGGTTTTGAGCCGGGCTGCACGATATTGGAAAAAAACTGACATTGCAGTATTTTTCTGCAATATATATATTGCGATTTAAAAAAAAAAAAAATGTTCACTTTATTACTTGAATAGCGCTATTTGGAAAGAATTAATCATTCTATAATGACTGGCGTGATTTTGTAGGGGAGTGCATCTGCACAGAAAATAAAAATAATTATCTTAATTCTTGGCACATTCAGGCTATAATCAGTAAACTGTCAACTGTGACAGGGAAGTTTATTTTATTAGAGTATTACTCTTTCTCAAAAGGAATGATCAACCAAAAACAAGTGGTTAAAAAAAAAAAAAAGATAATAATTAATATGTAGTGAAGCTTTAGCCAAACTTTTGAGCGTTTGCTGAGGTCAGCCATGTGGTCCAGGATGTAAACAGAAGTGCGTGCGCAACCCGATACCGTTTCTATCGCTATGTTGCAAATCAGCGTCAGAACTGCTTTACGGCACTATTTTATGCCACCGCGCTTTACGCTACCTGCACGTGGGAGCGATGTAAACGAACATGGGGGAACGTGGCGCTTCAGGACATTACTAATCGGATGGATTACAGTATTACAGCATTTGCCGCAACAACATAAAGCAGGCGAGTCGGGGTCGTGACTGAAATATGCAAAAGGTAGGAACTGATAAACAGACTGGAACCGCACGTGCCTCATCGAATCCACGGTTCTTTGGAAATTTGGAAAAGAACCCTTGAATCGGAGTAAATGATGTTATACCCGAGAGACGGACTTCTCTTTTAGATTAGTCGTGGAAAATGTGAAACGTGTACGTTTTGCTTTTGTATCAAGCAGCAAAAAAGTTGCAGCGTGACGCATTTACCTTAGTTGACTCCGTACGTCCTGCGTTGTGACTGTTGCGCATGCACGCACATCGTGATGACGATGCTGAAGCGATTTATCGTGCAGCCCTAGTTTTAATGATGTCTTTTTTTGTTTGTTTTTTTTGACCAGTGATCAACTTTATGCCATCGCATAATGTTTTTTTTTCTTTAACGCTATCAATACTTTGCCCGCCGCATGATTTCAAAATCAAACCGTCTTGAGAGGTTTTCGTCTCCACGCTGCAGATGAAAGGGAGGAAGAATCCCCAAGGGGAAACAACAAAGGGATGAATCTACTTCCAAATGCAAAACTTTTTCTCTCACTTTCTTCCCAACTTTTTTTTTTTTTTTTTTTTTTTCCCCCCTCATTTTCTGTAATCTTGTGTGCACAGACCGAACCGCCAAAACCCTCCTGGTTCTTTACCTCTATTCTGGGTTTACTAATAAGCCTCTAACAAGCCCCTCCATCCCCTCCACCCCCCCGCTCTCCTTGCAGGGAAGCCCAGTCCTCCCAAGCTGGAGGGGGCACTTCAGCCCGAAGGAAACTCCATCAAAGTCACCTGGGTCAAGCAGGATGACGGCGGCTCGCCCATTTTCCACTACCTGGTCCGCTACAAGCCAGTGAGTACCACGCTAAAATGATTCTAAAGTTAATAAATTACAAAAAATAAAATAAAAAATTCAAATTCAATTCGTTATTCTGTTGGGACCTACTAGAAGGGATATTGTGAAATGTCTTTAACATCATTGATTTATTTATTTTTTTTTGTTTTTTTTAACCAGTTGTGGGGCCGCACGTGTAATATCAGTGGGGAGAAGATCTGTCAAAATGTGTGGTCTTTAACAAGGTTTAATGAGCGAAAGTTCAATCAGATTTTGAGCGTCGTGAGGTGTCAATATGGTGAACATTTTGGAGACATCTGGAAATACAGAAAATAAGTCTAGATTTTTTAGCGGTACATTAAGTACCCTAAATGTACCCTAAATGACCTAAAATAATTTAGCCACATTAAGATTACCAAAAAAAAAATGAAGGAATACAAATCTAAATGAATTGAAATGAATCTTAAAGACGCAAAAATAAAGTCAATTGCCACAATGAGGAAAAAATATAACAAAATGTGGCTTAATTCATACATCAATAATAATATTCCAAATCTCTGACTACTTCGGGTTATCTCAATCATATGATCCACTTTCTGACATAAGCATTTGGAAATGTTTTTTGTGCAATATTATGGGCTCATTAAGCCGCATTAACATCCATTTTTCAGCCTAAATTAATTAATTTAAAATATATTGTCGGCCTTAATTAATTCATTAAAAAAAAAACTCATGTTAAAGCTTAAATGAATTCATTAAAATAAATCATTTTACAGCCTAAATAAATCTATTTAGAAAAAAAAAAAGAATTTTCAGCCTCAATTATTTGATAAAAATATTAATTAGAGTTATAGGTTTCTTTTCATCAATGGTAGTACCCATGCAGCCCAACAACTGGGTATTTTGATCAATGTTAAAGGTGTTTTCACCTCATTAAGCCTTTTAGAAGTTCCCATTGTGTTTAATCCTAAATCCATGGTTTGTCTCTCCGCACAGAAGCACATATCTGAGTGGAAGCAGGAGATCCGGCTGCCGAGTGGCAGCGACTACGTGGTCCTGAGTGGGCTGGAGTGGGACACGGACTACGAGGTGTTTGTGGTGGCGGAGAACCAGAAGGGCAAGTCCCAGCCTGGGACATTCAGCACCAGGACCATGGCTGAGCCCTCCGCCATCCCAGGTACAGCCCCCTCTTAAGGCAAAGTTAGTTAGTTAGTTAGTTAGTACCACATAGCCCTCCCCCATCCCAGGTACAACCCCCTAAAGTCAAAGTCAGTTAGATGGTTTGCGAAGTTTGATACTTAGTTTGCTAGTTTGGTAGTTAGTTTGGTAATTAGTTTGTGTCGTGTTATGACAGGGCTCCTCTCCTGAGTGAGTGTGGGGGTGCGGGTTTTACCTGCTGCTAGTTAGACCAACCAACGAGCAACAGGTATGCAGCCACTCTGATCCCAGTCACCTGGCTCCAGGTCAGGTGTGGCTGATCAAACCCGACCATCCCCACACCACAGTTAGTTTGGTACTTGGTTTGGTAGTTAGTTAGCTTGTTAATTAGTTAGTAGCATCGAACCTTCTGCCATCCCAGGTAGTCCCCCCCCTCACACTAAACCCATAATGCAGGAGAACAACCAACTCCAAGCAGGAAGTCTGAGTCCAGCTCCATGGCTGCGATTACAGACGACAACTAAATAAATCGTTTATATTTCCTGCACGGCCCAGTGTCAGCCGTGATTTTCCGGCTGAATTTGCTCTGTTCCGAGTTGTCCTCAACAGCCCTCTCTCGCAGAACAAGTTTGGATTTGAGCTCCTTCCAAACTAGGACAGGCTCCTTCCATAATGGACAGAACTGTTCTTCTCCTCCCCCACTCCTCCACCGCCACCACTTCTTCTCTTGTTGTCGTTTAGTGTTTAATGGCACTGACTGACCCTGCTTTTGATCCATGCTTGGAAACTGCCTGCCTGGCGCTCGCATTGAATTAATAGCAACTAATTAACCCATGGCTTGAGGTTGTTGCTGTAATTAGAGGTTTTTCGACTGGAAGTTACCGCTATAAACGCTAGAGAGGAAAAGAGAGATTGCTTTGGCGGAAACATTACAGCAGAGCTTCATCCCTCCCCCTTCACCTTTCCTCCTTTTCTGACTCATTTCTTTTCACCCCTTTTCAAATTCACCGTCTACAGTCTAGACAGTGGTGAAGTAATCCTCCTTCCTGCCGTGCCATTGCTTTTGACATTTTTTATTTATTTTTTTATCCTTCCTCTTTCCACTATTTTCCAAGTCTTAAGCATATTTATTACACGGCTCTGGGGAATACTCGATTCTGATTGGTCAGCAGCGGCAATCAGCAGTCCGTTATTCCTGAATAACAACCGCCGATCTGTTAGTGTTGACCGTCGTCATGAAGCAACCACTAGTCTGGCTGGTTCCATATTATTCATATCACTCCGCTTTCATGCTAATGCTAACACTAACTGCCGGTGCCATCTCCTGACGCTCCATAGAAACTACAGCAGAAGACTTGAATGAATGTGGACAACAATAACAAAATCCCCAATGTCCCATTCAGCATGCCTCACTATTAACCTAAATGTCCAATTTGTTAACTCTGTTGTTGAGGACTATTTCTCTTAGCGGAAGCTCTCAAACTACGATACTAGTTATTATAAAATTGAAAATCAATATTCTTTGTTACTGTGTTAATTCATTTAGTCAGTAGCCGTGTAATAAGCGGGATAATGTGCAGCCAGACGGTCGTTACCTGCAAAAAAAAAAAAAAAAAAAGAGAGACAATCAATTAAGACAATACAAGTCCCGATCACCGTGTCGGGGGACCGGCTGGCTGCACGTCATCACTTACCTTTACCTTTTTCATATATGATTTCATTTCCTCTTGTCACAGTTTTCTCTGAAGTCTGGAAAAAAAACACCTTGATCATTTTCACCTTTTTGTTTTTCAAACTGGACATATTTTCACGTTTCTCTTCCTCTGTTCTTGGTTTTCCCCACCCTTTTGTCTTCCCCTCCTTTTTTTAATCCCCCTCCCTCCATTTTCCCCTCCTTCTCTTTTTTTCCGTTATCTTCTTCTTCTTCTTCTTCTTCTTCTTCTTCTTCTTCTTCTTCTTCTTCTTCTTTCTTCTTCATCCTTCTTCATGCAAATGTTCCTGCTCTCCTCTTGCCTGGTCCTGGTCTTGGTCCTGGTCCTGGTCCTGGTCCTGGACTCCACCCCATGTTGCATTCTGCTGTGGTGTTGTGGTGCGTGCAGCCACGCAGGACTGCTCATCCGTCACGTGCACGTTGCTGTCGCTCATCCTGTCGCTCACCCTGTCGCTCATCACAGTCGCTCTGCTTTCCTAGTTCACCAGGAGGGACCGTCTCACAAGTTAAAAGCAGACGTAGTCTAATCCACACACACACACACACACACACACACACACACACACACACACACACTGCAGAACTGAGGCTGCAGAAAAGGACAATGTTTCTTAAACCAAATCAAGGGCAATGGAATCATCCTGCGTCCTGGTCAAGTCATCAGTACAAGAAGTTACGACTATTAAGATTAGAGAAGGTAATGTGTGACACCAGCAAATAAAACAGTGCAAGTCAAGAAAGGGATAAGAAGTACAACAAAATAAAAAAATATATATAAATATGTCTAGGAATGTATATGTAGGAATACAGTATGTTTGGAATCACTAGAAAAAAAATACAATTTTATAGATAGATAGATATATAGAATGGAAGTCAGTGGAAAAGGAAGAAACGTATCAAATAAATAAATTTATATATATATATATATATATATATATATATATATATATATATATATATATATATATATATATATATATATATATATATATATTTACACAATTTTAAATAATAAACACTAGAGTGTTTGTAACAATGTGTTTTTCATTTATTTTGTTTTTATCAGTTAGAGGGTGAACACTGAGTGACGGACACTTCAGTTTACACACATCTATCTGGCTGTATCACTGTTTTCACTCACAAAAACAACATGTACTGTATGTAAAGAGCAGCAGCACCTTATCTCGACTAAGAGGGGGGGATTGTTCCAGGGCTACAGTAGCGTGGTGGCTGCTGGGATGCGTTGGGTTGCGGCTTCTCTTCATTCTCCAGATCCATCTACTGTATTTAATACCATTCTAAACTCAAACTCCTGTTTTTTTTATGCATTGATTATAAGTTCAAGTTCAGGAGATATAATGTGGTTTGTCTTGTTTCTTAACTGTGTTTAACTACGTGATGAATATCGGTGTGAAAAGAATTGAATTGTATTCCGTGGGCGTCCTGAACTGTTTAACCTTCTGAGTCGGACGGTCTTCAGATGTGATCTCAAAATGGACATCAAAGAGCAGAAAATCCCCCGCGGGAATACTTGGAACAGCCCGACAGACTTTTTATCCACGGAACGGCTCATATCGCTAGAATTTTGGCAACATACAGTAGCACTACTTTTCAGGAATGTTTTTTTGCTTGTTTTTGATTCTAACATAAAATAAATGGGGTTTCGTATATTTCAAGTCCTTATTTCTTTACATTAAAACATGAGTTGGTGTCCGATCGGGAACACCTCTCACGTTTCATCTGAAATAAGATGTGAGATGGTGAAATAGTGAAATAAATCTCATACAGCGCTGAGGTCTCCAGTGTAAAACATTAAGTCAGTGTTGAAAAAGGTGAGTTGTGAAACCATTAGTGGTCAACTTTCATTAGTGGTCGTCAAAATTTCCCCCGCCTTCTGGTGATTGGACCCCTCACTGCGGCTCCGCCTTGACTCCCGCAGCAGATCTGAGCGACGAGACGGCCATCCCCATGGGCATCATCGCCGGGATCCTGGTGGTGGCCTTCGTCCTGCTCCTCCTGGCCGTGGACATCACCTGTTTCTTCGTCAACAAGTGCGGCCTCATCATGTGCCTCTGTGGCAGCTCCGGCACCTGGTCCAAGGGCGGCAACATGGAGGAGGGCAAGGCCGCCTTCATGTGAGTAGCAAAGCGTTAAATGGACATGTGCTGGAGTTATGGTAGAAGCTCTGGAGAACTAGAGTCCTGATTCAACAGAAACAGCTTTAGATAGATAGATAGATAGATTATGTTTTGTAGTTAGGTAGTTCGATTGTTTCATAGTTAGATTGTTTTGTAGTTAGGTAATTAGGTAGATAGGTTGTTTTGTAGTTAGGTTTTTAGGTCGTTTGATTGTTTCGTAGTTAGATTGTTTTGTAGTTAGGTAATTAGGTAGTTAGGTTGTTTTGTAGTTAGGTAATTAGGTAGTTAGATTGTTTCATAGTTAGGTTGTTAGGTAGTTAGATTGTTTTGTAGTTAGGTTTTTAGGTAGTTTGATTGTTTTGTAGTTAGGTTTTTAGGTAGTTTGATTGTTTTGTAGTTAGGTTTTTAGGTAGTTTGATTGTTTTGTAGTTAGGTTTTTAGGTAGTTTGATTGTTTCGTAGTTGGGTTGTCAGGTAGTGAGCTTGTTTCGTAGTTAGGTAGTTCGATTGTTTTGTAGTTAGGTACTTAGATTGTTTTCATAGTTAGGTTGTTCGGTAGTTAGATTGTTTCGTAGTTAGGTAATTAGGTAGTTAGATTGTTTTGTAGTTAGGTAATTAGGTAGTTAGATTGTTTTGTAGTTAGGTAATTAGGTAGTTAGATTGTTTCGTAGTTAGGTAATTAGGTAGTTAGATTGTTTTGTAGTTAGGTAATTAGGTAGTTAGATTGTTTTGTAGTTAGGTAATTAGGTAGTTAGATTGTTTCGTAGTTAGGTAATTAGGTAGTTAGATTGTTTTGTAGTTAGGTAATTAGGTAGTTAGATTGTTTTGTAGTTAGGTAATTGGGTAGTTAGATTGTTTTGTAGTTAGGTAATTGGGTAGTTAGATTGTTTTGTAGTTAGGTAATTAGGTAGTTAGATTGTTTTGTAGTTAGGTAATTAGGTAGTTAGATTGTTTTGTAGTTAGGTAATTGGGTAGTTAGATTGTTTTGTAGTTAGGTAATTGGGTAGTTAGATTGTTTTGTAGTTAGGTAATTAGGTAGTTAGATTGTTTTGTAGTTAGGTAATTAGGTAGTTAGATTGTTTTGTAGTTAGGTAATTGGGTAGTTAGATTGTTTTGTAGTTAGGTAATTGGGTAGTTAGATTGTTTTGTAGTTAGGTAATTAGGTAGTTAGATTGTTTTGTAGTTAGGTAATTGGGTAGTTAGATTGTTTTGTAGTTAGGTAATTGGGTAGTTAGATTGTTTTGTAGTTAGGTTTTAGGTAATTAGATTGTTTCATAGTTGGGTTGTTAGGTAGTGAGACTGTTTCGTAGTTGGGTTGTTAGGTTGTGAGACTGTTTCGTAGTTGGGTTGTTAGGTTGTTTGATAGTTTGGTAGCTGGGTAGTCAGATTGTTTTGTAGTTAGGTACTTAGATTGTTTTCGTAGTTAGGTTGTTTGATAGTTAAGTAGTTTGGAAGTTAGATTGTTTCGTAGTTAGGTAGTTACTAGTTAGTTTGGAAGTTTTGTCGTTAAAGGTACAGTATGGTAGTTTTGTAGTTAAAGGTACGGTACGGTAGTTTTGTAGTTAGCGCTCGGCCCGTTGGAAGATAAATACATAGGGTTGTTTACTCACTGTGTAAAAGGCCAGTGTGGAGAGTGTGACAGCGCTCCTTTAGAGACGCTGATCTCATTTATACAGTCACTGTCCAAACTAACCTGTCAGCCTTTATTCCATGGCACATGCCGTCTCGCCACAGAAAGGACGAATCGAAAGAGGCCATAGTGGAGGTGAGGACGGAGGACGAGTGCACAGCCAATCACAACGCCGCAGGGCCGACGGAACCCAACGAGACCACGCCCCTCACTGAGCCCGAGTGAGTACGGCCTCCACCGCGGCTTCTTCACTTTTCATTTCTCTTTGCCGTCGCTCATGCACTCCACTTTTGAAGAATCATCCTCCTATTAATCTATCGGAACGTTATTAAAACCTTCTGCATTCTGCTGTAATAACGAGTGAACAGGCTCTGAGCTGTGTTGTCAGATGAACGTTTTTCGTAGCAGATCATACGTCGTTGATTCTTGAGGTGGAGTCCACTGAATGCATTTCTGTTGATTTCTGTCGGGGAAATGACTTCATTTTCCTTGAGAGGAATTAATTTGTTTCTCCTCGCGCTTCCGGAGATGTTTTTGTTTTTTCGTCATTGTGGTATACGAGGTTGAAGCAATACCAGTTGAAGACACGGAAAGTCTTGTTTTTGTCTCCTCCAGTTTTGGACAACTTTAGTTAAAATGTCCCAGCGAGCTGCATCCGTCACAGCGATGTAGAGCGGCCACGAAGTCACTGGTACTGATCAACCCATCAAGTGGTTCCACGTGGTGCTGTGGCTTTCTGTGGAAAGACTAGACTAAGCAGCTCCGTTTCCATGTGGTTGCGTGTATGGGCTTTATTGTTTAACGTCCCACTCACAGCATGAAACCCCGCCCTTTTTTCATTTGAGTTCCTTAGTCCTGATTTCGGTTGCTCCGTCTGTGTTTTTCTTCTGTTTTTTCGTTGTGACTCTATGAGCCCGACTAAACCCTCTGCATGTCTCTGGCCACCGCCCTGTGTCACGGTCACCCTGGTGTCTAGTCTGTGTGTCTCTGCTCTCTCCCGCTCTCTCAGGCTGGCGGCCTACACCGCTGCTCTGGCCCTGGACAACCTCTCCTCCGTAGCCACCAACTCTGACACGGCCACCGCCACCTTTGACCCCGCTCTGGACAGCCCCAGTAGCGAGACCACCACCCTCACGTGTAGCCTGTCCACCCCGGCCAATGACCCCTCGCCCACGCCGGCGCCGGCCCCCACCCCGGAGTCCAACGTCGCCCCGCCCGCCCCGCTCATTTCCACCTCCGCCGTCACAGCCAAAATGGCCCCGTTGATAGAGCAAAAGGCGAGCAACGCCCCCAAACCGGAGGAGAATGTGACCACGTTGGCGACGACGACTCCGCCCTGCACCCCTGAACGACCAAAGTCCGCCACGCCAATCCCGCCCAAGCGTAGGAACTCCCCCAAACTGGCCGCGCTGAACATGAAAGGCAGCCTGCCCGTGTCGGCGCTGACTACGTCCTCCTCTCCATCCTCCTCCACGTCGGCCTCTCCCACTCAAGAGGGTAGAAAACGCGCCCCCCGGCCGCCCGGCCTTCACGCCTCCACCCAGCCGGCCCCGGAACCCCTAGACGCCGAGACACCTCACCTTAAAACCGCCTCCGCTCGCCCAGCGACCAGTGCCGCCGCCAAACCAGACGCTGCCCTAGAAAGTAGCCTCACTCCCTTTGAAGACGACAAACTTTCTGAGCAGGCCTCCACCAAAGACGAGCCCAACCCCGCCAAGGATCCCGCTGCAGCCGTCCACGATGCTCCCAAAGGCCCGGACGCCGAAGAACCCCCTCGCCCGCTACTTCCAGGCATCCTTGCTCCCATCCCTTCTTCGGCTCCGCCCGCCTCCTCCCTAGCTGGTCTCGAACCGCCCGTCTCCAACGACCTCCCGCCAGTGTCCACCACCTACGACCTCCTGACCTCCGGCCAGAGCGGACCCGGACCCGAGGTCCCAGGATCCAAAGCCGCCCAGTTAGATTTAGAGTTGCCCAACGGGCTGGAGGGTCCCGCCGCGGCCCCCGTAGACCTCATTAGTCTGGACAGCCCTCCCGCCGCCTTCCTCTCCAACAGAGGCGGAGCAGGCCTCCCCACGCCGGCTTCAGAGACTCGGGCTAAGGCGGCTCATCCGGCCCACGACGAGTATGGCGCCCTCTAGAGGTTTATCTCTGTCCGTGTTTGAACGTGTGTGTGTGTGTGTGTTTGTGTGTGTGTGTGTGTGTGTGTGTGTGTGTGTGTGTAACTCGTACGCCCATCCATTGACCACCGCATCTTGCCATTGACCACATTGTCACGTGAGATTTTGTCGCGATATTTCGAGGCATCAGGCCTTAGACCTTAGGGTTCTATTCATCGCTTTGTGTGGACAGATCTTTACCGTCTGGGTTTGCCCCGTCACCTTTTAAGCAACTTTAGCCGAGCGAGACATTTTACTTTATCTCATTTTACTTCCGCCCAGGCCGTAGCTCAAAGGGCGCGAGACTCCTAATAAATCCCGGCTAACGCTACAGCCTTGGTGGGAGAGATGAAAGGCGGGCGCGGCTGGCGGTTCCCAGGCCGGATCTGCCGGATCTGCCGGCCCCCGGCGAGGCCTCCCTCCGACTGGAGCGCCAGGGCTCTTCTGTGGCCCTTGCATAGTCTCTTTGATTAGCAGAAAATGGATGTTTTTGAATTTTTTATTTCTCAGTGCTGCTATTAAAATATAAAAAAACGCTCCCTAATGATATGGGAGGAACGCCGTCGGAATGCAACTCCTCAATTCGACTCGACGTCTGAGGTAGATCATAAGTAGAGGATGATGTCGGACACAGACACAGGTTTTGTTGACCTCTCTCTCTCTCTCGCTCTCTCTCTCTCTCGCGCTCTCTCTCTCTCTCTATCTCCGCTTCCTAACTTTGTTCCTCTTTTTTTTTTTCCCCCCCTCCCCTCTCTATTTCAGGAAGGTCATTTCCAGCGAGAAAGGCAAAGCCCTGGCGGGGTTGACGGAGATGTCGACAGAACACAACAACGTGGCGCAGAAAAGCATCGGCGACGGCAAAGCATGATGGGAGAGCGGAGGAACCCACCCCCCCACCCCCCCCCACCCCCCCACAACCCCACAACCCATCCCCCAAAATGAAGAGTTTTGAGTTTTTTTCCCAGTGCCCTTACAGTAAAACTGCATTCGCATTACAACGGTAGAATCGCTCGAGTCTGGTTCCATCTTATCTTTTGATTTGGGGGGAAAAAAACTAAGCAACAAAAAACAACATGTTTGTTGTCTTTATCTTTCGAAAAAAAATAAATCACCAGAGAATAACTTTATTTTTTTATTTTATTTTATTTAAGTCCGTTCAGGTGGATTTTAAGTAGAGACTCACTGATAACGATCCAATCTATGAGGCTCGATTATACTTTTTATTGTGCTTAAGAAAAGGTTTTAAGTGCCGTTGCGCGCACACACACGCACGCACACACACGCGCATTCCATTATTCTGGAAATATTGAAAAGAAATTTGAACTATATATGAATTTATTTTTTATCGTTTCCATGTTGAAGTGTGCAGCTGTTTGGCTTTTTCTATCTCGAATAATGATTTGAGGGCTAGTCTCCAAGTAGCTTGTTCTGCATGTCTGACCCTGCTGGTGTTTGTACTGTTTTCATTTGTTTTTTTGGGGGTGTTTTTGTTTGTTTGTTTGTTTTTTGCTAAATGTTTCACTGTCTGTTACGAGGTTGTTCTTCTATCTTGCGCAGATATGCTGCTGTGGATCAAACACATGCCCAAGTTCATTGGCTTAATTATGACTCAGCTATCAGCTCTGACCACACACACACACACACACACACACACACACACACACACACACACACACACACACAAATGTGAATCCACAGTGTAACACAGTGTCACTTTCATCTGAAGATCTAGTCCAGAAGTCTCAAACTCAATTTACCTGGGGGCCACGTTGAATATCAAGGGAAAATACAGCTGTCCTGCGCTTTTATTTTACTTTTATTTTTTTTAAATTGGTGAACTGCCGAAATAATACGTCTGTTATGAATATACACATAACCATAAAAACATGTTGCATACAATTGCATGGATTAATAAAAATAATAATAATAATAATAATAATTGTAAGTTATATGGAGCAGATAATAATTATTTATAATTCATATATTATATGAACATGTCACGGGCGGATGTGGCCCCCGGGCCTTTGGTTTGAGACCCCTTTGAGGACCCCTGGGGGTCTCCACTTCCAGCTTCTGTCTCATAGTTATTTTTGAGTGGTCGACTCTTTATTCTGTCTAGTACCCGCCTTACCTCAGTGATAAGTTAAATACATTATATATAGATATATATATAGCATAAATATATATATATAGTATATATAATGTATGTGTAATGTATGTGTAACATTTGTTATACATATTAAATCCAAAATGACCAAACCGAAGAACTGCTTTAATGAAGTTCTCCTTTTTTAACATCAACGGTGATAACCATCCTTTCCTCTTCCCACAAAACAGATGATCAAATGTCTGGCTTTTCCAAATTTCTGTCACGCTTTCAACGGAAGAAAGGGTTTGTTTCTTTTGAAGGAAATTGGGGATGGGGGGTGGGGGGGGGGGCAGCATTTTTGTACTATTTAAAAACTTCCAGACGTTTCTTAAACTTCCCTTTTTCCATCCCTGCCTGCAAGCTTGTGCACTGTGACTGTGTATCGGTAGGTCGTCTTGTCATGGAGTTCTATAATAATCTGCATAGCTTTGTCGTGACAGAGTTGGAGCCTATTCTCTTTTCTTTGCTTTTTTATTTTTTTTCTTTTCTTTGTAGGTTCAGTGTATCTCTAAAAAGAAAAAGTGTAAAATATGGACTAATGTAGTCATTATAACACGTGTAGTGTATGAAACTGTTTGTCTTTCGGTCACAGCACTATCTATTTGCCAGCTATTGTGGATGGAATAAGATGTTTTGAGTCTTGGCATGAATTCAGTCAGTACTTAACATGTTACTAAAAAGGGAGATCGACGTGTCCCACTTTGTTTTGGGGCAAATACCTATAATAGATCTCATCCATTTCATGAGTGTTACCTTTGGGCCTATTTTTTTTTTTTATATTTTATTTTTTTTGGTACAATTCCACAGTATTTATCCCCCCCCCCACTTTTTTTTATTTTTATTTTTATTTTTCTAGTGTTGTGTAATGTGGATTATTTTCCGTTTTATTTCAAAAAAAAAAAAAATTCCGGTTTTCTTTGCGTCCTCGGTATTTTTTGTGTCTCTTTCTTGTACTGAAGGACTCAGCGCCAACGATGCTGGTCCGGTCTCAGAGGCGCCGCAGACAGGGGGCAGGAGGGTCGAGCGAACTGGAAAGACTCTGCTCGTGTGGTGCAGGGGCTGGTGTTGATGATCCCCATTGAAATTGGGGATGGTTGGTGTTGTACTGATGGAGGGGGAACAGGAGCTCCACCTGACCAGGAGCTCCACCTGACCAGGAGCTCCACCTGACCAGGAGCGCTTTTTTTTTTTTTTCATCCTCCTCCGCTGTTTCCAGAGACCACCCTGTTCCCTTCATCCCTGGAGCCTCTCTCTCTCTCTCTCTCTCTCTCTCTCTCTCTCTCTCTCTCTCTCTCTCTCCATAACTCTCTCTCTCTCTCTCTCTCCTTCCTCCTCTCTCTCTCCCTCTGTCTCCTCTCTCTACACCCTCTCGTCCCCCTCTCTCCCTCGCCCCATCTCTCTCTCTACCCCCTCTCGCAATCTCTCGCTCCCCCATCTCTCTCTCTCTATTCCCTCTCTCTCCCATTCTCACTCTCTCTACCACCCTCCCTCCCTCTCTCTCCCTCTCTCTCCCTCTCTCTCCTCATCTCTCTCTCTGTTTCTCTCCCTCCCTCTACCCCCCTCCCTCCCTCTCTCGCTCTCTCTCTCCCCCTCTCTCTCTCTGTTTCTCTCCCTCCCTCCCTCTCTCTCTCTCTGTTTTCGCCCTCTTTCTCTCTGTTTCTCTCCCTCCCTCCCTCTCTCTCGCTCTCTCTCTGTTTTCTCCCTCTCCCTCTCTATCCCCCCTCTCTCTCTCTCGCTCTCTCTCTGTTTTCTCCCTCTCTCTCTCTATCCCCCCTCTCTCTCTCTCGTGCTCTCTCTGTTTTCTCCCTCTCTCTCTCTGTTTCTCTCTCTGTTTTCTCCCCCTCTCTCTCTCTCTGTTTCTCTCCCTCCCTCCCTCCCTCTCTCTCTCTCTCTCTCTCTCTACCCCCCCTCTCTCTCTCTGTTTCTCTCTCTCTCTCTACCCCCCCTCTCTCTCTGTTTTCTCCCTCTCTCTCTCTCTCTCTCTCTCTCTCTGTTTCTCTCCTTCCCTCCCTCCCTCTCTCTCTCTCTCTCTCTCTACCCCCCCCTCTCTCTCTGTTTCTCTCTCTCTGTTTTCTCCCTCTCTCTCTCTCTCTCTCTCTACCCCCCCTCTCTCTCTGTTTTCTCCCTCTCTCTCTCTCTGTTTCTCTCTCTCTCTCTCTCTGTTTCTCCCACCCCCCCCCCTCCCCCTCAGTTTCTGTTGTGTCCGACTCAGAACCTTGAATCAGCTGTGTACCACCTGAGTGCTGACCCTTCTAAAAGAGAATAAAACATGTTTTCTGACTCTGACATTTTGTTTTTCGTCACTTGACTCCGGTGCGGGCGCGCGTGGCGTGGGAGCCGCAGTAAGGGCGCACCGCCGCCAGGTGGAGGCAGATCCCCGTGCGCTGCCGCTGTTTGTGCCACGTCATGGAGTCGCTCTGGACCCTAATTGACGGGACCTGGGGGGGGGGGGGGGGGGGGCTGTTGTAAAACCTCTCTGGATTGGTTAGAAATCCTGCTCCGTCACAAACACCTGGAAATACACACGTTTGTCTGTGGGGGGTCACATTGGACCTGACGGGGCTGAGCTGCTCCGTCTCAACGATGTTGTCTGGCCTCACTGAAGGCCGCAGATGGGTCAGGGTTAATAACCAAAGGAATTGGATATTCTGAATCGAAACAGATGGATGCATCGGTCGATTGATTCATCCGAGCGATGGATGGAGGATGGGTGGATAGAGTAGATAGATGATAAGAGCCATAGAAAGATGGATGGATGGATGATCGATAGAGCCATAGATGATAGATGGGTGGACAGCCAGCTGAATGGATAGATGGATAGATACAGTACATGGATGGATGGATGATATAGTAGATTAATGGATAGATGGATAGATACAGTACATGGATGGATGGATGATATAGTAGATTAATGGATAGATGGATAGATACAGTACATGGATGGATGGATGATATAGTAGATTAATGGATAGATGGATGGATGATATAGTTGATTAATGGATAGATGGATGGATGATATAGTTGATTAATGGATAGATGGATGATACAGTAGGTGGATGGACGGATGGATGGATGGATACAGTAGGTGGATGGATACAGTAGGTGGATGGATATAGTAGATTAATGGATAGATGGATGATACAGTAGATGGATGGATACAGTAGATAGACAGATGAATGGATGATGGATAGATGGATGATAGATGGATGGATCATACGTTGTACCCGTAGGGTTGAGGTGTTACAACAGCTTACATCTAAATAAATGGGCAATTATAATAATAATAATAATAATAATAATAATAAAGTAAAACAATTAAATATTAGGAACATTTGGACCATATGCAATTAACAACCAACAAATACATATACGTGCATTCTGTATATAGTGGCCTATTATAGACACCCCACCACCCCCCTTTATTTCTTAATTCCCCTCAATTATCTGATCTAATGGACATTGATTTAATTCTATTAGCGCACGGATCAATGGAGTCTATGGGATGCCCGGTAGATGTCTCTGTTCGCAGCTGTAACAGAGACACGCCGGAGCGGCGTCCGGGGCCGTGACGTCACCGGGCGCCGATGATGCGCTCACTCCGAGCGGAGAGCGCTGGGAAGCGGCTCGAGATGAGCCAGAGCCGCGATGCTGCCCGGGTGACAGCAGCAAGACCGCAGGAGGGACACGGAGGTAGGAAGCGGGGGTCACAAGCGGCCCCGGGGAAAAAAAAAAAAACCCACCGTCACGTCTGCGTTAACTTTTCAAAACCGAGGAGAGCGGCGGGTGCTCTCAGCCGGGACTGTTTAGTGTTAGTCATTCCATTCAAAAAACCAAAAGGAAAAAAAATGTCCCAGAAGTTTGGAGTCTCTCTCTGAAACTTGACCCTGTGATTATTATTGCTGTTGCCGTTGTTGCGATCACTCTGGAGGGTGTGACTGCGTGGCCACCGTGACTTGGGATGGAGGTCGGGGCTGGGGATCCGCACCTGATGCTCTGCGCCCCGGGTGAAGCGCGTCAGCATCACCCGCGCGGCTGACGCTCCCAGAAGATCCACCTTTTATTCGAAGGGACGGGAGAGGATTGGGGGGGGGGGGGGGGGGGGTCGTGGTCGTGTTAGTTCCGCGGACAGGGTCGAGCGAACCTCGAAAGGCGTCACGGCTCCTGTTTCGTCACAGCCTACACAGTGCGTGGTTTATTTCGCCCGAATTCCACTTTGGCTTGAACTTATTGCGCGTCTCTGTCGCGCTCCCTCGCTGCCCGCAGCTCGTTTCCCAACACGTGACGTGTCAGAGTCAATATCTCCCCGAATCCTGTGAGTGTAGGTCTTAACAACCTGTTGAGCCGATGGACTATGTGACCCAAAGGATGCTATATTATTTTTATTATCATTATTTTTATTATTATTATTATTATTATTAGGGTAAGTAGTATTATTATTATTATATTTTGTCATTATTATTGTTATTATTATTATCATTTTAATAAATGTTGCTCTTGCATTTTCATCCGGCTCCAGATTTATCATCCACAAATAAGACCTTATTAGTATCATTCACTCTGTTTATCAACTCTTAAGGAGTGTGTATGCATGTGTGTTAATGGTGTCTTATTTTGTCTATTCAAGACACCAATCACACGCGCGCATGCATTAGACAATAAACTCTATTGTCTAATGTGAATGAATGTGTTGAGACCTCAGGCATGTGTCCAATCTTGCGCGTCCAATACAGTTGGATCTTATCTTATCTTATCCAATGTAAATAAAAATGCATGATCAGTGCGCATTTTTTATGATATATGATATGTAAAGACCCCTTTTAATAGTAATTTTAAAATATAAGTCATTTCTGAATTTGTTTTTAATGTAATGATTTTGGTTTTATGTAGTGTGTTTAATAGAAATCCATTGGATTCAGATGCATATTTGAGAATGTGCATGTGATTAATTTGTGCATTGAACCTGCGTTGTGAGTAGAACCACCACTAACCCCCCCCCCCCCCCCTTGTGACTCCCCCAGACGTCAAACCAAGCGTAGGCCGGCAGAGTCACACCTCATGCGTGGGATAACCGGGGGTCCGAGTGGATACGGGTCTGACAAACATGGGCGTGCTCCAGCTCCACAACCCCACCCACCCCAGCACGCTGCTGCAGCGGGCCAACCAGATGCGTCTGGCCGGCACGCTCTGTGATGTCATCATCACCGTGGACGGCCAAGAGTTCCCGGCACACCGCACCGTCCTGGCCTGCACCAGCAAGATGTTCGAGATCCTGTTCCACCGCAGCAGCCTGCGCTACGCCCTCGACTTCCTGTCCCCCAAGACCTTCCAGCAGATCCTGGAGTACGCCTACACCGCGTCGCTGCAGGCCACGGCCGAGGACCTGGACGACCTGCTGTACGCCGCCGAGATCCTGGAGATCGAGTACCTGGAGGAGCAGTGCCTGAAGGTGCTGGAGACCATCCAGTCGGAGGGTAGCGAGGAGGCGGCGGGGAACAATGCGCCCGGAGACCAGGGCGACCACGGCCGAGCCAGACACTGGAGGCACATGCTGATGTCCAAGAAGCATTCCATACAGGATGGAAGCAACTTCCCCATGCCCACCGCCCTCCACCACCTCGCGCTCTACCACATCCCTGACGGAGACCCTGATGGGGACCCGCTATCCGGCCCTGGGATGAACAAAGACATCCAGATGGAGCGCATCAGTCCCCGACAGTCCCAACAGAACAGTCCTCGGGTGGCCCAGGTCCCGTTCCTGGACCCCACCAGGAGCATTAAGACGGAGAGCATGCAGGTGGACAACGCCATCGGCTGCGAGGGCCGGTCCTCCGGCCGAGGCGAGGGGAGCTGCATGTCAGAGCAGCCCCGGGACGAGGGTCCGGGGACCCCACTCCGAGGCAGCGTGATCACCAGCGCTCGGGAGTTGCATTCGGGCCAGGAGGACGGGGGACAAATGGGGAATTCTCTCGACGGCTTCCCTGGGATGGCCGAGAAACACTTGGCTTCCCTGTACTCGGTGGCACCCAACCACGCGGGCGACGGGGCGATGCCCGTATCCGTCTCCGTGGCGCCGAACCTGGGCGTGCCGCTGGACCCCAGGGCCTACGGCGGCCTCCTGCACCAGGGCTTGCTGCACAGGGAGCTCCTGAGCCGGCTGGGCCAGTTCGCAGCGGGCATGAGGCGCGAGGGCCAGGCCCAGAGCCAGCTCTGCTGTGGGGAGTGTGGGCTTCAGCTTCACAGCAGGCAGGCGCTGGAGCAGCACAGGTAGGGTACCACCCGACCAGGTCACCGTGCGGTTAATACAGTCCAGTTGCTCAATCAAGCCATCGCTGAGGAAAAAAAAAAAGGAATCCAAGCTCTATGATGGGTGGTGTGTTGTAGAGATGTTGCGGGTCGGACTCCTCAGAAAGTAGAAAATAAAGGCACAGCGCCTGGATGCCAGCGATGCTATTAGTTCCCTCCAAAGCGGCATTGTGATGGACGTGTGAAACAAAGCACGGCTACCTTGCACTCAACCGGCAGAGCAAAGAGTATTATGTGTTCACACACTCAGTCATGAAGGTCGGAAAGGAATAACAGAAATGCCTCTTTTCAGTTTTGCAGAGTACGTCAGCCTTGACGGTGAAACTGTAGAATGAGCAACAGGTGTTAAATTGTTCTCAGATCCCCCCGCAATGAATTGTACTTAACAGTGAGATTGAAGGATTTGCTCTTTGTTCCTCAGCATCCCGTCACCAAGAGGGGTTGTTTTTTTTGTTGTTCTCTTTTTTTTTTCTCTTCCTCCCACTCCCCTACTACTATTTGAGATGTTGTATCAAATACCCATTTGACATGCATGACTTAGCGTTAGCACAGAGCGTTCCTCAGAGGGGGATCTTAGCTGTTGCTGTACGTTCGGGGCCGGCCAACAAACTGCTCTGACTCATTGTGTCCTACTTAATTGGGGGATCAAGTTAAACGGCGTGGCGCTTTATTTTGACACTGCTTACAAAACACCTCAGCGTTCCCCTCCTCCTGAACGGGGACTGAAACGCGGCCTCGGTTTTAGACTTTTTTAAGGCGCCGCATAAAAATGTGGCGCCGCGTTCGCCGGCGCAAGTTTCACACCGAAAATGAGGACTATCGCTGTTGATGAAAGGTTTGACTCTTGTCTGAGATTCGGTTCCTGGTTAAAAAAAAAAAAAAAAAAGAGCCAGTGGATTTTCCGACTCTGTTTATTTGATTCGGCTGGCGTCACTCGACGCACGGCGAGCGAGAGTCGGAAGAGTCGGTTCGGCTCCGAGTTGTCAATGGAATTCTCACAAGAATCACTGGATTCTGGCAAAAATGCAAAGCGTAAATCGGCCACATTCAATATGAATTGCGCGAATGAGCGTTGTGCATTGACCTTTTTTTGTCTCAGACTTTTTAATTTCGTTTTTAGTGGTTACTTTCAGTTTGTGAGTCCAAAAAAAACAAAATCGCTCATCCACTGTTACCCCGGAGTGACTTCCGACGCCTGAGTCATTTCAAAGATTTCCTCGCTAGGAACGAATCGTTCGTGAGTCGTGCATCACTAAGTACGAGTAGACCATTAAAACATGCGCACGTCATGCATGTTTGCGACGTTTTTAGCAGTGGACGGGACGGCGGTGTTGCTGTGGGATTATTTTGTTGTAAGAAAGTGCGCCGTGGCAGAACGAGGTTGGGGGGGAAACACTTCGTAATATAATGTAGAAGCTGCCAATCCGAGCGGTGGATGATGGAGTCTGGGAGCGCCGACCTCTGGCCTTTCCCTTCCCGAGCAACTGGCCTGACATTTGAGGCCTGTGCCACTCACTCAGCCACTCACCCAGTCGCTCACGGTCGTAGCCACGGTGTCCAATAAAACCGAAACCGAGCGTCCTGACTCCTGTGGGATATTTGGAGAAGCTTATTGCTCATTCATGGAGACGGGCAGATGTCCGGGAGGGGTGGGGGGGATGGAGGAGGGTCCGCCGGAACCAAGGTGCTGCGGGTCTCTATCCAGGTCAGCAAGCTTGCTCCTCACTCAGCGGCGTGACATTTGGCTGCTTCAGAAGACGTCGTGTCGCTGGAAACAACAGGAAAAGGTGGTCGAAGAAAAGTATCTGAGGTGGAGCTTTTAGGTCGGATGTGGGATGGTGAGGCTCGGCGACAGTCAGCCAGTTGGGTGAATCTTAGTGCGGTGTTTATAAGCGGTCCAGCCCCGGAGGGACCGGAGCCCTATCGCTGTTGTTGATGAAGAACTGACATAATCAGTCGATGGATGTCATGGATCCGCCCCACTCACAGACAAGATGAGCAAAATGTGTATTCGGGGCTGTTCCGACATGCCACGTCCAAGTTTGATCCAGATCGGTCCGTTATTGCTAAATAATTTTGTATTTTTCTTTTTTTTCTGTCAAGTACAGATATAGTCGGGATTGGACTTTAACTAAAGGAATATAAGATACAAACTCTTATCCATACCAAGTTACAGAGCAAAAGGTATTATGTTATTACTATTTACCTTTATTATGTTTGAAAAACAACAAGTTAAAGTATTACCAGAAGACAATTGGATTAAACAATGCGCAGCGTATTGAACGTCATAAATATATATACGCTTCTGAGGAAAACTGACACGTACCAGAGTAAGGTCTACAAAATAAAAACCCAATAGCATCAATGTTAGAATTTATAGACATTCCAGAGATATCAATGTCTTCAATCTTCCTGAATTATAGTTACCAGTAACAATTACAATAATTAAATAATACAAAGAACCAGTATCTATTGTGTATGTGTTTTTAAACATTTTTAGTAGTTTTTAATAGTTTTTGGTGTACCCACTACACACAATTTATGTCATTATATATCTCCTGCAATTGAAGTCAGTTAAACCACTTACCTTAGTTTATTTATTAATAGGTTTATAAAATACTTTATTGTTGTGGGGGCAGTTTTCTGTTGATTTACAAAGTGCCATAAAATAATTCTGCTCGCCAAAATCTTTTAATAATCATGAAAAATAATGGTGATCAAAATATTAACTGAAATAATCGTTATTGATCGATCGATAGTGACTATCATTTCAGCCATAGTCATGCAGCCCTGCTTCAGAATGATAACCACCGTTAGTTGCGGCGTAGGAAACCCACCCACGGCCCCAAACACCACCCGATCATAGAATTACACTGTAACCAGGCTGGAACGAATTAACTTCTGCAGTCACAAAACACAATGGAACAGAGAACCAGAGCACACTTGTCCATTGAACTTTAATGAAGGGCTGACTACCCTGGACCCCATGTTTTGATGCCTGCAGCTATTATTATTATTATTTATTTATTTATTTATGTGTTTATTTATTAATTTATTTATTAATTTATTTATTTTTCCAAAACATTTTTTGTATTACATTTATTATTATAATCATATATATTTCTTCTTCTTCTTCTTCTTCTTCTTCTTCTTCTTCTTCTTCTTCTTCTTCTTCTTCTTCTTCTTCTTCTTCTTCTTCTTCTTCTTCTTCTTCTTCTTCTTCTTATTATTATTATTATTATTAATATTATAATAAGTAGTAGTAGTAGTATTAATAGTAGTAGTAGTACTACTTTTTAATTGAATTCTTATTACTGTATTATCATCATTCTAAGTTATTATAACCCACACCCTCTTGTATTGTACGGCAGCCCTTTATTGTTATTGTAAGAGGAAAAAGAAGATTCTCGTAATGTATAAGCCTTAAACTATCTGGAAAAGCAACTTCTGCATAACACAAGAACATGAACCGTGCTGTCACAAAGTCCTAAAAGTTCCTAAAACGATATGTCACAATGATCTCGTTGTTTCGATTTCATCCAAATCGGTCCAGATACGGAGCAGATATTTGTGAAAAACCAAACAACGTTGACCCAAATATTCAGTTGGTCTTGGTTAACTGACACGTCACACGTCTCATTCCAAAATGAACAAGATAGGATTTACAGTAAGACGCTTTATGACGTCAACATATAATTTACCAAAAATAATATTTACAGTAAGACGCTTTATGACATCATATTATTTACTATAAATGAGAATTACAGTAAAAAGCTTTATGACGTCATCATATTTTCTACTATTAATGAGATTTACGGTAGGAAGCTATATGACATCATCATGTTATATACTATAAATGGGATTTACAGTAAGAAGCTTAATGACGTCATCATTTTATTTACTATAAATGAGATTTACAGTGAGAAGCTTTATGATGTCATCATATTATTTACTATAAATGGGATTTACAGTGAGAATCTTTATGACGTCATAACATTATTGACTATAAATGGGATTTACAGTAAGAAGCTTTATGACGTCATCATTTTATTTACTATAAATGAGATTCACAGTAAGAAGCTTTATGACGCCATCATATTATTTACTAAAAATGGGATTTACAGTAAGACGCTTTATGACGTCATGCATTTATTCACTATAAATATAAAGATTCCGATGGAGAACGTTCAGTTGGACCGTGTCCAGGGTGTGGAGTGGACAGAGTCATTCTGTACTTGTTCAACGTTACCACACTGCCGATCTATGTGTGTATTTATATTCCTTCTTACCTGATGGATGTCAGTAGATCTGTTAGATTAATATTTTAAATCCGTAGTGCACATTACTTTGCCAGATTAATGAAAAAAAAATGAACAGTAATCCACGGGGTTTATCACGGCGTTCACTGGAAAGCACCGAAATGTGCGACTGAGTGAGGCGTTCAAAATCCAACGAGGCATCGGAAAACTAGAAGCCATGAAATGGTTAATTACTAATGGGAATACCACAACGTTGTTTGTATTTCATGGAAACGTATCTTACTGAAAATGTAATCGAAGTTAAGTAAACTAAACTTAACAAATACATTACGTAATTTAAATTGTTGTCATAAATATATGTAAATACATTATAATTGACATATAACAGACACAAAGACAGAAAGTTGTTTGTAATATAAACAAATTATTCCTTAATAATTATAATTCAAAATTATTGTTGAAGTTACAAAAATGTTGTCTGCATTACAATGTAGACAAATAAGATATAAAACTGAATTTTCAAATTGAACATTATTAACAGGATAAGTACGATAAAGTAGTATTTACAAATTAAATGTATTTATATATTTTTTAAATTGAATATATTTATTATTATTATTATTATGATGTTAATTACTGAAGTTTTTTTTGTCATTGTTACAGATGCCGAAAAATAGCAAAAAATATAAGACAATAAAGACCCAGCTATTTAGAACAATTATTTAGAATTGACCTATCTTCATAATGCTTCATACGTAATGCCATGAAAATTGCATACTCTAAATTCCATGAATGTAATTACATTACGTTTACATGTCCAGGTCACTTTGAAGGTCAGTCACAATATTCTAAAATAAACTATGGCCATAACTACCCGACTTAAGTCCACAATGTTTGATGTTTGTAAGTTAAGTAAATTGGGATGCATTTCACATAACACAAATAACTTTAATAATTACCGAACAGTAATTAGCTGGACCCTGTGTATTGCTGCCTGCAGCTATATCTATTATAGATTTTTTTATTATTATTTTTTTTTAATACAGTTACTCGTGCTACGTTTCACAGAACCAGAAAACCTGTAATACGTACCTATCACCACCTAACTGGACCCTGTGTATTGCTTCCTGCAGCTTTATTTAGGGGTCCAGCCCTATTGTTTTTTCTCAAATGTTTCATTTTTAATCTCTTTGCATTCTTCGGGCCAAAAGTATCTGAAACACTGCAACCACAGTACACACCGACATGGTTGAGCGTCTTGTTAGATCCGGGACATTTCAGACGTCTTGTTGTGTGAGTTTGATCAATATCAATGTACATTTGGAGCAGAAATTTGGGAAAAAATGTTGTCAGAAGTAGAAGAACGTTGATGTAATTTGATTAATTTTCGGAGAGGGCTGTTCTGTGAAGTCATCAACAGAAGTTCTATAAGTCCAATCTTCGTCACTCGGAAGTCATTCGCATGCAGCGTCTTGCGCCCTGTGGACTGCAACGCGTTCACAGACAACCCACGTAGCCAGACATCTTGAGCCGATGCTGCGTTTAAAAGAAACTCGGAAAACTGTTACTTGTGCTGCGTTTCACAAAACCCCCAAAAACTACATTACATTCCAGTGACGTAAGCGCAATATGTGTTTTACGGAGCGTTGGATACCACTAATACGTACCTAACATGACTCAACTGGACCTAGTGTTTTGCCGCCTGCAGTTATATTTATTATTATTTTTCTCTTCGGCTTTAAGTGTCTGGGACACGGAAACTGGGGCACGGAGGTCTCGTTGGGACCGGGCCGTTTCAGACATGTCGTGGTTCAAGTTTGATCCATATTGATCAACATTTGGAGCAGAAATTGTTGGAAAAATGTCGCAAATTCAGCGGAAATCACAGAAAATTGTCGTACCGTGATTAGTTTGTGGAATGGGGCGCTTTGTGACGCCATCATCCGATTTGTTATATACTGTATGTGCAGGGGGGCTGGGGGGGCGTTGGCATCTGGCGAGGTGCGCGGTGTCAATTGGTGTGTAGTGGTTGCTTTGTGCAGGATTTGCACCGGTTCAAGACGACAGACAGCAGGAGCCGTTGCTGCGTTCATGGGAAACTCAGAAAATTGTCGTTTAAGCAGTAATGCTGCTGTTAAGATGAGTGACAGCACAAACCGATGCTATAGATGCTGCTCAAATTTTTGTAACTGGTGTCAGCACGAAGTGATGGTGTGTTTTATGAGAACTCGAAAAGTAATTTGTACCTGACACGACTAACCTCGTCCCTGTGTATTGCTGTCTGCAACTTTATTTATTATTGTTATTATTATTTATTATTTATTATTATTATTGTTATTATCATTATTATTATTATTATAAGGCCCATTGAGGATCAGGATGTCATTAGCAATAGAGACCTGTCCACATACTGTACATACATAGTTATTTATAAATCCTCATATGTATATAATTATACAGAATTAATGATTAAAAAATATAAAATATAAAAATAAGGACCCAGAAGGATTATTTTACGATCAATGTCCAGGTTGGATTAAAAAATATATATACATATATATATGTACACACTGTATATGTATTCATAAATTTGTCAATTAATCAATTAATTATCAATTATCAATTAATAAACATGAGCTTCACTCTAAATTTCAATAATGTTTCCAATTAAAAACAAAAAAAATCAGAATTTATTTTTTTCATCCTTTCCAAATCTGATTATTGAATCAGATTTATAAAATGTGATTAATGTTTTTTTATTCGTTTTCAGGTCATTTTTAACCTGTTAAAACCTTTTTTTTTGTGGCTAATTAGCTCAAAGCCGATGCAGCTTCATGATACAGTCGGAGCGATTCTCTCCGGGCCTTGTTTGGTTGATTTTAGGTGGCGGTTCGCTGGGTTATTTGGCTGTTTAAGCGCTCAATTGTTTATTTTTTTTCCGGGGTGTGTGTTCATGTCAGGGTGTATCCTTTTTGCGCTGTCGGAGGGGGAATTTAAGGATAACGGTCCAGATGCCTCGCATGCTTGGATGTGTGTGATATGATATGATGGGCCTCGCTGCGGGCACGGATTCTTTTTTTTCTTTCCCTCTTTTTCTTTGCAGTTATGGGAGACGAGTGTGTGTCCGGCGTCATGTGGTGCTTGCGGGTGCAGGCAGGCGCGTGCGTGTGTGTGTATGTGTGTGCATGCGCGTGCGCGTGTGTATGTGTGTGTATGGAATTAGCCAGATCTGCTGTTGTCTGTGTTCCCGTGGCATCCATGCGTTATGATGCACAACGCCATGGCCTCTCCCACTAATGATGCCGCGCTGACGGCTCTGTGAACACCGGGAGACTCTGAGGCTGCGTTTCCACCGCCAACTGAAACGACCCAATTCTGATGCTCTGCCCACATGTGACACACACCGGATATGTTTTTACGAACGTCTAAACGGGAAAACAAACACATGGATTCGGGTGTTTTCACGGCCGTTTCGGGCCACGTTCATCTGTGGAAATACATCGGTTAGAAATCAGAAATCGGCTGAAAGCCGATCCATAGTCCGGAGTTGGATAATTCTACATTCTTAGGTAATTATTATATTCATAGATTCACAGATAATTAGGCCTGATTTCATCTTGCCTGTATCTTGCCATGTCTGCAGTTCTGCAGCCAGTCAAGGCCACCACTCAGTAAGAGATACAGTACCATGCTTCCTTTCATAGTGTTTTAATTACCACACCCAGGTGCATGACTCCCTATTTGCTCATTATTTCGAAGAAAACACTCCCTTCCTTCCCAGTCGCCTGTTTCAGACACTACTCCCTTATCCCGCTGTCACGCTGGTCAGAGAACTGCTTGCCTTCGCGTGTCACTCATCTTGCACCTGCACCCAAACTGTCCCGCTCGTTATTTTTAATGAGCAAACATCATGTATTATTGCATCATGTACTATTGCACGTGCGAAACATGAAGTTACAGTTGGGGCGGGTCAAGGGACGCGCCCAACTTTCCGTGTATAAAGAGCTGGCTCTTTAATAGAACGGGGATCTGGGTTCTGCCCCTGAGGGGGGAGCAGGTTCACCTCGCCGACCACGCGGCGGAATTTTCCCCGACGACCTGCCGACGAGGATGGGATCTCCGGTTCCCCGTTCGGGGCGAGTCTACGGCGGCGGTCGAGGTCCGACCGTAAGACGTCCGAGATGGAGTCGTCCGGGTGTGGCAGCCCGTCCGGCAGAGACAGCACCTGCCACCCCTGCCCGTCTGAGGTTTCTTTTTCATAACACGCACAGTTAGACCGTGCTCTCTTAGGACATTTCCTGCGGGTAGGATGATTTCCCAGTCGGACCTGAAGGGTTATCATTAAATCTGAGATTTTTGGTAATTTTGTAGAATTAGCGTATTCAATTCATATGTGATTTTTCTGACTTATTTTTGCTTCGATTGTATACGACTGTTATCACCAGTGTGTTTTCTTTTTTTATGTTGTTCTTCCATTAGGAACAAGAGGGAGGACTGTGATAGAAAATGCTATTGTTAAATGTATTATTATATTCTTAAATAATTATTTAATATTGTATAGGCCTCATTTCATCTTGCCTGTATCTTGCCGTGTCCGCAGTTCTGCAGCCGGTCAAGGCCACCGCTCAGTAAGAGATACGGTACCATGCTTCCTGTCATCGTGTTTTAATTACCACACCCAGGTGCACGGCTCCCTATTTGCTCATAATTTTCGAGACATCTAGAAAACACTCCCTTCCCTCCTCCCCAGTCGTCCGTTTCAGTCACTACTCCCTTATCCCTCTGAAACAAGGAGACGGTCACGCTGGTCAGAGAACCGCTGGCCTTCGCCTGTCTCTCATCTTGAACCTGCGGCCGAGCCGTGCCGCTCCAACTGTACCGCGAAGCTGCGGCGAGGGGCGGGTCGAGGGATGCGGCCCAACCTCTTTGGGCGCGTCGCTTCATCGTCTCATTTGTTTGGCAAAAATCCATTTTTCGTTTGCGGAGCAAGGATCTGCGTAAAGCGGGTTCGCCTCACCGACCGGGCGGCGGCGGAATGTCCCTGGACTCCACTCCACCCCTGTGTCCTCGCGGGCCCAGCGTTCGCGTCGTGGTCGCGTAGCATTCGCGTAGCGGCTTGCTGCAGGGAGGCGATACGGTCGACAGGGAGTTCGTCCTGGGGATGACGCCGTGTTGCTTACAGCTGGTAACCTCCGGCAGAGAAGAACGACGATGCAAAACACTGTTCTCTGTCGGCCTTGGGTACGCGCCGGCGGACGACAGTGTGCGCACCCTGTGCGTATCCTCTTCGTCAGCAACTTAATGCCGCCTCCGTCCAAATGCGAAATCGGCCGTCACCCGCGAGTCAAAGGTCGTCAATGCGACAACGGCACCGCATTAACGGAGGCGACGGTTCCAAACAAAACTTTTATTTATTTACGCCTTAGAAAGTTTTCCCGACCGGCTGTCCCTGCTCAAAAGTTCAAACTACACCGTCCCACCACCCTTGTTGACCCACACGCCCCCCTGATCCCAAGCAGGAGTGCTCACTCGGGTGACACTTAAAACGTCCCCGTCGACAGACCTGGGTTCCTCCTCCGTCGTTCCGTGTATCGTGGCGCGTGAACACCTGAACCCGGACGCCAACGCGTGCGCCCGCCAAAAAAAACCTGGAGATTTTGCCGCAGATATCTGCCCCCGAAAGAGTTGTTTGGGCAGATAAACAACGGTCACCATGGCAACTGCCGGTAAACACACACACAAACACTTTTGGTGGGAAAGTGTGTTTGATGAGGGAGCTAAATATAGTGAGATATTTGGATGAAACGGGGACAGGAGGGTCGTAGACGCATGGTTTTTCCCCGAGGGTAGAGCAGCTACTTCGGGTAGAGCAGCTACTTCCTGTCAATAACCTGACTTCGCCCCATTCCAGATGCATGTAAACACCTTAAGTTATTGCTTATTGCATTGTCACCTCAACCACAACACTGAGCTCAATCCGGGCGTTGGGTGCAGGCTCCAACCAGGGCGCTTTATTCCTTGTCGCAAAATCCGATTCACATGTCTGTACGTGAAAGTGGCGGTTGTCGTCGCGTCATCTTTTTTTTTTTTTCTCTCTTTTTGTTTTTGTTTTGTTTTCTCGGGCAGGAGGCTCCACAACGGCGAGAAGGGCCACGGCTGCGAGTTCTGCGGGAAGCACTTCCAGGACAGCGTGCGGCTCCGGATGCACATGCTGTCGCACACAGGTAATGACCACGCCGCCCGTCGACCACATCCCTCTCCCGGACGGCGAGGCCTCTCCGTGCCAAGATGGCCGCCGCGCACGCCCGTTATCCCACCTGACTGCCCCCGCCCCCCCCCAAACCCCCCCCCCCTCCCAACACGTGGCGAATGTCTCTCGCCCACCCCCCTTCTCTCTCTCTCTCTCTCTCTCTCTCTCTCTCTCTATCTCTCATTTCCCTGCTTCTCTCTCTCGCTGCTGAATCTCTCTGTATTTCATTTTTTTTTGTTTTTTGTTTTTTGGGGGGGGGGAGGCCTTCTTTCTTTTTTCGGAGATCCTGGCAGCGCGCCAGCTCCCTCTGCCCCTTCTGAGTGATGACATCACGGGCCGCCGGCAGGCCTGGGTGTTCTGCCAGTGTTCCGAAGCGTGTGTGATGGCTCGCTCGCAGATGTGTGTCCAGGAACACACTGTACCCGAAACGCAGACTTAATCAGACCTGACTGCTCTCCCAGCTACTTTATCCAAAATAGAGAGAGAGAGAGAGGGGGGGGGGGGGGGGGGAGAGAGGGGGGGAGGGGGGTTAGAAATGAGAGTAAAACAGAAGCAGGGTGGGTGGAATACGAGGAGAGACAGACACTTGCTCTGTCCTCTCTCATGGCGTTTTCTTTTTTTAGTTTTCGGGGGTGGGGGTGGGGGGGGGGGGCAAGATCAAAGGGAATTCATCATCATCATCATCATCATCATCATCATCATCATCATCACTTCAAGAGAGAGAGAAAACTTCACCTGACACCTTAAACCCCCCTCCCCGTCTCATCCTGACAAACGCTTTAATTTCCCCCCTTTAAACCTTTTTTTGGGGGGTAGAACTCACACACACACACACACACACACACACACACACACACACACGAGAGAAAGGACAAAAAGAAAGAAATAAAGAATGAAAGAAAGACAGACAGACAGGAAGAAAGGGAAAGAACAACAAAAAGGAGGCAGAATGTGGATCTTGTCGTCTGTGTGTTTCAGTCAAGCAGCCTCACATCCCGCTGGTTGCTAAGGAGCGGCGGCTCCCCCCCCCCTCTCTTCCTCTCCCTCTCTCCTTTCCCTCCCTCTTTCCTCTCTCTCTCTCGCCCCCATCTCTCCCTCTAACTCTCTCCCTCACCCCCCCTCTCTCTCCCTCTCCATCCCTCTCTCTCTCTCTCCCTCTCCCTCAACCCCCCTTTCTCTTTCTCTCTCTCTCTCCCTCTCTCTCTCTCTCTCTCTCTCCCGCTCCTCCCTCTCTCCCTCAACCCCCCCCCCCCCTTTCTCTTTCCCTTTCTCTCTCTGGCTCTCTCTCACTCCCCCTCTCCCTCCCTCTCTCTCTCCCTCTCTCTCTCTTCTCTCTCTCTCCCCCTCTCTCTCTCTCTCTCTCTCTCTCTCTCTCTCTCTAATGGGCTGATTTGGTATTCAGCTCGATGCCGGCTCTTATTTTGGTATGCCAGACAAAGTGTTTTGATGGAGGGCGATTGCAGCGGCGTCTGGAGAGACGGTTTGATGGTTTATGGATGAGAGCACACCCTGTGCCGCCGACTGCACAAGACAATGCACCGTGTTCTCTTCTCCTCTGTCTCCTCTCTCTCTTCTCTCTCTCTTTCTCCCTATATCACCCCATCGCAGCACAAACACAACATCAACACAACATCCTCAATCCACAACCCCCTCCCCCAACCCCCCCCTCCCCCCCACTCGCTCTCAGTCTGGAGTCGTCGCCGTTGTCGTTACTCCGATACGACTACTCCCATACAACAACTATTTCACAATAATGGACAATGTTTGTTTTTCGTCTTTTTTTAACAAAAGATGTTTGTGTGTGTGTGTGTGTGTGTGTGTGTGTGTGTGTGTGTTTGTGCGCAGGTTTTTTCTCTTGTTGTTTTTGTCCTTGTACTTGAGGGAAATGGCTTTCTTTGTAGGAATGGGCCGTATTTGTAGACCTTTTTTTTTCATTTGTATAATTTATTATAAATTTTGCATTTATTTTTCCGTTTTCATTCATTATTATCGGGGTTATTATTAGTATTACAACCCACGTAGGCGGACGACCCGAGCCGATGCTGCGTTCAGGGGAAACTCAGAAAACTGTAACACGTGCTGCGTTTCCCAAAGCCCTGAGAACTATAATCGGTCACAGAAGGTGTTTTCGGCACCGCAGGAAGTTCTCAGAGCCTGTGCAGGAACCGCTTTTTCTTTTGTGTCCACACTGTGTGATCCAGGATCAATCGTAATTGTTGATGATGGACATTTCAACGAGACGACACAAGAGGAACATTCAGTGACTTGAAGTGGACGGTGATTGGTCAAACACGTGAGCATGAGAAATGCCCATGTGGAAAAACACATGAGAAATAAGATACTTAATTTAAAGCAAACGTGTCATTATTTATACACAATTTATTTCCAAAACATTTAAAAAAAAACAGTGTCCCTCCGCCCTCCGACCTCGCAGTCGACTCGGTGCGACCCTCGATCACAACAGATTTTCCTCAGTGACACCCGACCATGCCTCATGGCCCTGGGCGGCGTCCGGCCCACAGCAAGGGGAGAACGCAGTGGATCACCGTTGCAGCACCGTTGCAGACCTGGTATCACAGTCTGGATAACTGACGCTGAGACGTCATATATCAGCCTCTGGAGTAGAGATGTATTACCACAAGCATCACAGTGAGTTATAGTAAACCCTGGTTTACAGCCACACACAGACGGCTGCTCCTTGTAAAGTGTGCTGCCTTTCACGGAACCTGTGATACGGAAAACTGTAATACATACCTAAAACTGGACCCTGTGTATTGCCGCCTGCAGCTATATTTATTATTATCATTATTATTATTATTATTATTGTTATACTATTGTTATTGCTCAGCATGTTTTTTATAATTCTATTTTTTGGGCTAAAAGTATCTGAAACACGGCTGAATGCACAGACATGGTTGTGGTCTCATTGGAACCGGGACGTCTTATCGTTCGAGTTTGGTCAATATCGATGTACATTTGAGGCAGAAATTAGTGAAAGATTGTAGTAATTTTACCAGAATTAGAAGAACGTTGAGACGTTTTGATTAGTTTTTAGGAGCTTCTTTGTGAAATCATGAGCCGATATTATGAGTCCAGTTTCCGTCTCTGGGTGCTCATTCGCATTCGGAGGGTTGCGCTGTGTAAACCACATAGTAGTTGCTCTGCAGGACAAGCAACCGGGTTCAAGGTAAACTCGGAAAATCGTGCTGCGTTTCAGAGAACCTGTAATATGGAGCAAACAGGACTAAACTGGACCCTGTGTATTGCTGCCTGCACCCATATTGTTTTTGTTAATGAAAAACGGACGTCAGTAGTCAATGGATGTCATGGATCTGCTGCACTCACAGACAAGATGAATAAAATGGGTATTTGGGGCAGTTAAAACATGTTGTCATCCAAGTTTGATCCAGATCGGTGCATTATTTTGAAATAATTAAGTAAAAAAAATATTTTTTATCATTGCCGCAAGGCGCGTGCATGTGCAATTGACGGTGCACGCAGGTCATATAATAGCATTGCAGTTTACTGATATCAACCGGGTCAACACCCAGGTCCTCACCAAGATGGCGGCACATGAAGATGTAACTGATGTCAGAACTTTATGGATCCCGAAGACAATCTGAATAAGATTTGTATTCAGGCCTGTTCCAACATGGCATCGTTTGAGTTACATCCAGATCGGTCCAGTATTGTGGATGGAATTGGTGATCAACAATCATAATTTCACCAAGATGGCGCTACGCACAGATGTACCCTACAACGGAGAAATTATTGCGCGTATGCCCAAGTTGACGGAGTACACAGATCACGTGAGTCAGTAACTCAAACCTTACCAAGATACTCTCAACCACAGATAAAGTCATGAATGGACATTAACTAAAGGAATACAAGATACAAGCTCTTAACCATTCCAAGTTACAAAGTGACAGAGGTATTATTTTACCAGAAGGCAATTGGATGAACCATAGTTGGGCGTATTAAACATCATAAATATATACACTTCTGAGGACAACTGAAACGCACCAGAGTAAGTTCTACCAAATTAAAACCCAATAGCATCACTGTTAGAATTTATAAACATTACAGAGATATCAGTGCATACAATCTTCCTGAATTATGATTACTGGTAATAATAACCATAAGCAATTACATAATACAAGGAACATGTATTTATTGTGTATGTGTTTTTAAATATTTATATTTTATTAATATAGTGACACATTTATTGACATATATATTTATTTATAAATGTATTGACACATTTATTGACATATATATTTATTGATACATATATTGACACAATTATTGACATATATATTTATTTATACATTTATTTATTGACATTTATTTATTTATTTATTTATACCTTTATTGACAGATTTATTTATATATATATATTACCTTTAATAACATTTATACATGACTTAACTGGACCCTGTCTATTGCTGTTATTAAATTAGCTTTAATTATTTATTATTATTATTATTATTAGCATTATTATTATTATTATTATTATATATAATAATAATAATAATTTAATAATATTGAATACATTTTTATATTTTGTTATTTATTATTCATTTGTAATTGTACTTTGTATTTTTGTATTACATTTTTATATATATTTTTATTTTTTTATTTTCTTAATTATCTATTTTTTTTATATTTTCTTCTTTGTAGGAATAAGCCCTATATTTTTTTACCTTTTTTGCTTTTTATACATTTTATTTAGAATTTGTCTTTAATTGTTTTAATTATTTTTCATTGTCATCAGTTTACTTATAAACAAGAATTTTGTTTGACTGATATATTTTTTGCACATGTGCGTTTTTTTTCTCCCGTTCTAATTGAGCGGAATGGCTTTCCTTTGTGGCTATTTGTATGCAGCGCCCCAGAACAGTGGCACAGCATCTTTGTCTTTACCTATTTCCTTTCTCCCGTTTCTTTCTCTCTTCCCCCTTTTTCCTCTTCCTACGAGGAACATCACTGGGAGTTGAAAGCAGAGCACATTTTCGGGGCTGCGGCCGTTGTGCAGAGTTTTCCCAAAGCTTGTGGGTGTTTTAATGAGTCATTTTAACTTCATTTAAAGCCAGCTGAGCAGAAAATAGATCAGTGAATGAGCCCTGGGCCAGTATGGATCTGTAACCGATTTACATCTCTGTGAGAGCCAGCCCACATCCAGCCAGCTGTGTGTGTGTGTGTGTGTGTGTGTGTGTGTGTGTGTGTGTGTGTGCGTGTGTGTACGTGTGTGTATGTGAGTACGTGTGTGTGTGTGTGTACGTGTGTGTGTACGTGTACGTGTACGTGTGCACGTGTGCATGCGCTGTGTGTGTGCACATGCCTTTCTATGTGTGAAACATCTGCAAGTGTGAGTGATTGACTAGTGGATCTGTCTCATTTGAGCAGTATTATAGACCTCTACTGTATTTATTATTTTGACTTTGATGCATTTATTCATCCATATATTGGTTATCTATATTTCTATGTTTCCTTTATTTTAATTTATTTTCATAAAAAAATATTTTCATAAAAATCTGAAATCCAAATATACAATTAATACATAAACAGATAAATAATAAAAAACAATTGTATTATTTTATACAATTATATTATTAATTGTCTTTATTATTATTGTGTGTGTGTGTGTGTGTGTGTGTGTGTGTGTGTGTGTGTGTGTGTGTGTGTGTGTGTGTGTGTGTGTGTGTGTGTGTGTGTGTCCATTTGTAGACCTCTTGTATTCTTTATTCTTTTTTCTAACGAATTATTGGTTTATTATTATTATATTTATCAATATTATTATTATATATTTTTTAAATCTTTTAGTCTTTTGATGAATTTGATTTGTGATCTGATCTGGGGAACAGTTATTACAGTTATTTTCAGACTCTGAAGTGTTGTTTTTGATAGAGAGAGAGAGAGAGTGTGTGTGTGTGTGTGTGTGTGTGTGTGTGTGTGTGTGTGTGTGTGTGTGTGTGGTGTCCACGTGTGTGTGTACACTTGCTTTTTTTGTGTGTAATGTTTGAAAGTGCAAGTAATTGACGGGTAGATCTTGAGCTGTATTTGCAGACCTCTTGAATTGTTTTTTATCTTTTTAAATTAATTATTGTTTGATGATTATTATTATAATACATATATTTTCAAGTCTTTAAGTCTTTTGATGAATTTGATTTGTGATCTGATCTGGGAAACTGTATTTACAGTTATTTTCAGACTCTGAAGTGTTGTTTTTGATAAAGAGAGAGAGAGAGAGTGTGTGTGTGTGTGTGTGTGCGTGTGTGTGTGTGTGTGTGTGTGTGCGTGTGCGCCGCAGGCGGGAAGCAAACCCAGGGAACTGCGCGTCCTTCTGTGGCCTCTCTCCGGCTGCAGACAGTCTGCTCAGTGTTCAGGGACTGATAACACCACGCCGTAAATAAAACTCCTCGGCTCCGCTTTGTTCGCGCCGGGAAAAAAAAAGTAAAGGCCATGCCACCGCTGCTTGCTGCTGTCTGGTGGATGTTGTTGTGTTTTTTGTTGTGTGTGTTCCATCCCAGGTGTGTGTGTGTGTGTGTGTGTGTGTGTGTGTGTGTGTGTGTGTGTGTGTGTGTGTGTGTGTGTGTGTGTGTGTGTGTGTGTGTGTGTGTGTGTGTGTGTGTGTGTTGTATGGCAGTTTTCCTCCCGTGTCTGTGTCTATTTACAGGTTTAGAAGGAACAACATACCTGAATACACGCCTGCATTCCCAGGACATTTGGGCTGTGAACGCACATGTAGTGTCCTCATAGCCTCCAGGTCCTTTTAATGCTGTTTTCAAACATTTATATACATTACTGGATATACTGTACTCTCATGATAATCCCAGTTTATCTGGCTTTAAAAAGTTTTTTTTTCCAAGATGCCTCTACACCTACAGCACCTATACCCTACATGTCTTCCTCATAATCTGAATGCCACTATCAGTGCTGTTTTTGCATATCAGTATTAAAGCAGCACGAATGTAACTTTTGGTATTTGAGATTTGGCGCCTCTACAGTTTGTAGTTTGAGTATAATTGCACTTTTACACCACTGTCGTAAAACTCCGGTGTCCGAAAATATTTTTTTTTCCCTGGCCAAATTTGAACCTCATCAGTCACGTTTCAATAATAGTGCATGTTACAAACGCAGATATAATGTACACCTGGGATACAGCGCTTCTTGCACTGAAGGATTGCTTTGAGGAGTTTGCCTGGGTGCAATAGAAACAGTAGAAAAAAAAACCCCAAGGGGTTTAGGAGCGTCGCGACAAGACGCTTTTGCGACCCTGACGCTTCTGACCAGAACAGCCAATCGTCCAGAGCGGAGAAACAACCATGTGACACAAGCAGCCAATTGTACAGAGCGGAGAAACAACCATGTGACACGAACAGCCAATCGTACAGAGCGGAGAAACAACCATGTGACACAAACAGTCAATCGTACAGAGCGGAGAAACAACCATGTGACACGAACAGCCAATCATACAGAGTGGAGAAACAACCATGTGACACAAACAGCCAATTGTACAGAGCAGAGAAACAACCATGTGACACAAACAGCCAATTGTACAGAGCAGAGAAACAACCATGTGACACAAACAGCCAATCTTACAGCAGGAGCGGCGCTACACCAACTTGAACTCAAACTCGCCCTCCTCCCAAAACGAACCCGGCGCGGCCCCCATCCCCGCAAAAGGAGAGCGATTAGAGAAATCATCAAATCGATTTTCAATGACGTCTGGTCTGACACGGTCGGAGAGAGTCCCTCGGTGCGCTGCAAACGTCCCTGCATTTAATCACAGAGAAAAGATTCAGGAACCTCGGAACCTCTAAAACCTGCAATACGTACCTAACATGACTAAACTGGACATTGTGCATTGCTGCTTGCAGCTATATTTATTATTATTATTATTATTGTTATTATTATTGTTGTTGTTGTTGTTATTATTATTAGTTTTCTTCTTCTTCTTCATCCTCTTCTTCTTCTTCTTATTATTATTATTATTATTAGCTGTTTTGGTGCCCAGTTAGGACTGATACAAACAGTACTTTCATAATCTGTGTTTGTGTCCTGTTTTGACTGCTCAATGCAGTCGTTTACTCGAGGCAGTTGTGAATGAATGCACAGTAAAAAAAAAAAAACATGTCTGTGACACTTCTTCAGCTCCGGCGGAGGCTCTGGTGTGTGACCAGTGTGGAGCCACCTTCTCCTCCGAGGACGCTCTGGAAACCCACCGGCAAACACACACAGGTACTGTACACACACACACACACACACACACACACACACACACACACACACACACATACACACACAGTCTGTACAGGGTCTTGATGTGGACGTGGGCCTCGGCGTGGAGGCTCACACCAGCTGGGTTAAACTGTTCCTGTGATAACGCTCCATAATTTATCAGCGCTCGGGTGGGAGGTCCTCTCAGATATCACCCACTAATATCTCCTGGCATCCCATAATGATCACATGCCACTCGGACTGCCAGTGAACACACACACACGCGCGCGCGCACACACACACACACACACACACACGCATACCACAAGTTTGACCCGGCGATCCACCCGGGAAGCTCCTACGTCAGGGCCGTGTTCACCGAGACGTAAACAACCGCGCCCTGTTTAGTGATCATCTCACATTGTGTGAAAGCGTGACTGCGTTTGGGGGACGTCCAGATGAGGAAGCGTTTAAACGCCGCCTCCGCCGCCGCCGCCGCCGCTCGCTTTTGGAGAGAGATCCACAAACGCAGACGCGTGTACGTGCTGAACACAGGGGCCAGCGCTGCTGTTCTGTCAGGACTTCCAAACTAAGAATAAACTCCCAGAGGAGCTGAGCTTCATCTGTGGAATCACCTCGAAAAACATATTCCTTTGTGTCACTGCTGCGGAGGACATTTTTATTTACAAGAAATTACATTATAAATAAGTAAATGAATAAACAGATAAATAATAATTGCACTAATAATGAGCAAAATAATCAGAATATAGAGATAAATGACTCAATAAATAATTTCCTAAATAATAGCAATAATAATAATAATAATAATAACAGTAAACAATAATAATAACATATAAAAGAATAAACAAATAAATTATAATTACAATAATAACCAACAATATGACAAACAAATAAATAAATAATAGTGACAATTATATAAAATAATGACAATTCTCAAAGCTTCGAGAGGGTTTTTGGAATTTTTTGGGATGACTGAGCCAAGTCATAATAGCTTTGCCATCGCCAAGAGCTTTGGAGTCTGATGCTCGTAATAACAAAAAATAATGTTGGGAATACGCGTGACACGTGTCGTACAAGACGACGCGTGAGGACAGGGGGTCGCCATCTTTTACAGCGGATTAAAACGGGGGGAAGAGGACAGCGGAGGAGCTTTATTACCAACGTTGCATTTAACTGAGCAGCTTTTTATTTATTTATCCAGGTTTTCTTTCCTTCCTCCCTCTCTCTCCCTCTCTCTCTCTCTCTCTCCCTCTCTCTCTCTCCCTCTCTCTCGCTCTCTCTCTCTCTCTCTCTCTCTCCACACCTCCTCTGCCGGTGCAGAAAGCAGATCCACTGCATGTAACTGTAACTGCAGGTGGATCACCTGGATCAATACTTAATGTCTGGAGGCATGGGGCTGTTAACCAGGCTGCCCTCCATCCCTCCATCCCTCCATCCCTCCATCCCTCCATCCATTCCTCCCTCCTCTTCTCTTACCCTCCATCCCTCCATCCCTCCATCACTCCATCTCTCCATCCCTTATCCCTACATCACTCCATCTGTCCATCCCGCTATCACGCCTTCCCTCCATCACCATATCCCTCCATTTCTCCTTCCCTCCATCCTCCCTCCCTCTATCCCTCCATCCCTCTATACATCCCGCCCTCCACTTCTCCTTCCCTCCATCCCTCAATCCCTCCCTCCTCATCCCCTTCCCTCCACCCCGCCACTCGTCCATCCCTCTGTCCCTCCATCTCTGCCACCTCTTCCCTTTCCTCCATCCCTCCACCCCTCCATCCCTCCATCCATCCCTCCCTCCCCACTCTCCTCCATCCCTCCACCCTTCCCCCCTATTTCCCCTTCCCTCATCACTCCATCCCTCCATCCTCTTCTCCTTCCCTCCATCACTCCATGCATCCCTCCCTCCCTCCTTGCCTCCTCTCCTTCCTCCCTCCTCATCTACTCCTTCCCTCCCCTCCGCTCCTCCTCTCCTCTCTCCCTCCGTCCCTCCTCTCCTCACCTCCTCTCCTCCCCCCTGTCCTGTCCTCTCCTCTCCTCCCTTCTCTCCTTCCTCCTTTTCTCTCCTCTCCTCTCTCCTTTCCTCTCCTCTCCTCTCCTCTCCTCACCCTGCCCCCCTCACCTCTCCTCACCTCCTCTCCTCTCCTCACCCTGCCTCTCCTCACCTCTCCTCCTCTCCTCACCTCTCCTCACCCTGCCTCTCTCTCCTCACCTCCTCTCCTCCCCTCACCCTGCCTCTCCTCTCCTCTCCTCACCTCCTCTCCTCTCCTCTCCTAACCCTGCCTCTCCTCTCCTCTCCTCACCCCCTCTCCTCTCCTCTCCTCCCCTCTCCGTTCCTCTCCTCTCCTCTCCTCACCCCCTCTCCTCTCCTCCCCTCTCCGTTCCTCTTCTCTCCTCTCCTCTCCCCTCCTCCCTCCCTCCATCCGTCTCTCCTCTCCTCGCCTCCTCTGCTCCCTCCGTTCCTCTCCTCTCCTCTCCTCCCTCCCTCCCTCTCTCCTCTCCTCTCCTCTTCTGTCCTCTCCCCTCCACTCCTCACCTCTCCTTTCCTCACCCCCTCTCCTCTCCTCTCCTCTCCTCCCCCCTCCTCCCCCCTCCTCTCCCCCCTGCTGCTGGTAAACACCCAGGGCTCAGGTTGTGGTCTTGGCAGCAGCCTGGGTGCAGGGTACAGGAGGACATTACTCTCTCATTTTGTCATGATCTCACTTTGGTCCGGCGTGGTGACGGGTGACCCCGTTTTAAACACTGTTTCCTGTCGGATCCACAACAAGGGATGGCCACTTAATCAGAGATATGTTAAGAATTAAAAACGTGTAAAGCTGTCCGAATTGTGAAAACAATCCGACCTAAAGCGCACATTTTATTCTCACGTATCTTCATTTTGCGGTCCGCCGCAGCCCCCTGCACCTCTTGTTGTGATGATCTGCGTTTGTAGTTTCCACGCAAAGACGACGGCCACTGAGACGGTAGATTTGGGCGGTTTTGTCTTTGCGAAAACAGATATTCATGCATTTCTGCAAGAAGAAAAACTGCCTAAATCTCCGGTCTCAGTGGCAGGTTTCCTTTATGTGAAAACAGAATCAGTGAATAAGTCAGTGCTTGTCATTTCTACAATGGGCAGTTTTTTTTCTTGTTGTAAATTCCGAGTTCTGTTTTCACAAAGATAAAAGGGCCTAAATATACCCTCTCAATGGCACTTTTATTTTGGTGAAAACAGGGTACCAGCCAGTGTTTTGTCAGTTCTACAATAATAAATCTGCCGCTGAGACTGTCGAGCAGCAGCTCTCTTCTTGTGATTTCGCAAGTTCAACCCTGCGTTTTGTCATCCCCGCGCCGCAAAAACAGAAATCAAAGAAATATTTGATCGGCGCGCGTTGTTGTCGGGTCGGGTGTTGTCGGGTGATGCGTGGGGCCTGCGTTGCCACGAGGCGTGTATAAACAGCGAGCAAAATGAATTCCCTCCCGGCAGATTAACGCCTGTCAGTGCTGCGCAGCTGCAGCGCCTCTGAGGGGAGGACGTCCCTCCGTCCCCGGGACCCCTCACACCCGCCATCTCTTTAGCCATTTGGATATTTGGATATGTCAGGGGTGAACGGCCGCCGGTCGCCGACGGTTTGTGGAAATCGGAGGCGCTTATGGGGAAGGGCGGGACGGGGGGGCCGGGGGGGCGGACCTCCGGCACCGGACGCCAGGACTCAGAGGAAAACATCATGTGCTGCTGTTTACTCCCGTCACGGTCTCCTCTGACCTACTTGTCAGCGCCCAAAATAAAGGAATGGATCTGTCTCCCCAAATGCCGTTGGTACGACACAAAGCTGTTGTTTCATAACAGCCAGAGACGTCTCACGAAACAAGCGCTGGCTTTTCTTTTTTTTTTTTTTTTTTTTTTCCTCCCAATTTTTTGATTCGTCATTCTTGTTTAAGGGGGGTTTTTGTTTCTCGGGAAAACCCGAAACCAAACCCAAACCCCCAGCCCCCCCCCCCCCCCCGGGGGAGACTGTGGCTAATCTATTGTACGGAGTAGAAATGGACGTAGATAGTTGCGTAGATAACGCCGCGTTCTGGCACCCTGCGGTTGGAGTAAGAGGCTGCTTTCTGTGCTGGCTGCAGCTCACATTGTAGTGGGTAATTTTAGCAACTTAACTGGCTGTCCTACCTTGAACTAAACAGTCGTCCAACCCTGCCTAACCTTTCACCCTTTCCCAATGGGAACCCCGACAAACCACAACCCGCTTACCAAACCCGAGCTGACATGGTAGGAGGCTTCGCGAGGGTCATTTTAGGAGCTTAACTGAATGTCCTACCTTGAATTAAACAGCCGTAGAACCCTCACCCTAACCCTGGCTCCCATTGTTGGAGGCTTCACTGGGGTCATTTCAAGAACTTAACTGAATGTTCTAGCTTGAACAGTCGAAAAACCCTAACGCTAACCCAAGCCCTAGCTACCATTGTTGGAGGCTTCACTAGGGTCATTTTTGGAACTTAACTTATTATCTTAGATTGCATTAAATAGTCGTAGAACCCTAACCCTAACCCCAGCTCCCATTGTTGGAGGCTTCACTAGGGTCATTTTAGGAACTTAGGAACGCGAGGAATGGATTGCGGCTGCTAATTGCACCATCAAATGCGCATCAATTGCACCCCCTATCTGCGCCATCCCAGCGTCCGATTCACTAAAGATGCAGTATTGCTCTCATGATATGACAGCCAGACACGGCCATAAAGTTTTTCTGCCGAGTGCAATTTGCCCTTTGTTTTGCGTATGATCGCAATGATCATATGATGATCAATGATGATGTGGCAAAGTAAATAATCCATGCGTCGGGGGAGGAGCGTGACACAGGACACACATTTTTTTTTGTTTGGTTCAATTAGGAAATGTAGTTAAAATAAAAACACACTGTTTTTATTTGTTTTATTTGGAGAATTTGGGGAAAAGGGCACATGCAGCAGAGCATAAACATGTAATGGAGAGAATAAAATATGTGTCTTCAAGCCACAAGCTACTGTCTGAAGCATAAACAACAAACGCTAAATTCACGAACTAACCCAACCACATTATTAATAAAGAAACAGACTCCAAATGCGAATGAAATGAAAACGAAATTGTTGAAAACGAAAGCAAATATTCACTTAATTCAGTTCCGGGCGCCGCCCAGGGCCTCCGGGTCAGGGTTGGGGTGACTTTGAAGCCTGTGCAGCCTTCCCTAAGGTAGGCCGTGAAAAACACAAGCTGCCTACGTCATCTAACCCTTGCCCCCCAGCTCGACCCGAGCCCACCTTTTCAGGGGCTTCACCAGGCTCATTTTCGGAACTTCAAAGTGTCTCCAGCTCCATGACAGTGCTGGAATCCAGCCGTTTTAAAAGCACATCCATTGGTTCGGGTCATTATTATGAACCCAGCGGCACCTTTCAGTTTTGTTTTTTTTTTACTATCTGCTATCTGGTTCCACCCCGCGTACAAGACCCAGGGATGCCGTCACGTGTGCAGTATTTATTTCGATGCGTGATGGGAAAATATACCCAAAATCGAGAATCAGTGCTGATGTGGAGCTGAGCATGTGACCTGGATGGAGCGCTCCGTGGATTGGTGGTTAAACACGAGGAACGTATCTCTTGTTGCATTAATTATTGAGTTAGTTGTTCTTCTCCCGGGTAGATTAGCCGTCTGCCGATGAGTGCCTGGGGGCATTTAAGGTATTGTACCCTGTGTGTGTGTGTGTGTGTGCGTGTGTGCACGTGTGCTGCGTGTACTGTGTGTGCTGTGTGTACTGTTTGTGTGTAGTTGCGGCACAGCTACAGGGGGAGTTGCCTCTGAATAAACATATAGTGAATTCACCGAGGTCATTCCAGGTCTGGTACATTAGGCTGCTCCTCCTCCGTGATGGCGGATCTTTAACTGGGTCAAATGTGCAACCTGGCAGACGGGTTTTGAAAAAAAAAAAACAACGAAAAAAACAAACAAAAATCAGAAAAAAAAGAAAAAACCTGAAACACGAGAATAAACTGTGCCACAGGACACGGTTTCACGTGGCCTGGGAAGTGGATTCATTCCGAATTCTGCGTGCATAGTTTTGAGCCATGACGCAACGGTACCAAGTGTCAGATCCGGAGTCAGCTCCTCTGGCTCTTTTGAGGCTGAAATGTGCTTTTGATCTTTTGGTTGGAAACCTAGATCAGACTGATTTACATCAACGTTTTTGAGGGTGCTATTTAAACATGTGATCGCAACTTGATAGCTTGGAGTTATAGGCGATGTCCATAACCCAGTGCAACTACTTTAATCTCGTGAAGTAGGTGAGGAAAGCTGTATTTCCATAGCACTTTTGAAAACACACTGTTAACAAGCCGTCAGGCAGCGTAAAAAGGAAGTGGAGTGATGAAAGTGAAGAGAATTGAGAGACACACAGTTCATAAAAAAACCTGATAAAAAAGGCGATGAAGTCAATGAAAGTCGGAAAAATAAAAATATAATTTATAATAATGTATATATATTATATATATTATATATATATGAAAAAATGCATGTGTGTGTATACAGTATATTTATATGAAAAAATGTGTATGTGCATACAGTATATATATATATATTTATATATATTAATAATAATAAATAAAATGCAGAGAAAAATGTTCATAAAAATAGTTTCAAAACAGACAAATTGAAACAAAGATAAAGATAATAAACGTCACAACAAGGCGAGCCCAATCTGATTGACTGAGTAGTCAAAATATATTTTTTTTTATTGTAAAGGAACTTTAAATCAGACGTCGTCCTGTGTTTTCTTTTTTTTGTGTGTGTGTGTTTTTTTTTGTCTTTTGATAAGTTCAATTATCCACCAAGTTTCTCGGCTTTAAAGAGGCGTAATGGACGTCCAGGTCCGATGCTAAAGCCCCGGACACGACGTGAATAAATAACTGGACATGTGAGCGCAGCAGCGTTGACGTCTCTTGTTGGACTTTACTCTCAGGATCTCAGGGTGGGAAAACTTTTGTTCGGCCGCTGAAAGGAAACAGGCTGCGCTCATTTGTGAATGAAGGGATTAGCCGCAGCACTTCACCCCCAGAAGGACCATGATCCTCTCTGGTTGCCTAGACACATGATGGAGGGGGTTGTGTCTCTATGGTGCTGCTGGTGGTGGTGGTGGTGGTGGTGGTGGTGGTGGTGGTGGTGGTGCTGTGGGAGCCACCTCAGTGCTGCTATGGGGGAAAAAAAGTACAATTTTTTTAACTTATAAAACCTTTCAAAACCAATAATTTGAGAGAAATCATTCACTGAGGACTGATATTGACTCCTTCTTTGAAAGAATATAATGATTGTGATCCTTCAAAGTCTTAAGTTGTTGACCCAAATCTGAAATGAGTATAGTATAATAATATAATTTACCTATTTTATTACATTTTGATAAAAATGTAATTATAATATAATATATGATATATTTTTAATAAGTAATACATTTTTATTAATCAATCAAGTTGCATGTCGTGCGGGAAAGGTGCTGTGCAACAGCACAAGTCAGGGAATGAATAAGAACATGGAGATTAAAATATTATCATTATAATGAAGTTAAATAGGGTAATTTTTTGTAACATATATACACGTAGATGGTAGTGGTACTAGTAGTGGTGTATATTAGTAGTGGTGGTAGTAGTAGTAGAAATAGCAGTACCTGAAGTATTAGTAGAGTAATAGTAAATGTAGTAGTGGTACTGTTGTTGTTGTAGTAGTAGTAGTAGTAGTAGTAGTAGTAGTAGTAGTAATAATAGTAGTGGTACTGTAGTATTAAAAGTGGCAGTAGTAGTAAAAGTAATAGAAGTAGTAATAATGGTGGTAGTAGTAGTAGTAGTGGTACTGTAGAACTAGTAGTAGTAGTAATAGTAGTGGTTGTACTGTTGTAGTAGTAGTTCTAGTAGTAGTAATGGTAGAAGTTGTATTGTATTAGTAGTAGTTCTAGTAGTAGTAGTAGTAGTAGTAAAATTAATAGAAGTGGTAATAATGGTGGTAGTAGTAGTAGTAGTAGTAGTAGTAGTAATAGTAGTAGTGGTACTGTAGTAGTAGTTCTAGTAGTATTAGTGTAGTAATGGTATTTGTAGTAGTAGTAATGGTAGTAGTAGTAGTGGTACGGTAGTAGTAGTAATAGTAGTAGTTATAGTAGTAGTAGTAATAGTAGTAATAGTAGTAGTGGTACAGTAGTAGTAGTAGTAGTAGTAGTAGAATAAGTAATAGTAGTAGTGGTACAGTAGAAGTAGTACTAGTAGTAGTGGTAATGGTAGTAGCAGTGGTTCTAGTAGTAGTAATAGTAGTTGTATTAGTAGTAGCAGTAGTGGTACTGTAGTAGTAGTAGTAGTAGTAGTAGTAGTAGTTCTAGCAGTTGTAGTAGTAGTAGTAATAGTAGTAATAGTAGTAGTGATACAGTAGTAGTAGTTCTAGTAGTAGTAGTAGTAATGGTAGAAGCAGTAGTTCTAGAAGTGGTAGTAATTGTAGTAGTGGCACAGTAGTAGTAGTTCTAGTAGTAGAAGTAATGTTAGTAGCAGTATTTCTAGTAGTAGTAATAGTAGTAATGGTAGTAGTAATAGTAGTTGTGGTACAGTAGAAGCAGTTCTAGTAATAATAGTAGTAGTAGTAGTAGTAGTGGTAATGGTAGTAGCAGTGGTTCTAGTAGTAGTAATAGTAGTTGTATTAGTAGTAGCAGTAGTGGTACTGTAGTAGTAGTAGTAGTAGTAGTAGTAGTAGTTCTAGCAGTTGCAGTAGTAGTAGTAATAGTAGTAATAGTAGTAGTGATACAGTAGTAGTAGTTCTAGTAGTAGTAGTAGTAATGGTAGAAGCAGTAGTTCTAGAAGTGGTAGTAATTGTAGTAGTGGCACAGTAGTAGTAGTTCTAGTAGTAGAAGTAATGTTAGTAGCAGTATTTCTAGTAGTAGTAATAGTAGTAATGGTAGTAGTAATAGTAGTTGTGGTACAGTAGAAGCAGTTCTAGTAATAATAGTAGTAGTAGTAGTAGTAGTAGTAATGGTAGTAGCAGTAGTTGTAGTCATAGTAGTTGTTGTATTAGTAGTAATAACGTGTTCTGTTAATATAAAGCAATTTGAATTGCATTGTATGAATTTCATGTATGAAAGATGCTGTACAAATAAAATATATTATTATTATTATTATTATTATTATTATTATTATTATCATTTTGAAGTCTATGGGGAAAGTTCATGAAAACAGATGATAGTTCCCACAAAAAAAGCGAAAATACCTCAAATACCTCACCTCCCCCTCCTGAAGCCCCATCAGCGCCGCAGCCATTGAGCAACACCATTGATTACAGGCTATTTAACCCATTGAGGGCCAAGGGTCAGCGGGTCAGCCCGGACCCTTAAGAGCCAAATCCCAGGGCCCATTGTGTGGCTGAGGGTGAGAAAGCAGGGGGCAGAGACTCAGAGCCGACTCCGGGAGAAAGGCCCTCCTGCGTTCCCCCACCGAGGAGCCGCTCCCCCTAAAAACAAAACAACACAAAAAAACAGAAACTCAAAAAACACAACACCAGCAAAATCCCCTTTTTGTTTGGTTTGTTTGAAGAGTTAACGGCGCTCAGTGGAGCGGGCGGTGATCGGCCTCGCCGTCACCGCGGACGCCCTGCCCGGAGGTTTTTGTTTTTCGTTTTTCGTTTTTGTTGTGTGTTGATGACGCGCGCTTGTTGTTTTCATTTGTCGTTTTGCTTTTTTACCGTTTGTATTCCTTTTTTTTTTTCGTTTGTTCGAGTGTGCACCGTCGTTTTTTCGTACTCACCAATGCCGCGCGGCTGTCAAGCGTTGTTTAAAAAAAAAAAAAAGAAGAAGAAGAAGAAGAAAAAAGGCCGAGATAGAATATTCAATTATGTCCTTTTACTGTGACTTCACATTTCAGTGGGTTTTTTTTTTGTTGTTTTTTTTTTCTTACAGCAGGACGAGAGTGCATCAGTGAGTGTTTACAAGAGCACAAAAGGCTTTACTTCCTTGGAGGGGGAAAAAATAAATAAAAATAAAATAGGACGAAAAAGCTGTTTTATTTAAAGGCCTATTTTTAGGGAAGCAATATGCGGGCTCCCCCGCTGTTATAATATCTCACGGTTTAAATTCTCTTTGTGGATCGGGATGATTAAAGAACAATCTGCAGGGAGGGAGATCACCTCTTATTCCCACACTAACTTGGTTTTGGGTTTTTTTTTTTCTGGAGGGCTCCATGCGGGTCGGAAGCGGGAAGTGCGCCCTCCGGTGGCCGCGGGAGAAAATGACATTTTCCTCAAACGGCGAATCGGGATTGAACACTTGGATCAATTGGATCAAAAGCTTTTATTACTTTTTTTAAAAAATTTATTTTATTTTTATTTTTTTTTTAAACCAGATGTGGACCGTGTGGTTCCCTGGTGAGGTTTTCGGACATTTATTTCAAGATAGAATGCAGACTTGCACCGCTCAAGAGAGAGAAAAAAAAAACCCCAAAAAAACAATCAAAAAGAAAAAAATAAAATAAAATAAACAGCAGCGGCAACAAAAAGCTGAAGCCGGTCAAAGGAATGCAGGGTCGTCGAGGCTGGTCAGGGGAAGGCGGGCGGGGGAGCTTCACGGAGGCGTCGGAGGAGGACCGTCCTTTGTCTCCCGCTAAAATATTGTGATCTGCGGGTGAGAAAGGGAGCGTGGTCATTAGACGGCGGTGTAAAGAGAGCGGCTCATTGGAGTTGCATGAGTAACCTATGACTAATGGGGCCGGTCAATGAGAGCCCCGAACCTCATTGTGCGCCCCTTTTGTGCGCCGAGCCGCCGGCCAAAGCCCCCGAAACAGGTGCACTTCATTCCATCGGATCTCCTCTGTGCCGCATTGTTCCCGAGCCAGGAATGTCTTTCATCCAACCCCCCCCCCCCCCCCCCCCCCCAACCCCAACCTTCCCTGTTAATCATTACAGATGATCAACTCTATCTGTGCCACCGCGGGGATAATGATAATGAAGAAAAACCAAAAACAGAGGAAAAAAAATTTGGACGTTCAAAGAAAAAAAAATAAAAAAGAAAAATTCTGAAGAAACCTTTTTTTTTTTTTCCCCCGCTTTTGTTGCGTTTGTTTCCGACCAAAATAAAAAAAAAAAAAAAAAAAAACAACTAGAAACCCTAACTCGTGGCCTAGGACCAACCCCCCCCCCTCCGCCCCCAACCAATTCGCGGTTTGGAACGAACGCATGGTTTGGAATTAGCGGCGAAAAATTAGAATTTAGCGGCTTTTGTTTCTACTTTTGCTTGTCTGTTAACTTGATTGAACCTCACGCCGGCGTCTGATGCTCTGCCTTCTTAGTATGAGTGTGCTGCCTCCCCCTTCCCTGCACTAATTCCAATTTAATTGCCAGTTGCCTCAAGGCACTTCAATAACAGTAACAAATGATTTGATTTAGTGGACCTCATCAGACTGCATTTTAAATGCGACACAGCAACCCCACTTGAATTCCAATGAAGTGCTGGCACGGCCTCGTGTTTACTAATGATCCTCGGCTGGAGATGTCTGATTGAATCCGCGGCGGGAGCGATGGGACCTGCTCGCATTGTAAATGATCCGCACACAGCCAAATAAGCACCTTATAATCTCACATTAGGGCTCCGTTCTTATCGGCCGCGCGCCGTCGGTCGGGCCGTCCCGGGCGTATGAAATGAGTACGGCGGCACGTGCGTGCGGACGGGGGGGGGGGGGGGGCCGGGGCGAGGGCGACGGCGAGGGCGAGGGCGCGGGCGGAGGAGTGTTGTCCACGTCCCGCGGATCGGGTCTTAGCGGCGCGACAGACGATGGATCTCCGACGCAGACGCCGCGCCATCTGTATTCCACTCCACGCCCCGTGCAACAGGAAGGCAGCCCCAAAGTGATGCCAGGTCACACACAGGATTAAACTGGATTGTGTGCGTGTGCGTGTGCGTGCGTGTGCGTTTGTGTGTGCGTGCGTGCGTTTGTGTGTGCGTGTGTGTGTGTGTGTGCGTGCGCTCTCGTGTGTCTTTTTTTCTCTTTTCTTCCTGCGGTCCTGCCTTTAATGGCTTGATATCACTGCTTAACATTCTGCACGGAGCGCAGGGTGTAGGCATCGTTTAGGGAGAGAGAGAGAGAGAGAGAGAGAGAGAGAGAGAGAGAGAGAGAGAGAGAGAGAGAGAGAAAGGAGGAGGAGGACTGACTCCTGGTGGGCTAAGAGGAAAATAATTACACATCCAACACACCGGAAAGACGCCATTGATTGTGTGATTGGCATGCTGTGGCATTGTGCGTGTCTGTGTGTGTGTGTGTGTGTGTGTGTGTGTGCGTGCGTGCGTGCGTGCGTGCGTCAGTGTGTGTTGGAAATTCTTGAAGGAAAACACTGACTTTCAGGGTTTAAAATAGAGCGCGGAGCCCGGTTGAAAGTGCCGCGGGGGCTTCTTTGGAGAGTTAGTTTTTAGTTTTAGGTGGAGCGGCGCTCGCTCGCTCTTTGAAAGAAGCTTTTTTTTTCTCTCTCTCTCTCTCTCTCAGAGGACTTGCTCACGAAAAGTTGAAGTGACCCAGTTTCCTCACTTAAGGCCCTGTGTGTGTGTGTGTGTGTGTGTGTGTGTGTGTGTGTGTGTGTGTGTGTGTGTGTGTGTGTGTGTGTGTGTGTTTGTGTGCGTGCGTGCGTGCCTGCGTGCCCGTGCGTGCGTGCCCGTGCGTGTTGTGTTGTGGCTCCTCCAGGGACCGACATGGCGGTGTTCTGCCTGCTGTGTGCAAAGCGCTTCCAGACCCAGAAGGCCTTGCAGCAGCACATGGAGGTCCACGCCGGCATGCACTCCTACATCTGCAGCCACTGCGAGCGGCCCTTCCCCAGCCACACCACGCTGAAGAGACACCTCAGGTCACACACCGGTAAGACGCCGTCCTCTTCGTCTTCGTCGTCAGCCGCATCACGGCGTCCACGGGCCCGCGGGTCACACACGGGCTCACACCGTGATCGGAATCGGAATCGGGAGCGGTTTATTCTGCACAAGTACATTTTCATATCGGCCTACAAGGAATGTGTCGTGGTGGAGGATTGGCGGAAAAAGAAATGCTCAACAGTCTGGAAAAGTAAATACAAATTAAAATTTTAATTTAAAATTTAAATATATTAAACAAATATATATATAAAATACAATTAAATACAGTAAAACAATAATTTAAAATTCATTTTCTGTATTTCTGTAAATAGCCAAGTATACAGAAATATATATATATATATCAAATATATAGAAATATAGACAATATAAGCAGTGTGATTCTATGCACAGGATAAATTACCGGCATTGGCATAATTTATGAGGGAGTCTACGGTGTCATAACAGTGTCATTTCAACATATTGCACGGTCAATATGCGTATGACCAATAAACCCCAAAGTTGCGTTCACAGGCTGCCAATCCGTCCTTTTTAAGTCCCCAGCCGCCGATTTCCATGCATCTCCTCCACCAGATGACTCACCTCTGCGATGACAGCACTGTACGGTTATGGCCGGTGCATATTTTGGGCAATTTCATCCCGTTTATACCCGAGGTTCTTAGACAGCCTGTGGGGCTTCAGCAAATTCACGGCTGTCAGTTCCGCTGCGGTTCAGCCCCGGAATGAGAGGAAAACCCAAATAAATATTGAAGAAGCAGCAAATGGAAATGACTTGTCTTGTGTGCGTTCGCTCTGCTGAGGGTGAGTCTTAGTTGCCCCGGGAGATGGAGAGATATTTACTCAAAAAGATGTCCCCCTTTTCTTCCCTTTACCTTAAATAACACTCCCGACTGTCAGGACGGCTTGATGTCTAGACGGGAGGAATACATAATAGATGTGAAGAGACAGAAGTGAGGGGAAGGGGAGGGGAGTTTTGGCCACGGCTGCGTGTCTTGTTTGTATGCCATTCTGCTTTGGTAAGTAACATTTTGGAAATGTCATCTGCTCTGCAGCGGGGCTGGCTGGGGATCGGGGGGCGGGGGATGGAGGGATGGAGCGCTCCATAATGAAGGAAGCGGTGCATCCTGCGACTGGGCTGTTGCTGTGGACACTGAGATAATGAGGCACACGGGTCATTGGAGATGAGTCAAAACCCTGAGAAATGGAGGAGCTGCAGCGCGGCGAGCTGAGCGGCAGGCGGACGCCTGCAAGACTCTTATTAGCTGTTAGCTGTTAGCGGAGGGACGGGCGGAGGGACGGGCGGACGGAGGGACGGACGGAGGGAGTGAGAGCGGGAGGGAGGGACGGACAGATGTTGGGAGGGATGGAGTGATGGAAGGATAGAGGGATAGATGGGTGGATGGCAGGGGGGAGGGAGGGATCGAAGGATAGAGGGAGGGATGGAGTGATGAGGGATGGAAGGATAGAGGGATGGATGGAGGGAGGGAGGGCGAGCGTCTGAACGTCACAACATCGGCGGCGTCTGACAGGACGTGGCTCTGGGACGCACGGCCACAGAGCGACGATGCCGTCGGACTTTTATGCCGATTCATGAAAACTGGGAACAGCGGCCAAACCCCAAAATCACCTTCACCATCCTCCCATCTCCTTCCATCCCTCCATCCTTCCATCCCTCCATCCTCCCATCTCCATCCATCTCCTTACATTCTTCCATCTTCTTCCACGTCCTTCCATCCCTCCATCTCTTACCATCCGCCCATCTCCTGCCATCTCTTCCATCTTCTTCCATCCTCCCATCTCCTTCCATCTTCTTCCATCCTCCCATCTCCTTCCATCTTCTTCCATCCTCCCATCTCCTGCCATCTTCTTGCATCTCCTTCCATCTTCTTCCATCCCTCCATCTCCTACTATCCTTCCATCCTCCCATCCCCCTCCATCCTCCCATCTCCTTCCATCCTCCCATCCCCCTCCATCCTCCCATCTCCCTCCATCCTTCCATCTCCCTCCATCCTTCCATTTCCTTCCATCCTTCCACTGGCTTCCCATCTCTGCTCGGATCCAAGAGTCCGGTTCTCTACAACAAGACCATACATCGAACCTCTCCTCCACTGGTCAGGTTCCTCTGATCGGGTTCCAAAGTCCTCCACCACCTGGTAGGGTTCCATACTCCTCCACCCACTAGTTGGGTTCCAGAGTCCTTCACCCATTGGTCGGATTCCAGACTCCTCCACCCACTGATCAGGTTCAACTGGTCGGGTTCCACAGTCCTCCACCCACTGGTCAGATTCCAGACTCCCACCCACTGGTCAGGTTCCAGACTCCTCCACCCACTGATCAGATTCCACTGGTCGGGTCCCAAACTCCTTCACCAGCTGCTCGGATTCCATACTCCTCCACCCACTGGTCGGGTTTCAAACTCCTCCACCCACTGGTCATCTTCCAGACTCCTCAACCCACTAGTTTGGTACCAGAGTCCTCCACCTGCTGGTCGGGTTCCAGAGTCACTGGCCTCGCTGCATCTTACTGGTCATCTTGCAGACGCCTCAACCCACTGGTCGAGTACCAGACTCCTCAACCCAAGTGCAAGTGCACAGCGAGCGCGGGAGGACTTCCTGAACGAGCCGCGATGATGAGTCGAGAAGGGTCGGCTCGGCCCTGGAATGTGAATAGAATCCTCACAAGGATCATTTCATTCTGCCGAAATGATTTATTTTGGTGGAATGCAGAGAGCGAGTCAGTCAAATCTAATAGGAATTGTGCCAAATGCGCCTCCCGCCTGTAATTCCTTGGGCTTTTATTTAATCCTTAGCAATTACTTTCAGCGTGCGAAAGATTCACTCGCTCGTCCACTCTTTTTGTCGGAGTGACTCCCGACTCCTGAGTCATTTCAAATATTTGCTCGCGACAAACAAATCGTTTGCAAGTCTTGCATCGCTAACTATCAGCGGGCCATGATGTCAAGCACAGCTCGACAGGTTTGTGATGTTTTTGGTGGTTAACAGGACAGTGGTGTGGCGCCGTGGGATTTATTTCAGTGTTAAAAAAAAAAAAAAAAAAGGAAACACTGTGCCATGTGATGTCATATAATATATATATATATACATAATATAATGCTTTTTTGTTTCTTTTTGGCTGCCTTTCCAGGCGACCACCCGTTTGAGTGTGAGTTCTGCGGCAGCTGCTTCCGTGACGACGGGACGCTGCGCGGCCACAAGCGCATCCACACCGGGGAGAAGCCGTACGAGTGCAACGGCTGCGGGAAGAGGTTCAGCCTCAAGCACCAGCTGGAGACGCACTACCGCGTCCACACAGGTCAGGGCAACAGCAGCAACCGGTCCCAAAATTCTGACCCCAGCCCGAGTGGACTGATTGGAACCGACCATTTCTCAAACCCGGAGCCCTTATATTCTAGAACCAGCCTCGGGCATGTCCAGTGACGCCAGACCCAGACCCGAGTCGGGTATTCTGGGGTATTTTTCTGGATCCGAACAGACCCCGTAATTAAAATAGCTTATGCTTTTTTTTTTTTTTCCCCCGCCATTATTTCAAGGCCATTTTTATCACCAAAAAAAAATATATATATAATATAATGAAATATAACAGGACCGACCCAATGCTTTTCAGAGGGCAGAGGGACCCGGACCAGAGTTGGGTATTTTTCGGGATCTGATCAAACCTCATAATTCCAAGTTCTCCTAAATTCCTGTTTTTCCCGCTAATTTTCAACAACAGCAAAAAATGACAAGGGCCCCCTTTTTCCAGAACCGACCCAACGCATATCCAAGGGCGGAGAGACCCGGACCTGGGTCGTGTATTTCATGGTATCTTCCGGATCCGAACAAACCCCAAAATTAAAATTGCTCTTAAATTGCTGTTTTTCCCGCCAACAACCACAAAAAAAATACCCGGACCAGTTTTTTCTCCCGAGATGCTGTCTGTCTGAGGGGAGGGACCTGGATCCGAGTCGGGTATTTTGGGGTATTTTCTGGATCCGAACAGAACAATTAATGTTTGTTTTCCTCCCGTGTAATCTGACTGAGATAATCATGGAGCCTGTAGCCTGGCGGCCGTTCCCTTCCTCTCGGATCCACTCTGATATTAACACATAATGACATAATAGATTGTGACCTGAACCAAACCCGAGTGGCCTCAATAAAAATGTGGATCCGAACCCAAACCCCTGCTTTGGGTCCCGGGTCAGAGGCCGAGGGTAGTCCGTTTCGAGGTAGACCCGCGAAGACTTCTACGGCAGAGTGCTTGGGTTTGATCAATAGATGAATGGTTCTCAACATGGGGTCGGGGATCCCCAGGGCGGTCGTTCAAGAGGTTGCAGGTGGTCCCCAGAAAAATTATAGACCCGTGAAGACCTCTACAGCAGAGTGCTTGGGTTTGTTCAATGGATTAATGGTTCCCAACATGGGGTCCCGGGACGCCCAGGGGGTACTTCAAGAGGTTCGAGGGGGTCCCCGGCAAAATTATGGACCTGTAAAGACCTTTACAAACGAGTGCTCGGGTTTTGCTAAATCAATTGTTCTCAACGTGGGGTCCATGGACCCCCGCGGACTCCTATAAGAGGTTCGAGGGGGTTCCCATGCCGCAACATGGTTAACAGTTAACCCTCACCAATTATTTTTGTTTAGTCGTTAGCACTCTAAGAGTGCACTGTAAAAACGAAGGCACTTTGAGTTAAAACAAAGTGTTGCTAAATCCCACATCATCCAGTGTATATAACTCAAAGAGTGGAGTTGTTCATGTGGAATTAGTCAACTTAAGGTAAAATCGGACGTTTTTGGGCAAAATCTAAGGAAATGATTTGTGCAGCCAAAAATTCAAAGGTTTAGTGAATATTTCTCCCATTTTATATACCATTTAAAGGCAGTGTCCTTTTTTTTACAATAATGACTACAATTCTGTACAATAATGACTGTTTTGATCACATTTTCACTGTTATCTCTGTAGCTATAGTATAGACAGATATGGAAGTTTGGACTAAATCATGTATTGCAATAAAAATCCTCTCAGCTTGGGGTCCCCAGAGACAAAATCATATCAAATCGGAGTCCATGGCCTAACGCGAATCAAACTGAGGCTCCTTGATATGAGAGACATGACGTGATCTTGACAGCAATGTTTTCATTTCCCCCCCCCCTTTTTTCGTCTCTATTGTCTAATTCTTCCAGGCGAGAAGCCGTTCGAGTGCAAGCTGTGTCGCCAGCGCTCCAGGGACTACTCGGCCATGATCAAGCACCTGCGCACGCACAACGGCGCGTCCCCGTACCAGTGCACCATCTGCCAGGACTTCTGCCCCAGCCTGGCGGCCATGCAGAAGCACATCAAGGGCCACAAGCCAGAGGACGTGCCCCCGGACTGGAGGATCGAAAAGACTTACCTGTACATCTGCTACGTCTGAGCAGGACTCGGACTCACACACACTCAACACACACACGCACACACACACACACACACACACACACACACACACACACACACACACACGCACGCACGAAAGAGATAGATCAGTGTTTCCCAACCTCCCGACTTTTTTTTTTACAATGGAATAATCCCACGGCGACAACACTATCCTGTTAACCACTAACAATGTCACAAAACGCCGCAAACCCATAGAACTCTGCTAATTACTATGACCTACCAATAGTTAGTGATGCACGACTTGCAAACGATGCGTTCGTAGTGAACGCATCGTTCACCCCGGCAAAAGAGTGGACGAGCGAGTCGACTCACAAGCTGAAAATAATTACCGAGGACGAAGTAAAAGTCTGAGACTTAAACAGGTCAAGGCGTTTGACGAAATTCCTATTGAACGTCACTGATTGACACTTTGCATTCCACCAAAATGAATAATTTTGACAGAATTAAATGATTCCAGTGATAATTCCATTCACTAACTCGGAGCCAAGCCGGCCCTTCCGACTCTCGTTCATCTCGTTCGGGAAGTCCTCCCCACGTCACGCCAACTGAAGCAGGAGTTCGGAAAATCACACCACTCTTTTTACGCAGCGACTCGTCGAGAACCGGATCTCAAAACAGAGTCGAACCCGTCGTCAACCACTGATAGCCGTCACTCTCGGAGTGAAACTTGTGAACGCAGAGCTGCTATTATGCTGATGAATTGGATGAATCAATACATCCTTGCAATTTTGAGCAAAAGAGCAATTTTTTTGTCCCAAGTGGTACATTTTAGCAGCACAGTGGTTGAAAAACACTGGTCTAGGTACACAAAGATAAGTACACCACACGCTCAAGTCCACACACACTTTGTAATAATGGTTGTGAGTCCATTGGCTTCACTCGACTCGAGGCCACATGTCGACCTATGCGTGTAGCAGCGTTGTGTGTGTTTGTGTGTGGTGTATGTGTGTGTGTGTTTGTGTGTGTGTGTGTGTGTGTGTGTGTGTGTGTGTGTGTGTGTGTGGTATTTTTTGGGCGGAGGGGGGCGGGGTTGTGTTGGGAGAAACTACCCCCCCCCCCCCGTGATTTATTTCCTGTGATTTTATCAAGAGGTTTTTTGGTTTTGTTCTTCCGTTGCCG
>NC_137197.1:20426290-20433790 GCF_960531495.2 Zeus faber
TAATGTACTTATTTTTTATTTAATTCTGGATGTCTCTCTCTCTCTCTGTCTCCTGTCGATCGCCCCGGGCCAAACCTCCAGCCTCTGCATCCGGATCCGTCGGATGCACAGGTCACTCGGTGGCAGATTGAATAGCGGGCACTGCTAATGTAATCGCCTGTGTTTAATTAGAGTGAGCACGGCAGGCAGCTAAAGCAAAAGCACATTAGCCTCCATCTGGTGCTCGCACCCTCCCGCAGCATCATTAGGCGCTACAAGACAGGGTACAAGCACATACATGACAGATATTTATTCACCCTGTCATGCTCCATATATACATGGCGGCCGAACAGTTACAAGACAGGCATCGGGGCATAGCCGTGCCCAGGACGGCGATAAATGCGTTGCAATTGCATTATATTTATTATATTTCACACTTACACTCAGGCTTCCTTGACTACTTATGACTTACTCACGCTGTATTTAGCAGTCTGTCATTATACAACAATACCAATACTATAGAAACGGCTGTTGTCAAATGTCATACCTCAAATGACACATATCAATTTAGGCAATACTTGAAAAAATGGCCAGAACAGAAAATGAACCCAAATAATATCATATAATGACATCCGCTGTTATATTTATTTATTTGTTTGTTTGTTTACTTACTAACTTTAAAAAAAAGATATTGCCCAAATGATATAAGATAATATCTTCTATTTATTATTTTTATTATTTATTAATTTATGTATCTATTTATTTATTTATCCACTTATTTATTTATTCATTTGCTTACTAACTTAAAAAAATATCTCGCAATACAATATTATGTATGTATGTATTTTATTATTGTTATTATTATTATTATTATTATTATTATACTATTACTATTATTATGTATTTGTTATTATTATAACCAATATTATATCGTTATTTATACTTTTTATTTATCATTTCTTCTTTAAATCTCCTGCTGACCCTGTAGGTGGACTCCATGTGTTCTTATCTTGTTCTTATCTTGTTCTTATCTTGTTCTTATGCGGGTTTATTTTTTTATGTTGTAATATATCAGTCAACCATCAGGGGTCGCTGCTGTACCACAGCTGCCTCCCACCCCACATCACCTCACATCCCATCATATTCCATCTCTCCACCTGACAGAGGATGAGGACACAGTGATGACCCACCAGAGAACCACACAGCGACGAAGGTGAGAACCAGATATAATACACAGAAAGTGTTTTTTAAGGGGAGACATTGAAGTACTGTGTCGCTTCCTGAGGTAACGTGCCATAGTATATGTATAAGTATATAGTATAGTAAACATATATAGTATAGTATAGTATGGTATGATATCGAATTGCACAGTAGTGTAGTATAGCAAAAAAAACCCAAAAAAAACAAAAACGAATTACACTACTTTTGTACTGATTCCTTACAGCATCTTGCACCTGTATCTGGTTGAATTTAGATTCAGGTGCTCAAGCACTGATATTCCAGGTTTCTCCAATGGTCGACGTTTGTGCTTTGAATGTTTCTAGCTTTCTCATGTAAGTCGCTTTGGACAAAAGTATCTGATCAATTTATAAATGTAAATGTAGTATAGGATAGTATATAATAGCATAGTATGGTATAGTATAATGTAGTGGGGTATAGTATTGTATAGTGCAGTATAGTATAGTATAGTGTAGTATAGTATACTGGGGTATAGTGACAGTGAGTGAGTGTGCAAGGCTAATGATGCCACTGAACTCTGGCATATCAGGTGTAAAGGTGAGTGAGAGCTTTGCAGCCTGTGACAAACCTCAGACTGTACTGGATACTGTGGTACACAGAGGGCAGAGGCGTGCATGTACAACAGATCCCCAATACTACACTATACTATACTATATGCTGCAGTATACTATATTATACTATACTATGCTATACTGTGCTTTACTATATGCTATACTTTATTATACTATACTATATGCTACAGTATACTATATTATACTATACTATGCTATACTGTATTTTATTATACTATACTATATGTTATACTTTATTATACTATATGCTACAGTATACTCCACTATACTATACTATACTATATTCAGTCACACTGTAAAAACATGAACACTTTCCACTACATCCCATCATGCCTCTAATTCCTGGGCATGCAGCCTAGACGCTCTATTAAAGGCTTTCTAGGAGTATTTTGGCAAAGGATATCCAGCATCAAAGGAGGCTTGTGTCAGTGCCGCCCGGCCGCCGCCGTGAGGATGGCAGTCGGGATGAAAGGCTGTGTGTGATGTTCAAGGTGTGGACACACGCAAGGCCAGAGATAAGAGGGAGAATGATCAAATCTCACCCAAAAAGGAGGAGGGGGCTCAGGTTCACCCTTTCAGGAGAGACAGAACCCACAGTCCACAGTGCTGGAGCCTGAGACCATTGCTCACGTCTGGTAAATGTAGGTCAGTTTTGGAACTTTTTTTGTTTGCAAGGTGACTACTCCCAAAGTCGTGGACCTTTGTCAAAAAAGTGTATAAGGGAGCGTGGTAAAAGTGCTTGGTTCAGTCATGTGAAACTGATTCCTTCTTCTGCATACACACAAGTCCCAAATTCTGAACGATTACTCTGCAAGCGGAGAACATTTCTGCAGAGAAGGAAAACTTGACGTTAAAATAAAGTGAGACTGACTAAGAAAGCGCTGTAGCCTATAAAAGCATGCATTTTTTTAAAACGCATTAAAAAATATAGCAAGTACACTATAAAAACACAATAAATTAATTTCTATGTCAAGTTTCAGGAGAATTTTGATTAGTTTATCCTTGAGTATGTATATGAATTATTGCATGTTAAGTACTGTGTATAGGCTGTGTATAAGTGTATGAGGCTAACCCTAGAATCCAATGAAAATATATTTACCTTTTTTAGCACTTAGACTTTGGTGAGCCTTATTTGTTTAATTTAATTTAATTTAATTTAATTTAATTGTATTTTATTTTATTTCATTAATCTCCGTGGTAGGGAAAAAAGTCGCCTGCATTTAACCCATCCTAGGGGTCAGTAAGTAACCCATTTATCATTATTACCATGAATTATCATGACTGTTTGAAGACTTCAGACCTCTGCAGTACACACAAACACTTTGCATTGCAGTGCTGAGAAAAGGGATATTTCGATCAATTTATTGGAATTTACGGTCGTTTTACTCAACATAGAAGCAGAGAGAGAACGTCACACAGTGCTCCTATAACGTATAACCTGGACGAACAAGGGAATAGTGCAAGCCCTTACACCGCTGGAACTCAACCACACAATCCTGATTATCCCCATTAGTTCTTCATTGTAAACACCGATAAAGCGCCGACGAATCCAGGTTAAAGTGAACAAAAGTGTGAGAAAGAAATCTAGGCATTTCTCATTCTTGATTGATGACTAACAATGTTGGATGATATACCGACATGCAATATGTTGGGTGTTCACCTGAAGATGGAGACAACTCCCCACTGTAGAATCACCAGAATCAAGCCGCTGAATCAAGATGATCAAACACTGTTGACCTCATAACGTTTTTTGGGTTTTTTTTTTTTCCCTTTCTACTGCTGGATTGGATTTGATCGCTGAGATGTTTTCGTTGCGACATGCAATCCCGTGTCCCACAGCCCAGTTCCCATTACATCGCGTTGGGTGGTGAAATAATTCCCTTTGACAGAGGCTGGATGAGACAAATAGGTCGAGGCCATTTGCGGGCTGGGAGAGGTGGAATGCCCCCCCGCTGGAAGATGCTCTGATATCATCCCTATAACCCCGGAGATGGATTTCATTCAGAAGTGTAATTATATAAACGATATAAAACGAATTATATAATACAATATGATAATTTACACTATATTTATATATTTTATAATATATATGTTTTAATTCTTATGCATTTTAATATTTAAATATATTTATTTACATTTTTATATTATAATATAATATTATGATATAATAATATTTTTACTTAAATAGGACACTGTCAGTCAATGTTAATTAATATTAATTAATTAACATGTTTAAAAAATAATACTAAATTGTACTACAGAAATATTTTGGAAAGTTTTGTTTTGGATCAATTTGAATGTCCTAATTATATAATATAATTATAATGAATTATATTAAAATATGTTTTGTTTTTTTTACCATATTTTTATCAGGGTATTATTAAAACAAACTATTAAGCTCTATTACACCCTATTAAAAAACACTCAATTGGACTAATAAATTCTAAACCTAACTCGATTTCTCAGATGAATTCTAACAAATTAAAAAATTCTTTTCACTTGTGTATCTCCAAAGATAGATCGAGGAAGGTAGAAAAAAAAAAAAAGGCTCAACACCGCCCAGCAGCAGGTGGACTGAGAACAGACGTTGTTTTGTTCCCCCCGGTATTGACGTTGAGAGACGATTCCTCTGCTTTCTAAATGTCCAGGACTGACATGATACAGGGCTTTTCATCAATCCCCAATTATGACCTTTGCCTCGGCGCCGTAAAAAAAAAAAAAAAAAAGAAAAAAAGGCAGGTAATAAAAATCCCGAATTCTTGCGCGTGAAACGAACAATCTTCTTTAGCGGAGGTGAAAAGTGTTACCTAGCAACCGTGGAGGTATCTCTGGAGATGGTCCTCCCACAAAGACCTGGTTCAGCTTGTATCCATAAGCACCGTGACGATGATGACAGTGATGATGATGATGATGATGGTGATGACCTCCCCCTTGGACAAACAACAGGCTCATTCTCTCGCTCCGCTGCTGACCTCATTGTCTCTTTTATGAAGGGAAAACACAGAGTTGCATTCTGTCCAACGGCAAAAGGCTCCAGCAGCTGCAGCGGCAGACCCGGCTCTACCTCCGCAGCTCCACCGGCTCCACCAGCCTAGATGAACGCCGCACAGCCGCTTCCCTACCTGCGAACGACACCGGGAAACCATGGTAGGAACCCCGAGGAGATAGTCTAGATCTCTGGACCCGGATGCATTGGTCCCACCTTGCAAGTGACACCCAGAGAACATGGTAGGAACTTTCCTGACCAGGAAACACTCTCTTACTTCTCCCTTCGCCTTCCTTCCGCCCCTCCGCACCCCCTACGCCTTCATCCACCTGCTCTCCACACCAGGAATCCATGGTAGGAACCGAGAGAAGATAGTGTAGAAACTCTAGACTAGATGCAAATGACACCAAGAGAACGTCGTACTGTTGGAACTTTCCTGCTCTCTGCTTCTCCCTTCACCTTCCTTCATCCCTCTATGCCGTTGCCTCTAACCGCCTGCTCCCCACACCCGGAAAACATGGTAAGAACTTGGAGAAGATACTCTACCTACAGGCCCGGGAGGCACACTACAGCGCCCGCCACGCGGTGATAATACAGCCTATCGATGAATCTGGCCCGCCAATATTTTTTCTCAAATCACAAATGTTTAATTAATCCACACGGATGTACTTCATGCTTTTCAAAATAGAAAACAGAATTGAGGAGATCATAAGAGAGCTGTGTCTAACAGGTTTAGGCGGGGATTCACTGACCTGCGGGATCGAAGCGAAACGAAACAAATCAAAAGAAAAGAAAAAAACAGGCCGGTTTTCCCTTGGAGTTCCACAGTGCGGCCCTTCCCTAGAAGAAGACAACCTGGGGGCCAGTTCATTTGAGGGTCATTTGAGTCAGAGTCCTCCGCCCTCCACCTCCACCTTCCCTCGTCCTTCTACCCCTAACCCTTACAGGGTTAGGGATAGAGGGACATAGAGGACATACACCCGCGAACTTCACCAGGCGCACATGGTAGGAACTTTCCTGACAAGGAACACTCTACTTCTCTCTTCACCTCCCTTCACCGCTCAGCCTCCTCGATCCCCCTGAACATGGAGGACGTGGTAAGAGCTTCCCTTCCCCTCCGTCTCCATCTGCATCTTCCTCCCTCCATTCCTCCGCCTTTATCCACCTTCTCTGTGCACCAGGAAAACATGTTACGAGAGCACACTATACCGTACATCTACCTTCTGCAGGAGGATTTTTTTCACGCTGATTCTGATTCCGGTTTTTGTGTGATGTGCCTTTCCAGAGTCTCGATGGAGACACCTTATCGGTGATTGAGAACCCGGTGGCCGTCGGACATCCCTTCCACCCGGAGAAAGCAGCAGGAGCAGCAGCGGGGGGCGAGGGGGCGAGGGGCGTCCAAGGCTGCCAGACCTGGAACAAAGGAATCCATCCCAGCAACCACAGTGGGTACCAGCGGATCAGGACCACGCGCTTGTGGCCCATTCGTCCAAAAAATAAAACCAGAGGAGCTGCTATGAGGACAAGATGGTGTTTTCAGTGAGGAATAATGGATCATGGATCATTTATGTCACTTGTCCTTACGTGCCTCTCGATTCTTTTTTCATACAAAGTGGTCCTTTTCGTTGTGACTACAGGATGTATTATTTAGGGCTTTGGCATGGTGTCAAAATGCTTTTTTTTTAATTTTTTTCTTACTCGCTTTGGACCAGCCAGCAGGAAACCATTTCTCACCTGATTTTCCGTGACTGAAATTTGACCAAATCAATGTGATGGGAGCTGGGGTAACTCGTTTCTCGACCACGATGACTAAAACCCCTCAGTAAGGGATGCATGATAACTATTACAGTATGCATTTTAAAATATCGTACTGTATGCACAGGATTCTACTTTTTTAAATCTACATAAACAGGTTTACTACCGGCTATTTTCAACCACGGCAGGCTTAGCTTCAGTCGGACCCGATGTCATATATCTCATTCTTAGTTAAACGTTTACTACACTTTCGGCAGTGACACCATCCACTTTCAACCTGCTGCCTGCCATTGCGTGTTCTGTATTATGTAAAATTGAATATTCTGTATTTATGATCAGTGCGTTAAATTGAGTTTGAGTTCTGTCCTCAGCTCACAGGTTGGTGCGGGTGCTGGGAGCGGTGTGTGCTCTGGGGCTGCTGGGAGGCCTGGCTGTGGGGGTCTGGTTCCTCGGTAAGATACTGTACTGTACTGTGCTGTACTGTGCATTACTGTACTAAACTGTACTATACTGTACTGTACTGTATTGTGCTTTACTGTACTATACTGTACTGTACGATACTATATTGTACTATACTGTACTGTACTATAGTGTACTATATTATACTGTATTGTACTATAATGTAGTGTGCTGTACTGTACTATACGGTGCTGTGCTATATTGTTATATACTGTACTATACTATACCATAGACTATCATGCTATGCTATACAATCCTATACTATACTATACTGTACTGTACTATACTGGACTGTACTGTACTATACTATACACTATCATGCTATGCTATACAATACTATACAACACAATACTATACTGTACTACAGTATGCTATACTATATTTACTATACTATACTAAATTATGCTATACAATACTATACAATACTATACTGTACTGCACTATACTATACACTATCATGCTTTGCTATACAATACTAAACAATACTATATTATATTATATCCTATACTA